>NC_061510.1:3480222-3577869 GCF_022539505.1 Lolium rigidum | reverse complement strand
CACATCTTCACATGTCCATTATCACCAAATGGACGGCAAGCTTCAAGCATGTGATCCACTCAAGATGATCATCTTGAACTTGCCCAAATCCACCTTGTATCTTCTCATACTCACTTAAGATAGAGCATGGCTAATGTTGAGTTCCACATAAGAACTCCATATTCATTTCTTCTTCTTGATCATATCACATATATATCTTCAAACCGATGATCTTGATGCCAATACACAAGGTATATCTTTTATCTTCATGGCATCCATACTTGAATCCAACATATGGAGTACAAGTAGTACCTATGGAATATCCCTTCATATAAACTCAATGAAAACATTAGTTCATAGGGGTTGTCATTAATTACCAAAACCACACATAGGGGCAATATACCCTTACACTTTACAAGCAACTGATGATCATATGATCATCAGGAACTTGCTAGAGCATGACAGATTTTTTCACGCTCAAATGGAAACACTCAAAACTAATGAAAGTTGCGTACATATCTGAGGATCACGCTCGTAATTTTGCATATTTTTTCGAATTTTCTACAGAGACTTATGCCAGAATTCATGACACACAGCAATGCTGTTTCTGCGCAGCGATCCCAAATATAACATCAACTTTAGCATAGAAACTTTACTTGGCACAAAAACATGATAAGGAGAGGTTGCTACAGTAGTAAACAACTTCCAAGACTCAAATATAAAACAAAGTACTGTAGTAAAAACATGGGTTGTCTCCCATAAGCGCTTTTCTTTAACGCCTTTCAGCTAGGCGCGTAAAGTGTGAATCAAGTAACATCAAGAGTAGAAGCATCAACATCATAACTTGTTCTAATAATAGAATCAAAAGGCAACTTCATTCTCTTTCTAGGGAAGTGTTCCATACCTTTCTTGAGAGGAAATTGATATCTAATATTACCTTCCCTCATATCAATAACGAAGACCAACGGTTCGAAGAAAAGGTCTTCCCAACACAATGGGACAAGATGCATTGCATTCAATATCCAAGACAACAAAATCAACGGGGACAAGGTTATTGTTAACCGTAATGCGCACATTATCAATCCTCCCCAAAGGTTTCTTTTTAACATTATCGGCAAGATTAACATCCAAATAACAATTCTTCAATGGTGGCAAGTCAAGCATATCATAAATCTTTTTAGGCATAACAGAAATACTTGCACCAAGATCACATAAAGCATTACATTCAAAGTCATTGAATTTCATTTTAATGATGGGCTCCCAACCATCTTCTAACTTTCTAGGAATAGAAGTTTCAAGTTTTAGTTTCTCTTCTCTAGCTTTTATGAGAGCATTTGTAATATGTTTTGTAAAGGCTAAATTTATAGCACTAGCATTAGGACTTTTAGCAAGTTTTTGTAAGAACTTTATAACTTCAGAGATGTGGAAATCATCAAAATCTAAATCATTATGAGCTACAGCAATGGGATCATTGTTCCCAAGGTTGGAAAAAATTTCAGCAGTTTTATCACAAGCGGTTTCAGCAGCTTTAGCAATTTCAGGCGGTTTTGTACGCTTTGCACTAGGAGTAGAAACATTGCCAACACCAATTATTTTACCATTGATAGTAGGAGGTGCAGCAACATGTGAATCATTATCATTACTAATGGTGGTAATAGTCCAAACTTTAGCTACATTATTCTCTTTAGCTAGTTTTTCATTTTCATCTCTATCCCACCTAGCACGCAATTCAGCCATTAATCTTATATTCTCATTAATTCTAACTTGGATGGCATTTGCTGTAGTAGTAATCTTATTATCAATATCCTCATTAGGCATAACTTTCAATTTTAATAGATCAACATCGGAGGCAAGTCTATCAACTCTAGAAGCAATAATATCAATTTTATCAAGCTTTTCCTCAACAGATTTGTTAAAAGCAGTTTGTGTACTAATAAATTCTTTAAGCATGGCTTCAAGACCAGGGGGTACACTCCTATTATTGTTGTAAGAATTCCCATAAGAATTACCATAACCATTACCATTAGCGAAGGATATGGCCTATAGTTATTACCGAGTTGTTCCTATAAGCATTGTTGTTGAAATTATTATTTTTAATGAAATTCACATCAACATTTTCTTCTTGAGCAACCAATGAAGCTAAAGGAACATTATTTGGATCAACATTAGATCTACCATTCACAAGCACAGACATAATCACATCAATCTTATCACTCAAGGAAGAGGTTTCTTCAACAGAATTTACCTTCTTACCTTGTGGAGCTCTTTCCGTGTGCCATTCAGAGTAATTTATCATCATATCATCAAGAAGTTTTGTAGCTGCCCCCAAAGTGATGGACATAAAGGTACCTCCAGCAGCTGAATCCAATAAATTCCGCGAAGAAAAATTTAGTCCTGCATAGAAGGTTTGGATGATCATCCAAGTAGTCGATCCATGGGTTGGGCAATTCTTTACCAAAGATTTCATTCTCTCCCATGCTTGAGCAACATGTTCAGTATCTAATTGCTTAAAATTTATTATGCTACTTCTCAAAGATATAATTTTAGCGGGAGGATAATATCTACCAATAAAAGCATCCTTACATTTAGTCCATGAATCAATACTATTCTTAGGCAAAGATAGCAACCAATCTTTAGCTCTTCCTCTTAATGAGAAAGGAAACAATTTCAATTTAATAATATCACCATCTACATCCTTATATTTTTGCATTTCACAAAGTTCAACAAAATTATTGAGATGGGCAAGCAGCATCATCGGAACTAACACCGGAAAATTGCTCTCTCATAACAAGGTTCGATGAAAGCAGGTTTAATTTCAAAGAATTCTCGCTGTAGTAGCAGGTGGAGCGATAGGTGTGCATAGGAAATCATTATTATTTGTGTTTGTGAAGTCACACAACTTAGTATTTTCAGGGGTATTCATTTTAGCAACGAGTAAATAAAGCAAACTAGATAAAGTAAATGCAAGTAACTAATTTTTTTGTGTTTTTGATATAGAGAGCAAGACAAGAAATAAAGTAAAACTAGCAACTAATTTTTTTGTGTTTTGTTTAGGTGCAGCAAACAAAGTAGTAAATAAAACAAAGCAAGACAAAAACAAAGTAAAGAGATTGAGAAGTGGAGACTCCCCTTGCAGCGTGTCTTGATCTCCCCGACAACGGCGCCGGAAAAAGAGCTTGATGGCGTGTAACTCACACGTTCGTTGGGAACCCCAAGAGGAAGGTATGATGCGCACAGCGGCAAGTTTTCCCTCGAAAGAAACCAAGGTTTAATCGAACCAGGAGGAGCCAAGAAGCACGTTGAAGGTTGATGGTGGCGAAATGTGATGCGGCGCAACACCAGGGATTCCGGCGCCAACGTGGAACCTGCACAACACAACCAAAGTACTTTGCCCCAACGAAACAGATGAGGTTGTCAATCTCACCGGCTTGCCGTAACAAAGGATTAACCGTATTGTGTGGAAGATGATTGTTTGCGAAGAAAACAATAAAGAAAGTATTGCGATAGATTGTATGCGATGTAAAGAATAGGACCGGGTCCACAGTTCACTAGAGGTGTCTCTCCCATAAGATAAAAGCATGTTGGGTGAACAAATTACAGTCGGGCAATTGACAAATAGAAAAGGGCACAACAATGCATATACATGATATGATAAATATAGTGAGATTTAATTGGGCATTACGACAAAGTACATAGACCGCCATCCAGCATGCATCTATGCCTAAAAAGTCCACCTTCGAGGTTATCATCCGAACCCCTTCCAAGTATTAAGTTGCAAGCAACGGACAATTGCATTAAGTATGGTGCGTAATGTAATCAACAACTACATCCTTAGACATAGCATCAATGTTTTATCCCTAGTGGCAACAAGCACATCCACAACCTTAGAACTTTCCGTCACTCGTCCCGGATATCAATGGAGGCATGAACCCACTATCGAGCATAAATACTCCCTCTTGGAGTTAAGAGCAAAAACTTGGCCAGAGCCTCTACTAATAACGGAGAGCATGCAAGATCATAAACAACACATAAATAATAGATTGATAATCACCATACATAGTATTCTCTATCCATCGGATCCCGACAAACACAACATATAGTATTACAGATAGATGATCTTGATCATGTTAGGCAGCTCACAAGATCCAACAATGAAGCACAATTAGGAGAAGACGACCATCTAGCTACCGCTATGGACCCATAGTCCAGGGGTGAACTACTCACTCATCACTCCGGAGGCGATCATGGCGATGAAGAGTCCTTCGGGAGATGATTCCCTCTCCGGCAGGGTGCCGGAGGCGATCTCCCGAATCCCCCGAGATGGGATTCGCGGCGGCGGCGTCTCCGGAAGGTTTTCCGTATCGTGGCTCTCGCATGCAGGGTTTCGCGACGAAGACTTTAAGTAGGCGGAAGGGCAACGCGGGGGCCACACGAGGGCCCCACACGCTAGGGCCGCGCGGCCGGGGCCCGGGCCGCGCCGCCCTAGTGTGGCGGCGCCTCGTGGCCCCACTTCCTTCCCCTTCGGTTTTCGGAAGCTTCGTGCAAAAATAGGACCCCGGGCGTTGATTTCGTCCAATTCGAGAATATTTCCTTACTAGGATTTCCGAAACCAAAAACAGCAGAACAAAGAACTGGCTCTTCGGCATCTTGTTAATAGGTTAGTGCCGGAAAATGCGTAAATACGACATATAATGTGTATAAAACATGTAGATATCATCAATAATGTAGCATGGAACATAAGAAATTATCGATACGTCGGAGACGTTGATACGTCTCCAACGTATCGATAATTTCTTATGTTCCATGCTACTTTATTGATGATACCTACATGTTTTATGCACATTATATGTCGTATTTACGCATTTTCTGGAACTAACCTATTAACAAGATGCCGAAGTGTCGCTTCTCGTTCTCGCTGTTTTTGGTTTCGAAAATCCTAGTAACGAAATATTCTCGGAATTGGACGAAATCACCGCCCGAGTTCCTATTTTTCCACGAAGCTTCCGGAACACCGAGGAAGGACCGGAGGGGGCCACGGGCCCACCGGACCATAGGCCGGCGCGGCCGGGGGTGGCCCGCGCCCCCTATGGTGTCGCCGCCTCGTCGGCCCTCCTGCGCCGCCTCTTCGCCTATATAAAGCCCCCGCATCGAAAACCCTTACGAGAGGAAGCCACGATACGAGAAAAGTTCCGCAGCCGCCGCCATCGCGAAGCCAAGATCCGGGGGACAGGAGTCTCGTTCGGCACCCTGCCGGAGCGGGAAGTGCCCCCGAAGGCTTCTCCATCGACACCGCTGCCATCTCCACCGCCATCTTCATCACCGCTCGTTGCTCCCATGAGGAGGGAGTAGTTCTCCATTGAGGCTCGGGGCTGTACCGGTAGCTATGTGGTTCATCTCTCTCCTATGTACTTCAATACAATAATCTCATGAGCTGCCTTACATGATTGAGATTCATATGATGATGCTTGTAATCTAGATGTCATTATGCTAGTCAAGTGAGTTTTACTTATGTGATCTCCGGAGACTCCTTGTCCCACGTGTGTAAAGGTGACGAGTGTGTGCACCGTGTGGGTCTCTTAGGCTATATTTCACAGAATACTTATTCACTGTTGAATGGTATAGTGAGGTGCTTATTTATATCTCTTTATGATTGCAATGTGTTTGTATCACAATTTATCTATGTGCTACTCTAGTGATGTGTTATTAAAGTAGTTTTATTCCTCCTGCATGTGTGCAAAGGTGACAGTGCGTGCACCGTGTTAGTACTTGGTTTATGCTATGATCATGATCTCTTGTAGATTGCGAAGTTAACTATTGCTATGATAATATTGATGTGATCTATTCCTCCTACATATGCATGAAGGTGACAAGTGTGCATGCTATGCTAGTACTTGGTTTAGTCGTTTTGATCTATCTTACACTTAAGGTTACTTAAACATGAGCATTATTGTGGAGCTTGTTAACTCCGGCATTGAGGGTTCGTGTAATCCTACGCAATGTGTTCATCATCCAACAAAAGTGTAGAGTATGCATTTATCTATTCTCGTTATGTGATCAATGTTGAGAGTGTCCACTAGTGAAAGTGTAATCCCTAGGCCTTGTTCCTAAATACTGCTGAGTTACTTACTGCTTGTTTCATCGTTTCTATCGTGTTACTACTGCTGCAATACTACCACCATCAACTACACGCCAGCAAGCTATTTTCTGGCACCATTGCTACTGCTCATATATATTCATACCACCTGTATTTCACTATCTCTTCGCCGAACTAGTGCACCTATTAGGTGTGTTGGGGACACAAGAGACTTCTTGCTTTGTGGTTGCAGGGTTGCATGAGAGGGATATCTTTGACCTCTTCCTCCCCGAGTTCGATAAACCTTGGGTGATCCACTTAAGGGAAAACTTGCTGCTGTTCTACAAACCTCCGCACTTGGAGGCCCAACACCGTCTACAGGAAAGGAGGGGAACGTAGACATCAAGCACTTTTCCGGCGCCGTTGTCGGGGAGGAAAGGTAAAGGTACTCACACTCCGGACCTCGGCTACTAAGCTATTTTCCGGCGCCGTTGTAAGTACTCGAAGCTATTTCCTTTAGACTCGCAATTGCGACATTTGGTTTCTTGTTTACACTAGTTAGGCATAATGGAAAACAACAAAAATATGAGAGATCTTTATGAACTTTATCTTGAATTAGGACATGATGTGTTTGAAGAAAGAATTAAGAAACCCATGGAACTTTATATACATGCTAATGGGAATGTTATTACTATGAATGCTTTGAACACCATTGTTGCTAATGCTATGGAAAATTCTAAGCTTGGGGAAGCTGGCTTTGACACTACTAGGAAAAGGCCTAGCCGTAAGACTGCCAGCAGTGGCGCACCATGGCCGCCGTGCGCCACTACTACTTAACAGTGGCGCACCACGATACGGTGGGCCACTGTTACAAAAGTAGTAGTGGCGCACCCTGATCTAGGTGCGCCATAACAAAGTGCCGACAGGAGGCCGGCTCCTCCCCAACCTAGTAGTGGCGCACGTCTTCGTGGTGCGACACCGCTTAGTTTCTTACCTATGGCGCACGTTGTGGTGGTGCGCCACCGCTAGGAGGTGTCCGAGCCCCTTTAGAGGTGATAGGTTTAGCAATGGCGCACTGCGGTGGTGCGCCACTGCTAAATAGCTTACCTATGGCGCATGGCTTGGTGGTGCGCCACTGCTAGGAGGTGGCCAGAGAGCCCCTTTAGAGATGAGAGGCTTAGCAGTGGCGCATTGCATTGGTGCGCCACTGCTACATAGCTTACCTATGGCGCATGGCATGAGGTGCGCCACGCCTAGGAGGTGGCCGGGACCCCTTTAGTGGTAAGAGGCTTAGTAGTGGCGCACCGCCGGAAGTGCGCCATTGCTATGGCACCCTAGCGCGTGGCGCACGACTAGGTGGTGCGCCACCGCTAACTCCGGGACCATTTCCTCGCTTTTCACCCACCACTCACATGTGCCACCCACTTTCCCCAAACACTCTTCCACCACCACCTCCCACCAAATCTGGATCCGGTCGTGTTGCCCCTCCTTCCCACCTCATTTTCACCTCTTCATTCACCAAAATTAAGTTGGTAAACTTAATTTTCTTCATAGGTAAGTAATGGTGAAGCTCTCTTAGCTCAATACCCTACTCAATCTCAACTTTTTACCTCATCCAACACTCTAGGTCTCGCCGTATCGGTAACTTTGTTGGTTTTATGCTTTGTGTGTGACCGGTTCCGATCGTCTTGCACACACACGTGTGTGTGCTCATATGTTATGTGAAGCTCATGATCATGTGTTGTGCGCATGCGCGAAAAGCGTCTCACGTGCACATGTGTGTTGTATGCGAAGCCTCCACACATGTGTTGTATATGCAAAGCCTCCACACATGTGTTGCATGCATGTTTTTGTTTGCAGGGATTTGAAATGCGATGGAGTTGCCAATATTTTGCCGAAATGTTGATTCATTTCCGTTTCGGCGAATAGTGGGCATACTACGCATATACATATGTCCTATTTTTAGGGAAGGTCATGCCAAAATTTTCTTTTGGTATGCTAAGATATCCATTTTCTCTATACCCGCAGGCGACCATGGTCCGCATGATGAGCGAAGGCGTTGTGGCTAGGTTTTTGAAAGTCTGCGACGGCCGAGATGATTAGAAATAACCAAAAGGAGATAAGATGTCCGTGTCGAAGATGCAAGCCGACGAGCCTTATGGACCCTAAAGCCGATATGGTACGGGACCACCTTCTCGTGCGTGGTTTCATGGATGGCTATCGGTGGGAAGGCGACGAAGATGATTATGAATTTGTCCATGGGATTTCAACAAGAAATAAGGAAGGTGGTGAGCAACATGTAGAAGTTCCCGGACATGATCAGGATGTAGAAGATCCCGGCCATGATCATGATCACAATGTAGGAGATCATGGACCCGATGATATGGAAGATCAAGATGGAGGACCCGATGATGAAGATCATGAAGATGAAGACGATGGACCATCGTCGATGGACTGGGTGCAGGACCCTTATCTTCAAGAGCTGCTTCTCAAGCGTACGAGTAACGCAAGGGATGCCGCCCGAGAGAAAGCCAAGATGGATCAACTCGGAGGTAGACGCGGTTACTCCATTGTATGAAGGATGCAGGCCGGAGGATACCCGCCTGAAAGTAACGCTCATGGCTCTGCAGATGAAGGTAAAGCACAAAATGACCGACACATCCTTCAACGACAACATGTCATTCTGGCACGAACGTCTTCCCAAAGGTAACACGTGTCCGACTAGTATCGAGGAGGCCAAGAAAATCGTGTGTCCTCTCGGATTTACCGCATGTGAAATATCATGTGTGCTTGAACGATTGCATCATTTATCGGAACGAGCACGCGGAGTGTACCATATGTCCGGAGTGCGGCGTCAGTCGGTACAAGAAGGGGAAGAAAGCTCCTCGGAAGGTGGTGTGGTACTTTCCGATCACTCCTCGTCTGCAGCGGTATTTCGCGGATCCTAAGCAAGCAAAGCTAATGCGCTGGCACGCGGAGATGAGGAAGGGAGAAGATGACGTTGATGATCCGAAGAAAAAGAAAAAGGACAAGATGTTGAGACACCCTTCGGATGCTAGCCAGTGGAATGCGTTGAACCTCGAGTACCCAGAATTTGGGGACGATCCTAGGAACATAAGGCTGGGCGCGAGCACCGATGGAGTCAATCCGTTTGGCAGCCGGAGCAAGCACGCATAGCACATGGCCCGTGTTTGTGTGGATGTACAACCTCCCCCCGGTTGTGCATGAAGAGGAAGTACATTCAAATGAGTATGCTAATTGAAGGGCCGAAACAACCGGGAACGACATCAATCTGTATATGGGGCTTCTGAAAGAGGAGCTAGCCACGCTATGGGACGCGCCTGCCAATACGTGGGACGCCGCCGCGGAAGAATATTTCCCTATGAGAGCCGCGCTGCTCACGACGGTGCACGACTTTCTCGGTTACGGATATGTCGCGGGCAGGTGGTCCACGGCTTCAATGCATGCGTCGGGTGCATGGATGACACAACGTACCGCCGCCTAGATAGAGATCCGGGGTCCTCGAAAACGGTGTTCATGGGACATCGAAGGTGGCTTCGCGACGAAGACCCATGGAGGAAACGCAAGGATCCGTTCGATGGTCAAGACGAACCCCGAAGACGGCCACGTACGAGAAGCGGCGAGCAAATAGACGAGCTATTGAAAAATTGGAAAGAGTGCCCACCGCCGGGAAGAAGCGAAAGGCGCCGGAGCCGCCGCTCAAGGTATGGAAGACGAGGTCTGTTTTCCGGGACTTGCCGCATCGGAAGATCTTACGTGTGCCTCACAGCCTTGATGTCATGCACATCACGAAGAACGTGTGCGAGAGTCTGCTTGGTACCCTCCTCAACATGCCGGAGAGGACCAAAGATGGGCCGAAAGCAAGGTACGACTTGCTATCAATTGGGATCGGGGAGGAGCTTCACGCGGGACGCCCTAATGATGATGATGATGATGATGATAATGACGATGATGAGGCGGAGGACACGCAAAGTCGTCGCAAGGGCAAAAAGGCCAAGAAGATCGAATATTACCGCCCCCGCGTGCTTCACTCTAAGTCGAAGGAGATCGAGCAGTTTTTCGACTGTCTCCTAGGAGTAAAACTTCCCTACGGGTACGCGGGGAAGATAAGCGAGTACCTAGACAAAGCGAAGCGAGAGGTTCGGCGGGATGAAGTCTCACGACTGTCACGTGCCGATGACGCAAATACTTCCGGTTGCAATCCGTGGGATCATGGACGCGCACGTCCGTGAAACGCTTTTTGGCCTATGCAACTTTTTCGACGTCATCTCTCGGAAGTCCGTTGGCGTGAGGCAACTTAGAAGGCTACGAGGAAGAGATCGTGGTGATACCGTGCGAGCTTGAGATGTACTTCCCGCCCGCTTTCTTCGACGTTATGGTGCATCTCGCTGGTACATATCGTGGAGGATATCATCCAACCGGGGCCGACGTTCTCGCACAAGCATGATGCCGTTCGAAAGGATGAATGGTGTCATCAAAGGGTACGTTCGCAACAGGGCACGTCCGGATCGGAAGCATAGCCAAGGGCTTTCTGACCGAAGAGTGCATCTCCTTCGCACGAGTTATCTAGAAATCGAGAACCCCGTTGGCCTGCCCGTAAACAGGCATCTCGGGAAGCTCGGCCGGATGGGGTCACCGCGACGGTAGCCGCGAAATGCATGTCGACTTCAAGGGTCGAATCGCCGACTTTGAAAGAGCAAACCTAGTCGCGCTACAACACATAGACGTGGTCGATCCTTGGGTGGTAGAGCACAAAACCTTCATCGCAAAGACGTACGGTGATCGGGGCCAACGAGAGGACGGACGGAGATATAATCAAAGAGCACAACTCAACCTTCACGCGGTGGTTCAAGGACAAGATGCCGACGTACCCTATAGACGAGGATTCTTCTGCGGAAGAAAAACTCATATTCGCCTTGTCACGGGCGCCGAACACAACCCGATGACATTTCGAGGCGTACGATATCAACGGCTACACATTCTACACCGAGGAAAAGGACATGAAGAGCGATTATCGAACTCCGGGGTAACGATGGAGTCCTACACCGGTGACGTCAAGCAGAGATACTACGGAAAGATCGAGGAGATCCGGGAGCCGAGCTACGCCGGAGAGAATGTGCCAATGTTCCGTGTCAGGTGGGCCAAGAACGTCATAAAAGAAGACCGGCATTTCACCACCATGGTTATACCCGAAGCCAAATCCAAGACAGCGGGCGCAAAGGTCACCGCGAAATATGAGCCATGGGTACTAGCTTCCCAAGTGGACCAATGCTTCTTCATTACCGACCCGCGTAAGCCCAGCTCGTGTTGTCGTGAGGAGAGGCAAAAGGAGCATCATCGGAATGGATGGAGCAGCCAACGAGCTAGACTTTGACCAAGTACGGCGATCCGAAGATGGAAGATGACGACGACGATGATGAAGAACCATACACAACAAGAAGAAGCAGGACCACCCTACCTAAAGGCCGTCCATTCAAGAGAAGAAGTCTAGGAGTTCCGGGGCTAAATTATTCAACCGCGAGAAAGAAGGGCAAGAAGATTGTGAAAAGATAATTATGTATCATTTTCTTGTATGAATAATGGATGTCATATTGTTAATCTACACATTGTACCGATCAAAATAGACATATAATTTATATTTTTGGATATTTTCTAGATTCTATAGTATTTTAAATATTCTACATAATTATAATTATTTATGCCTTTTATTTTGGTGTATTATGCTATGTACTATAGTGTTAAATCAATTTAATTAAAAAGTGAAAAAATGGGGCCGCCAGGGTTCGAACCTGGCCGGCCAGGTTTGGCAAACCAACCAGGGGACAGAGCCAGTGCGGTACTAATCGATTTCTGTCAAACGCTGGTCTGTTTGCATTTTGACCCAAACCTATACTGGTAGTGGCGCACCCCTAGAGGTGCGCCATTGCTAAGCCTCATAGTGGCGCACCCCTGGAGGTGCGCTATTGCTAAGGGGGTCTGTGACTTAGACAAAAATCCCCCATCTCTCGACCATCCTCCCCATTCCCCACTCGATCTCGATTCACCTCCCACCGACGACGCCCTCTCCGACGCCACCTCCCACCGGCGATACCCTCTCCGACGCCACCTCAATCGGAGAGGCCCTTGTCATTCTTCCATTTGCTTTGGTATCTCAAAATGCCGATGATTAGAATGTTTGGTCACCTATACACTTGGGGGAGGGGTCAGTGAACCTGGTGCAATGACACAAGTATCAATCTCTTGTGCATCCTACTTGGTTTCACGGACCCCTTCCCTAAATGTTGATATTTGTTCCGACCAACAATGTATGAGGCATGCCTTTTAGTTCATACTACTTGGATCGTTTTTGAGTTTGCTCTTATTCGTTGCAAACATCTATGAGCGTGCACTAATGTTTCTTTGGCTTGTTCATATATGTGCAGATATGACGTGGTATGTCGTGTACAAGGGCAAGGTTCCCGGAGTCTACAACGACTGGGAGGAGTGTCGGAGACAGGTTCACCGTTTTAGCGGTAACAGCTACAAAGGGTACACCACTAGAGCGGAGGCCGAAGACGGATACGCACGCTATCTGGCGGGAGAGAGGACGGAGCGGAGGAGGAACCGGATGAAGACCACTTTCATCGGGACGGTGATAGTAGTGACTCTAGCTCTCTTCTATGTGATGCTAGTTTAGATGATCGACCTTGTGTAACCGCCACTAGCTCATTTGTGACTTGTAACACCGTAACACTTGTCTAATATTCGAAATCTTGTGAATCATGGAGGCTAATGTGAAGGACTATGTATTGATGTATTGTGCTGTTGTTCATATGTGTTATATATCCTGTATTTGTGCTGTTATACTGTTCTATATAACCTGTACAAATACCATCCAGAAATGCAAAAAAAAAAACGAAATCCTAGCAGTGGCGCACTGGTGGACCATGAGTGGCGCACGGCCACAAAGTAGCAGTGGCGCACTACTCTGGAAGCTGTGGCGCACTACTGAATGATCCCCTTCGAATGTAGCTGTGGCGCACCAAAGCTGCTAGCAATGGCGCACCTCGATATACGCGTAGTGGCGCACGTCGACAACCAGCAATAGCGCACCAGCTCGAGGTAACAAGTGGCGCACCCCGAGAGGCAGTAGTGGCGCACCAACAACGAGCAGTAGTGGCGCACTGCTGCTCAACAACAGTGGCGCACCCCTTTGGGGTAATAGTGGCGCACCACTAGTCATTTCAATGGCGCACACTGTAGTGCGCCACTGTTACTTAGGTTAGTTGTGGCGCACCAGTAGTGCGCCACTACTAAAAGTTAGCAGTGGCGTGATAGTAGTGGCGCACCAGCAGTGCGCCACTGAAGGGGAAGAGTGGTGCGCCACTAAAGAGCTTTTTTCTAGTAGTGTGATGAGCATGATATTTTTAGTCCCCCAAGCATTGAGGAGAAAATTTTCTTTGATGATACTTTGCCTCCCATTTATGATGATTATAATGATAGTAGTCTTTTGTTACCACCTGTTATGGAGGATAAATTTGATTATGATTACAATATACCTCCTATATTTGATAGCTACTTTGTTGAATTTGCTCCCACTACAATTAATAAGAATGACT
Source organism: Lolium rigidum (assembly GCF_022539505.1). Lineage (NCBI taxonomy): Eukaryota > Viridiplantae > Streptophyta > Magnoliopsida > Poales > Poaceae > Lolium > Lolium rigidum. The sequence continues at coordinate 3,564,198 of NC_061510.1, read as the reverse complement.
ATGCTTATGTTGGGAGTAGTAATTATTTTATGCATGAGACTCATGATAAGAATGCTTTATGTGATAGTTATATTGTTGAGTTTGCTCATGTGGCTACTGAAAGTTATTATGAGAGAGGAAAATATGGTTGTAAAAATTTTCATGTTACTAAAACACCTCTCTATGTGCTGAAATTTTTGAAGCTACACTTGTTTTATCTTCCTATGCTTGTTACTTTGCTCTTCATGAACTTGTTTATTTACAAGATTCCTATGCATAGGAAGCATGTTAGACTTAAATGTGTTTTGAATTTGCCTCTTGATGCTCTCTTTTGCCTCAAATACTATTTCTTGCGAGTGCATCATTAAAACTGCTGAGCCCATCTTAATGGCTATAAAGAAAAGAACTTCTTGGGAGATAACCCATGTGTTATTTTGCTACAGTACTTTGTTTTATATTTGTGTTTTGGAAGTTGTTTACTACTGTAGCAACCTCTCCTTATCTTAGTTTTGTGTTTTGTTGTGCCAAGTAAAGTTTCTATGTCAAAGTTGATGTTATATTTGGGATCGCTGCGCAGAAACAGCATTGCTGTCTGTCACGAATCTGGGCACAGGCCTCTGTAGAAAATTCGAAAAAATCTGCCAATTTACGAGCGTGATCCTCAGATATGTACGCAACTTTCATTAGTTTTGAGTTTTTCCATTTGAGTAAGTCTGGTGCCATCTTTAAATTCGTCTTTACGGACTGTTCTGTTTTTGACAGATTCTGCCTTTTATTTCGCATTGCCGCTTTTGCTTTGTTGAATGGGTTTCTTTGTTCCATTAACTTTCAGAAGTTTTGTGCAATGTCCAGAAGTGTTAAGAATGATTGTGTCACCTCTGAACATGTGAATTTTTGATTATGCACTAACCCTCTAATGAGTTTGCTTGAAGTTTGGTGTGGCAGAAGTTTTCAAGGGTCAATAGAAGAGGGTGATATAATGTGATCGAGAAGAGTGAAAGGTCTAAGCTTGGGGATGCCCCGGTGGTTCATCCCTGCATATTTTAAGAAGACTCAAGCATCTAAGCTTGGGGATGCCCAAGGCATCCCCTTCTTCATCGACGACTTATCAGGTTTCTTCTAGTGAAACTATATTTTTATTCCGTCACATCTTATGTTCTTTACTTGGAGCGTCTGTGTGCTTTTATTTTTGTTTTTGTTTTGTTATCTTAGTTCTCTGAATAAGTTCATCCTTGTGTGGGAGAGAGACACGCTCCGCTGGTTCGTATGAACACATGTGTTCTTAGCTCATAATATTCATGGCGAAGTTTCTTCTTCGTTAAATTGTTATATGGTTGGAATTGGAAAATGCTACATGTAGTAATTGGTAAAATGTCTTGGATAATGTGATACTTGGCAATTGTTGTGCTCATGTTTAAGCTCTTGCATCATATGCTTTGCACCTATTAGTGAAGGAATACATAGAGCATGCTAAAATTTGGTTTGCATAATTGGTCTCTCTAAGGTCTAGATAATTTCTAGTAAAGAGTTTGAACAACAAGGAAGACGGTGTAGAGTCTTATAATGTTTACAATATGTCTTTTATGTGAGTTTTGCTGCACCGGTTCATCCTTGTGTTTGTTTCAAATAACCTTGCTAGCCTAAACCTTGTATCGAGAGGAAATACTTCTCATGCATCCAAAATCCTTGAGCCAATATTCATGCCATTTGTGTCCACCATACCTACCTACTACATGGTATTTCTCTGCCATTCCAAAGTAAATTGCTTGAGTGCTACCTTTAAACAATTCAAAAGTTATTACCTCTTATTTGTGTCAATGTTTTATAGCTCATGAGGAAGTATGTGGTGTTTATCTTTCAATCTTGTTGGGCAACTTTCACTAATGGACTAGTGGCTTCATCCGCTTATCCAATAATTTTGCAAAAAGAGCTGGCAATGGGATTCCCAGTCCCAAATTAATTAACAAAAATAGACACTCCTCCATGGTATGTGATTGTTGGACGGCACCCGAAGGATTCGGTTAGCCATGGCTTGAGAAAGCAAAGGTGGGGAGGAGTGTCATCATAATAAAACTAAAATAAAAAGGCACTCCTTCATGGTATGAGATTGTTGGCGGGCACCCGAGGATTCGGTTAGCCATGGTTTGTGAAAGAAAGGTTGGAAGGAGTGCCACACAAAAATAAAATAAAATGGGAGCCGCTCTTTGAAGGTTTGCCTGGCAAGGGGGTTAGAGTACCCGCTACCATTCGTTGACAACAACAAACACCTCTCAAAACTTTACTTTTATACTCTCTTGATGTTTTCAAAATAAAAGCTCTAGCACAAATATAGCAATCGATGCTTTCCTCTTTGAAGGACCTTTCTTTTACTTTTATGTTGAGTCAGTTCACCTATCTCTTTCCACCTTAAGAAGCAAACACTTGTGTGAACTTTGCATTGATTCTTACATATTTGCATATTGCATTTGTTATATTGCTTTGCATTGACAATTATCCATGAGATATACATGTTACAAGTTGAAAGCAACCGCTGAAACTTAATCTTCCATTATGTTGCTTCAATACCTTTTACTTTGAATTATTGCTTTATGAGTTAACTCTTATGCAAGACTTATTGATGCTTGTCTTGAAGTACTATTCATGAAAAGTCTTTGCTTTATGATTCACTTGTTTACTCATGTCATTACCATTGTTTTGATCGCTGCATTCATTACATATGCTTACAATAGTATGATCAAGGTTATGATGGCATGTCACTTAAGAAATTATCTTTGTTATCGTTTTACTCGCTCGGACGAGCGTAAACTAAGCTTAGGGATGCGATACGTCTCCAACGTATCGATAATTTCTTATGTTCCATGCTACTTTATTGATGATACCTACATGTTTTATGCACATTATATGTCGTATTTACGCATTTTCCGGAACTAACCTATTAACAAGATGCCGAAGTGCCAGTTCCGTTTTCTCGCTGTTTTTGGTTTCGAAATCCTAGTAACGAAATATTCTCGGAATTGGACGAAATCACCGCCCGGGTTCCTATTTTTCCACGAAGCTTCCGGAACACCCGGGAAGGACCGCAGGGGGGCCACGGGCCCACCGGACCATAGGCCGGCGCGGCACGGGGTGGCCCGCGCCCCCTATGGTGTCGCCGCCTCGTCGGCCCTCCTGCGCCGCCTCTTCGCCTATATAAAGCCCCCGCATCGAAAACCCTTACGAGAGGAAGCCACGATACGAGAAAAGTTCCGGAGCCGCCGCCATCGCGAAGCCAAGATCCGGGGACAGGAGTCTGTTCCGGCACCCTGCCGGAGCGGGGAAGTGCCCCGGAAGGCTTCTCCATCGACACCGCTGCCATCTCCACCGCCATCTTCATCACCGCTGCTGCTCCCATGAGGAGGAGTAGTTCTCCATTGAGGCTCGGGGCTGTACCGGTAGCTATGTGGTTCATCTCTCTCCTATGTACTTCAATACAATAATCTCATGAGCTGCCTTACATGATTGAGATTCATATGATGATGCTTGTAATCTAGATGTCATTATGCTAGTCAAGTGAGTTTTACTTATGTGATCTCCGGAGACTCCTTGTCCCACGTGTGTAAAGGTGACGAGTGTGTGCACCGTGTGGGTCTCTTAGGCTATATTTCACGTGAATACTTATTCACTGTTGAATGGTATAGTGAGGTGCTTATTTATATCTCTTTATGATTGCAATGTGTTTGTATCACAATTTATCTATGTGCTACTCTAGTGATGTGTTATTAAAGTAGTTTTATTCCTCCTGCATGTGTGCAAAGGTGAAAGTGCGTGCACCGTGTTAGTACTTGGTTTATGCTATGATCATGATCTCTTGTAGATTGCGAAGTTAACTATTGCTATGATAATATTGATGTGATCTATTCCTCCTACATATGCATGAAGGTGACGAGTGTGCATGCTATGCTAGTACTTGGTTTAGTCGTTTTGATCTATCTTACACTTAAGGTTACTTAAACATGAGCATTATTGTGGAGCTTGTTAACTCCGGCATTGAGGGTTCGTGTAATCCTACGCAATGTGTTCATCATCCAACAAAAGTGTAGAGTATGCATTTATCTATTCTGTTATGTGATCAATGTTGAGAGTGTCCACTAGTGAAAGTGTAATCCCTAGGCCTTGTTCCTAAATACCGCTGAGTTACTACTGCTTGTTTCATCGTTTTACCGTGTTACTACTGCTGCAATACTACCACCATCAACTACACGCCGGCAAGCTATTCTCTGGCACCATTGCTACTGCTCATATATATTCATACCACCTGTATTTCACTATCTCTTCGCCGAACTAGTGCACCTATTAGGTGTGTTGGGGACACAAGAGACTTCTTGCTTTGTGGTTGCGGGGTTGCATGAGAGGGATATCTTTGACCTCTTCCTCCCTGAGTTCGATAAACCTTGGGTGATCCACTTAAGGGAAAACTTGCTGCTGTTCTACAAACCTCTGCACTTGGAGGCCCAACACTGTCTACAGGAAAGGAGGGGGAACGTAGACATCAGACGTATCACACACAGAGGCACTGGCACTTGCAATAATGCAAGGATTCATCACAGAAATCAAGCCAGGGGCATTTAGATGGTTACACAACAAGAGCACAGTACCAGCAGCAAGCCCAGGACCAAGCTAGCTTAGCAGGAGCATCCTAGAATGCCCATGAGTAAGTGCTCATGAGTCACAGCAACACAGAAGGTAAGCACATATCCATAACCCAGTGGGAGAAGCACACCAGCATAGCATAGGCTAGAGCATGGGGAGTATAACAACATAAGAAGAGCAAATAGAGCCTCACCAGTAGCTAGCAACCATGGCAACAGCAGCAGAGAGCCAACAACATGCACACAACAAGAGCAAGCACATCAACGGAGGCCATCAGAGCAGTAGCAGCAGCACGGCATGGCCTTCACATGAGGAGGATCAGCCGCAGCTCAGCAAGGAGGCATAACAGAGGAAGAAGGAGGAGGGGAGAACTTACAGGTGAAGCGGAGAGTAGCACGGCCATGGCGGCACGGCGGCACACGCCGGGCGAATGGCGGCGCCAGGCCAAGCCGAGCCAGGCACCACCTTGCCGCAACACCTGCAACACCACGGCGGCGCCACGACACCAGGATCGTCGGTGAGCGACGAATCGCCGCGGAACACCACGGCCTTGCGAGCAGATGAGTTGGGGACGAGAAGAGGAGGCGACGAGGACCAGATCGACGTGGTGGATCTGGTGCGTCGTCGAGAGGCAGTTCAGATGCGCCCCATCTCACCGCCGGCGATGGCCGGAGGTGACCGGAGAAATTCGGCGAAGGCGACGACGACGCGAGTCGCCAGAGCTCGGGAGGAGTTAGGGTTTGCGCGAGCGAGAGAGGAAGGGGACGAGTGAGTCCGACCGAGCCGGACAGGCGGCTCGGGTTCGACCTAACCGCTGGGCCACCCTGACAGGTGGGTCCAGGGGCACTTTAGTAATTTCACAAGTTCATTTAAACCTGAAACTTTGAAAATGCATAGAAAATAATTAAAAATATGAAAACTACTCAGGCTAAAATTCTCTATCATAATAAAATATGAAAAAGAATTTTTGAAGACAAACAAGATTAAGTCCAAATTTGATGATTAAAATAATCATTTAAATCACACCTTATATTTTCAATAATGGAAATAAGTCCATAATGCTTTTGGACTTTAAAAACACCTTGACAACATTTCAAGGTTGTATTTTATCCTAAACAAAGTATCCTTAACTCATTCTTAGTATTAACCTCTCACATGAAATGATAAAAAACACCGGAAGGGGGGGAACAACCCTAAAAGCTGAATCATGTATAATTGCTTCTTTAACCATTGCCCTTATCGGACAATGATGCTATTTTTCAGCAACTGAGGACAAGGGTCAGTCCACACCATCCAACTGCAACACTTTGCAGTGTTCAGGCAAGTTCATCACTTGCTCATGTCATTTGAGTATTTTTACCAAATTACTTGCCAAGTACTATGTTTATCACTATTGCATAAAAAGCAAAACCACTATTTTCATAACAAACACCATTCATTGTGTAGGGTTACAAGAGCTCCCTCAAGCCGGAGTAAACAAGCTCCACAACGTCATAAAGGAAACACACACGATGCACCCACTGTCACCATTACACCGTGGAAAGTGAATCTGGAGTTCATATCTAAAGTAACCTCTAGAGTGCATAATAGACAAGAGTAACATCTACATATTCATAAAGATCACACCATGGGAGAGAGAGATGAACCACATAGCTACCGGTAGAGCCCTCAGCCTCGGGGGAGAACTACACCCTCCTCATCATGGGAGACAAGCAACGGCGATGAAGATGGCGAGTGGTGTCGATGGAGATGGATTCCGGGGGCACTTCCCCGTCCCGGCGGCGTGCCGGAACAGAGACTTCTGTCCCCCGAACTTGGCTTCGCGATGGCGGCGGCTACGGAACTCTTCGTGGAATATGACTTGATGATTTAGGGTTTTCGCGACTGGAAGAATATATAGGCTGAAGGGCGGCGTCGGAGGGGTCCCGAGGGGCACACACCATAGGGGGGCGCCCCCCCTCTTGGCCGCGCCGCCAGGTGGGGTGGCCACCTCGTCGCCCCTCTCCGTCTCTCCTTCGGTGTTCTAGAACCCTCCGTGGAAAATAAGGCTTTGGGCTTTTGTTTCGTCCAATTCCGAGAATATTTCCTGTGTAAAATTTCTGGAACCAAAAACAGCAGAAAACAGGAACTGGCACTTCGGCATCTTGTTAATAGGTTAGTTCCAGAAAATGCATAAAAATGATATAAAGTGTGAACAAAACATGTAGGTATTGTCATAAAACTAGCATGGAACATCAGAAATTATAAATACGTTGGAGACGTATCACTCAGCGGCGTCACCGTCCGACGAGAGATGCATAGCTCCACCTCGTCCGCCGCGTCCCGCCCATCCTGGCCTCGATACGGTCCAGTGCCGCTGACCCGCTGCCCTGACTGCCCACTAGTTGAGCCGCTGAAGCGGTTGACTTGTGTGACGGGGAAGAATGGCGACACCGGGCGCGATTTTGTGAAATGTGAGAGCTTATAACAGCCGGGGCAGGTTAGATCTCTTTTCTGTCGCATCCATTTGGATTTTTTTGATTGCGTTTTCCCCCTTTAATTTTGGATCTAGGGTTCATGTTGAAATTGGGGAATTTTGCAGAATCTGAAGCATTGCAGCCATTTCGAGTGGATTGATGCATACATTCATAGTCTTCAAAAGGAGGACATGTTTACGACCAATGCCATTACGGGGTGCAGAGATTTGGGATCTGATTTGGGGGCAGTGCAGATGATGAACTAAAAGGAAAATTGAAGAAGATAAATAACAAGCTGAAGAAATGATGGATTTGAAGAAGCAGTCCAACATGATGGCTGACGCATTTTATTTTTGTATAGTTGATCTGTTTTTCTTTTATTTGCAACATAAATAGTTGTATCATGTAAGTGGGGTTTGTTAGTGCTAAGTTCAGTTTAGGGCAGTTTGTGTTTGAATGAAACGTAGAATATTTGAATTTGGTTTCAGTTCTTCAGTTTGTGTTTTCTTTTTTTTTTAGAGTCAATAGCTGCAGAAATTTAGCTTGCACAAGTCAAGTTCTAGAAGGTTAACAAAAATTATTTGAGCAAAATTTGATGCGACAAATTTGGAGAAGAACACACATATAGAGAATTATTTGCGCTGGCCCATGTGGTAAAATAGATGTTGGGACCAAATAAAAACAAGCCCAATCCAACCAACGCCCCTGCAGTTTGGACTAAAATGTTTTGGGCTGAATATTCTTGTTGGTTTTGGGCTCTGTTTGTTGACTAATATGTTTTCTGGTTGGCAATATAAACTCATTCGGGGATGGCTCGTCGAGGGACGGCCGTCCGACGACCACGCTCTTGAGTCGATGCAAAGCTCCCCCAGTGCCCCCCGGGACCGCCGGAGTGGAAGGGCACGCCATCGACTTGAATCTGGATCTTGAGGGAGCTGGGCCGTTGGAGGAGCGCAGCCAAGAAAAGCCGGTGAAAAAATTTGGTGGGAGGGTGGGAGGTGGTGGTGGGAGATGGCGAGGTGGAGACGTGAGGCTGTGGGGCTCGGCCTCGCCTGAGGGAAGCAGCGGCGACGGTCGGTCGTGGGGCGCTGTCGCGTCGCAGGAGCGCCTAACGGTCATGTCGCCTCTAGTGCATCGGTTATGGTGAGAAGCGAACACTGATTCTCATTGTCTAGCTTGAACACTGATGCTCATTGTCTAGCTTGTACAGCGACTACGTTAGCTGTTGGTAGGCACATTTGGCTATAGGAACCACCAAGTGGTGTGGAAATTCCTGTAACTTTTTAAAGTAATTAGAGCATCTCCAATAGAATTTGTATATTGGATTGCAAAAAGAGGAGAGAGAGGGTATAGCAATCCACACATTTTTTTTTTGCTTTTGTAGCCTTGGTATAATAGCAATCCTAAAACTAGAGAGAGAAACGAATCTACACTAGGACACACATGTTAGTTGGTCATCCATTTCCTCTTTCTTTCCTCCTATCTCTTCATCCCCATGGATACGAGCCTCCCGCGAACATGTCGATGAAACGAGCGGCCATGGGACGGGTCAATAAGTCTGGATCGGCCGGAACCGCCGTCGCCAACCGTCCATCCAACCGAAACCAGGCGGAATCGAACACGTGCGACACATGCTGGAGGATTTGGCGGCGTCGGCATGGAAAGGTCACATGGTGGCCTCCTCGGCTTGCCACTGGGGCCGGAGGGCGTGCGGGGACAGGCGGAGAACGTGCGCGGGCGGCAAACAAGGTGCAGGGTCTACGGACCTGCGTGGGAGGTCGGGCGTGCCCTCCATGGCCATTGCGGTGGCAAGAGACGACGACGACGACGAGGTCACGAGTCAACGTCGGTGCGAAAGGGTCGCAGGCAGAATAGTCCCTTGCAGGTGGTTGGTCCTCTGCCACGTAGGTTTTGGAAATATAGCAAGTGGCTCTAGACTTTGTATATACACAAAGTGGAGGCGGAGGGGGGCCACTTATACAAATGATGTTGAAGCAACGTTTTTAAAGCAAATTACCATATTTGCAGTTTTTATCAATCCAAGCCAATTATACAAAGGCTGATGGAGATGCTCTCAATAAAGCTTCCGTCGTTTCAAAATAAAAAAAGTAAGTGAAGGAACTGGTGCTAGGATTTCGACCGATCAAACCGAGTAGAGGGAGAGTTTCATCACTTTATCATCATCGCTAGAATAAATGCCGAAGAACCGACCGTTTCGTCCTGCCGCTCTCGCGAGCGCAAGGCGAAACCCTAGCTTCCCCAACCTCTAGCCCCTCCTTCCCCTGTCCTTCCCTCGCCGCCGCCAGAGGGCGTCGCCGGGCAAAGCCCCGGGGCGCCGACGGCGGCGGGGCATCTCTCTCCCCCACGTGGATGTGGTGCCGCGGGCTGGCGCGGTCGGCGGGGGGCGCCGTGCTCGACGTCTGGCCCGACCACGACGTGGTGGCCCGACCACGGCGTGGTGAAGACGTAGCTCCGGCGGGGTGACGCCGCGACTAGTGGTTGGCTGGCGCGGCCGTGCGACGGCGTGCCCGTGGCCATGGGTGGCGGCGGCGGGCCCAGATCTGGGCCAGGGGGCCTAGGTCTGGGCCTCATCTGGACTGTCTCAGGTGAGCGGCCCCGATGCGTCTGGTCGACGAGCGGCGAGGGCGCTGGTTCATCTTCTCCCGATGTCCTGCGGTGGGCATCGTGGTGGGTGCCTCGGTCCGGCGTCCTCGACTCCTCGGGATGTGAGGCGGCGGCGGGCGGCGTCTGCGCCGTGGATCTACGGTTCACGTCGGTTTCTGAGGTAGTAGCTGCTGTCCTTGGCTCCTGCTCACCTTTTCCCCACATCCTAGGCGAAAGTCCAAAATCTCGTTGATTGGGCGGCGGCGACGCGCTGCTGCGCCGTGACCTTCTTGGAGGCGCTGCCTGGGGAGGTTTGGGTAGGGTGGGCTCCTGCTCACCTGTTCCCTACTTTCCGGACGAAAGTCTAAAATCTCGCTGATTGGGCGGCGGTGACGCGATGCTGCGCCGTGACCTTCTTGGAGGCGCCGCCATACTAGTTATTAGACTAGTCCACAAGATGATGCCAGTGGCCATACCTCAGTCAGACCGCACAACCATTTTTCCCAAAAAAGAAAAGACCGCATAACCTTTTCCGCGTCGAGACATTGCTTAATGCTCCGGCATTCCATCTGGAACGCACACAAGCGAATGGCCCACTAGCCAGCCTCACACGTGCCTCCTTTTTCGGGCACACAGATATTTCCCGTCGAGTAAAAAAGTCCTTTTCCGCGTCATCAAGACTTTGCTTAACGCACAGGCCACTTCAACCAAATGGCCCACTTGCCAGCCACACGGACACGTCTCCTCCTTCCGGCGCGGCACGCGCACGCGCCGGTCCACCCGGAAGTGGCCGTCCTGCGACTTCCGTCCCAGTCGCGACGCGCAATCCCGGGGTAGATCGCATCCAGGGTCGTAAACAAAAAATCTCGCCAAAAAAGCCGACGAGGTTTTGAGATTTTGAGATTTCCGTCCTGCTCCTGCTCGCCCCCTCCATTCCCTTCCCCCGCTCCAGCTCGAGCGCGCGCGCGCAGCGGCGGCCGAGCCGAAACCCTAGCTGCTCCCAGCGCGCGCGGCCGCCGATCGCAGTGCGAGCAGGGGCGTGGCATGCGGGCCGGGCTCTGAGCGCTGGTGCGGATCTGAGAGGCGCGCGCCTCCGCCGCCGAGTAAGATGGCGAGGGCGGAGGCCAACTGGGAGCGCCTGGTGCGGGCGGCGCTCCGCGGGGAGCGGATGGGGGGCGGCTACGGGGTCCCCGCCAGCGGCATCGCCGGGAACGTGCCCACCTCGCTCGGCAACAACACCCACATCGACGAGGTGCTCCGCGCCGCCGACGAGATCCAGGACGAGGACCCCACCGTAGCCAGAATCCGTAAGCCTAGCCTCGCTACCCTTTTTGCTCAGCTTGGCTCCGCCCTCCGGGGGTAATCACCGGCTCTGTTACTAGTGCTGCTTCCATGTGCTTCCTCAGGAGGAGCTAGTACACGACTTGATTCTGATTTTCGGCTAGCTACTGGTTGCATTGTGTGGTTCGGTACTAGTTATAATTCGCCTGCCTAAATATTCTCATTCCTTGCTACCGCGCAAGTGACTCTGCTACATTAGGTCATGATTTCTGTGTGTTGATACTTCTCGCTCTGGCCCGCTGGTGCTGCACCACACCACACGGCAACTCGTAGGTCATAGCACTAACCTCCTCTGTCAGACAAACTAGTAATTCCATGCACACCACCGTAAGTACAGCCACGGTGCTGAACTGCGATGCTCACATCATTTTGCACATTCCTGCTGGCAACGTTCCAGTTTAACCGCAGTTCTGCTCAGTTTGCCATTTATATTATGCTTCAGCTGTTTTGCATCATCGACACACATTTTGGACCCAACAGATGCTAGTAGAATATTGTGCTCCGGGAAAAGCAGACACAGGAGACTATATGATTCGGACCATGTTTCGCAATTAAGTTCAACTTTTACATGCAATTTCGTTTTGTCTTGTAATATCTCTCTCTACTTCCATGAGCAGTGTGTGAGCATGCATATGCGCTAGCCCAAAATCTGGATCCCAATAGCGAAGGGAGAGGCGTCCTGCAGTTCAAAACCGGTTTAATGTCAGTAATCAGGGTATGTCTCTTATGCTTATTGTTTTTATTTCATATACTATGTCCACAAGTACACGGTAACAATGTATTCCCCGTTTTTTCATGTTGTCAGTCGTTAAGGCAACACTTTGACTCTTCGTTCCTGTGAAGTTATGCTGTTTGAAGTAAAACTAATTATGCATTAGGATAGTATGTTTTATGCTAGGTCTAGTATTATCAATGTAGCGCTGTGGATGTTAGTATTCTTTGTTCTACATCAATGGTCAAACCTGATAATGTTTGTATAGCACATATTCTAAACGACCTGCATCTTGACACGGAGGTAGTGTAGTAAGCAAACCAGCACTCCACATATACAAAATATGAATCCTTGGGTGCAACTAACATTTTCTTCTATATGAAGACAAGTTAAGAGATGTGGGGGTAGGCTAAACCTGCCCAGAGCCCAAAATCACATCTAAGCCATATACTCCCTTCTCTCATGCCCAGATAGTACCAGGGCACCACGTGGAACTGCCTTTGCCACCTCAGTACCCACCACTCTTCATCTCTTGTTTTTGTGGCAGATATATAACGTGTGAACTATTATTATGGCATGAACACTCAGATGCACATGTATAAGAGCAGCCATTAGTCAAGGCTGCAATTTCTGTGACACTTCTAAAATGACACCTCCTACTTATGCTATTTGCTGATCAGAGCTTTAACATCTCACGGCTTCCTCGAACATGTGGCAGTGTTTTTGAATGTCAGTCTCACTCACAAGTCATGCCACACACCACGTCTCTTGAACCATGATTTGTTGTGTCATACTAGATTTTTGTTTTGTTTGGGAAGTTAATTATCTTCTTTTAACATGTCTTTCTCAAAATTTCAGCAAAAACTAGCAAAGAGGGAAGGCGGTGCTATAGACCGGAGTCAGGATATTGCTAAACTGCAAGAGTTTTATAAGCTATACAGAGAAAAGCATAAAGTTGATGAGTTGTGTGAAGATGAAATGAAGCTTAGGGAATCTGCTGTGTTTAGTGGTAACCTTGGAGAGTATGTATATTCCCTCCGAAGACCTTGCTCAAAAGTTCCAATTATTTTCTCTTTTTGAGACATGCTGTTTTTAAGCATACTTTTAAATCGATTTCTAGCATTGTGGTGTCTACTATCCGTTAACTACTGCTGTTATTTGAGCAGGCTGGAACGCAAAACTCTGAAGCGCAAAAAAGTACTTGCAACTCTCAAGGTCTTGTGGTCAGTAATAGAGGATATAACAAGGGAAATTTCCCCTGAGGATGCAGATAAATTGATTTCTCCTGAGGTATGGTCTTACCTTTGATAATATAGTTGCTCATTGTTGATTCTGCTTCTGCTTTATTTCAGTTTCAAATGTTTAGAAATCAGAGAAGATAATAATACAGTTTCTTCTACTGTTACGTAGTTGAGTGCTTTGTTATGAATAGGTTTTGGCTACTGGCCACCAGGGAGATACTGAAAATATTCTCATGTTTTCTAGAACTACAAGAGTCACCTACTGTTGTCCGTTCAGATGTTCTGTTACTAGCGGTGGTGGATTAGTAAATAAATATTCAGCGACCATATATCTGGTAGATATAATGTCAAACATGTGAAATTAACAAGCGAAAAGCTTAGCTGCCATATTATAGCCATTCCACTGAGTTTTAACATATAGAATAAATAGAAAACACAAGAATGAGTTCCCACAATCTTAAACAATGGTCTCAAGAACTTGAAATTTAACCTCAAATGCTACAGAATGTATAAGGTGCTATGCAAAAAATCTCAATTGTTTAGCAAGGTTCTTTACTTCATCATTATGCTAACTGTAAACTGAACTGTGCTGGAGACAAAGAGCAACATTGGGTTATTTGCACATAAAGTTCTAACGTTTAGCTGAATGTAAGTATGATGTGATTACTATGAGCCTGCGTCTGTTCAGTTTCCCACCTTCTAAATATGTACTTGCTATACATCAAACATTTCCCTATTGTTTGTAAATATTAATGCACTCTGTTCTACTCAGATGAAAAAAGTCATGCAAAAGGATGCGGCAAGGACAGAGGATGTTGTAGCTTATAATATTATTCCTCTAGATGCCGTGTCTACAACTAATGCAATTGTCACTTTTCCAGAGGTATCTTTCAGGGTCTGACTTTTTTTATGTTCATTATTTCGACCGGGCAGTGGCTGTATTCCTGTAGCATTGTTTCAATTTCAGGTGAGGGCAGCGATATCAGCTTTGCAGTACCATAGGGATCTGCCGAGGCTCCCTGGTAACATTTCAGTTCCTGATGCTAGGAATTCAGATATGCTGGACCTTTTGCACTGTGTGTTTGGTTTTCAGGTTAGCATATGGCTCACCTGATGCGTTAATCTATGTTGCTTAAATTTTCGGTGAAAATTACTTGTGTAATTATGGTCTCAAACTTATCACACCTTTGAACTTATCTTGGCGTTCTCGGTAAATTCTAGAATGCTAGTGTTATGGAATGTTGATGGTTTCACTGAAATATGCGAGAAACCCTATCTTGTGGTTGCAGAAAGGCAACGTGAGCAATCAACGGGAGCACATTGTTCACCTGTTGGCAAATGAGCAGTCTCGGTTGGGCAAACTATCAGGGAACGAACCGGTATGTGTTTTCACTGTATCTGTTAGCCATGAGTTTTCTTTCCTTATCATTTTTTGTCTGATTGATGTCCTATTAAATAATATTGAAATGCAAGCTCAACAGAGAAAATTGTTGTAGCAACTATCACCCTTAACAACCTTTTAGGGATCTTAACGCATTACTGATACTCCTTTTCCTTCTGTAACATAGTTTTACTTAGCCAACCAATGCTTTTATTTTGCTCCATCTATTGTGACTAACCAACCTAGCTCACTTCTGTGGTAGCGACAAATACACATGTTTCCTTCTTTCCTCATCACACTTTGCTCAGTTGATATATCATTCAATTGTTTGTGTATTGCAGTACATTTACTGAAGTTTTTGACTTTCTCTTTAGCATTTTTGTCTTCGTGACCAAGAAAAGACATTTTCTGAGTGCTTTTAGAATGCATGAAACACTTACTGATCTGGAAGAGAACAACTTCAAAGACTTCTGCCAGTTGGATTAATTCACTTCTTTACTAAGTCAGACTAAAAAAATTGAATGCTCTCTTGACCAAGAAAGGACATTTTCTTCTTTCGGTTTCGGACGCTGGAGAGTTTGTTTTAAAAGTGATCTGATGCTATGCCAATTCAAAGTGAAAGAATCTGTGGTTCAACCACTCATTGACTGGTTGCTTGATATCTTTCTATAAATTTATGTCTTATTTTTTCCATTTGTTCCCTCCTTGATGTAATCCTCTCTTGCTGAACTTTGTACAGTGTGCCCCACTTTTAATTTATAATATTACATAAAGGTGTAAAAAAAAGGGCTACCTGAGAAAACTCTCGTCTAAACTAGGTAGATACTTGGAAACTAACCCCAAACCCGTAGACGGTAACTGACCAAACAAGCTCGAGTGCGCCCTCCTCTCTTCAAAAGAAGCACTGTGCCCAGCTCAGTATCTACAATGTTTCTGTTATTGTTCTGCTGTATGCTGGTTGCGTGATGCATGTGCTTACTGATTGAAGGACTCAGAGCTATCATTCGTGCAGAATTTTCTTTATTATTGCAAAATCTGATTAGTGCTCCTGCAACCTGTGGAAAGGGAGAACAACTAGCTACCATATACTTCTTTACTACTCAAAAGTTTTAAATTTGTAATTTGGTGCATGCGCTGGTTTTCAGCTGTTCATATGATATTTTGATACTAGTTTCAGGTTTTGAGTTTTAATTGTGATGATACTACACTAACCTTTCATGCAAAAATAATACGATCGAGATTATTGATCTTTAGATCATCGTGGGAAAATACTGCCAGGAAGATGTGGTACAGACGCACAGTAGTGACGTAGGGGGCCAGAGAAGAGACTAGATTAGATTAACTCTTAATTGTAGATTGACTAATGGATTCGTGTGGTTCCTCTCTTCATATAGAGACGGGAGTCACTAAAAAGTAAAATTTAAGACCTACTAATGGGATCTTATCCCTTCTTCATATTTGTAGGGCCTGCTGATGATATTGAAAACGGCCAAGGAACTTTCTATGCTTTAGTTAATTAATACTATATGACTTGACATTAAATTCACAGTGTATCCTTTTATTTTATCAATATGATAAAACAGATAAATGTGATTTTTTTATCCAGCTGGCTCAAAACATTCATTACCATGTTGATTAAAGTTATTATGCATGTCTCTGTTCTTAACATTGTTTTCATTTGTTGCTAGAAAATTGACGAGGGTGCAGTACACGTCGTGTTCTCCAAGTCTCTAGATAACTACATGAAATGGTGCAGCTATTTGCCACTACGTCCTGTCTGGAATAAGTACGATTTGCTATATTCTGCACTAGTGTTTTCCTTTCCTTATTGTTGGCTTATTTGTTACTGAGAGGTTTTTTTTTGCCTTAGCGCTGAATCGTTGACCAAAGAGAAAAAGTTGCTATATGTGTGTTTATACTACCTGATCTGGGGAGAGGCTGGCAACATACGATTTCTTCCAGAATGCTTATGCTACATTTTTCATCATGTAAGCTTGTAGAGGAATTCTACCCAAGTTCACCGCACTCATTTCGGTGCATGGTCGTGCCTTCATTTCACCATTTTCTTGCATGAATATTATGAACATACTCTGTACATGTAGTTTGTTAGTGTCTCTTGTAAGTGATGCCAATTGCCAAATGTAATATTTGTTGTTGAAATTCATGTTCTGTTTTGTTTTTGTAGCTGGCAAGGGAACTAGAGGAAACTATGCGGAAACAGATTGCAGAGCCAGCTGAAAGTTGTATTTCTAACGATGGTGTATCATTTCTTGACCAAGTCATTTCCCCTCTATATGAAATCATTGCAGCTGTAAGTGGGGCTGCTGGATTATCTTGTCTAACTTGCTAGGTCCTGGATGGTTGACTGAATGGTGGTTTTGCTGCAGGAAGCAGCCAACAATAACAATGGGCGGGCAGCACATTCTGCATGGAGAAACTACGATGATTTCAACGAGTTTTTCTGGTAGGTGGATTAACTGAGCTCTCTGATTTTGTTCTCCGGTTGCCCTTTTTTTTTATATACTGTTGCTTCTCCTTTTCAGGTCTTTGAAATGTTTTCAGTTGGGTTGGCCATGGAAACTGAGCAGTCCATTTTTCTCGAAGCCTACTAGGAAGGAGGTTTGTTTTTATTAATTGTATTCTTGACTGTATGTATCTTGCAGTAGATGGAACGAAATGAATATGTGCATATGTTATGGGTTCCTTACCTTTTTCCGTTTGAAGGGTTTGTTAGTATGATCTGCGCCTCTTGACTGTCAGGAGCAAGGATACTGTTTATCTTCCTTCCTGACTTGGTTGCTCTATTTTCTGCACGTTTAAGCACTGCCACTCATGAAGGGCTTCTAGAGTTTATCACAGACTAGGGCATTGAGAAATCTCTTCTTGCCAGCTCTTCACTGTGCTTGGCATGGGCAGTCGAGGACAGTCATGGTGGCTGCTCTGGTGCTGTTGCTCCTTCGCTATTCTCAGCGATGGCAGCTCTCACTTTGCACAATGCGGTTCAGTGTCAAGCAGAACAGTTAAAAATCGAAAATCTTCTGTTGTGGTGTGCTTGATGAGGAGTGCTCTCTTTTATTCACTCGCATGCCGTTGATTCGGAGACGAGTTGAGTAGCCGTGATTGTGTGCAATGAATAGGGATTTGGACTTATCATTGTTCGGCTTTGAAATATATTCCCATTTCATGTTCTAGATGTGCCATAGCATACTGTAGGAATTATCAATGTAAACCCTAAACTTGCCAAACAACTTTTCAAGCTACACAACAAACACTTACGGTCATATGAACCAAGAAGGCGAAAAGCAGACAAATTGGATTACCTGGGCTTTGCCTAAGCATGCCCTGATATTGGAATCTACGAATTTAGTTCCTAAATGTTTTTGGCTTTTTATCATAGTCCAGTTACACACCATGTATGATGAATAGTTTGGTATTAATGTGAATGGTTCTTTACTTTTCATAAACAAGTGTCACATGTTTCTTTTACAGGGTTTGCTCCATCGGCCGCATCATTATGGAAAGACATCTTTTGTGGAACACAGAACTTTTCTCCATCTTTACCACAGCTTTCACCGCCTTTGGATGTTCCTAATTATGATGTTTCAGGTAAATTTAAAATTTTACAATGGCTGCAGTATCCTGCTTTAGGTGCAGCATAAATGCCCACCTTTTTTTATTTTACTTTTGTGTTCTGATATCTTAGATTTGTTCTATTCATTTGCTAAGAGGTGCTAGAAGCAAAACATTGAATTTTCTAATTAAAGGCCTGTGTCTCGGGGATTTGTATTTTGAGGATTATTATAAGGGATAGTCCTGATATAATGTGAATCAGAAGTATACAACCTTTCTTTGTTGCGGTTAGTTGAATATTTTAATTTACCAAAAAAGTTCACATGCTGTTTCTAGAAAACTTCTATCTTTTCTCAATGCTTGTCTGTTCTTGGCATATATAATTGGATCATTAATATCTATAATAATATGTTGGCTAATAATTTAAAGGTGACGTGGCTTAATGAGGATGTTGTGCATCAGAAGTCAGTTCTAGAGCGAAGAATGATTTAGCAATATGGATATTTTGCAGAATCTTACTTTCTAATGGTAGCACAATAATATTTGATGAATTCTCTTCATATGCTACATTGACATGAACACTGGCATTATGATACCATGTTATCAACCTGTATTTTTCAGGTGCGGATTTATCCATATACAAGTTTAGGAATTTAAATAATACCCTGGTGCTCAGTAGGAGAGATGCAGAACTTTTTTTTTGTCTTGCTCTTGTTTTTCATGGTATTTCCTTGAGGATCATTTTATGTTTTCTATTGTCATTATAACGTTTTTATTGTGCCCGTGGTTCTATTTATGTGCATGCAGGGACTTACTATCATTGCTTTCAACAAAGGTAGTTTTAAGACAAAGACTGTATTGGAACTTCTTAGCTTGGGCCCAACTTATGTCGTAATGAAATTCATTGAGAGTTAGTACAAAAAAACCTTTTCTTTGTAATCATTAGCGTGATTGTTCGCATACTATCCCTTGTGGCTGATTAATTGCTTCTGTTGTTTTTGTTTTTCTTTGTTGAGGAAGGTGTATTGGACATTCTGATGATGTATGGTGCATATTCAACATCTCGTCGATCTGCCATTACTAGAGTGATCTGGCGATTCTGTTGGTTTACCATGGCTTCATTGGTCATCTGTTACCTATATATGTAAGTTTTGATGCCTACACATAGTAATAATAGAGAACTGTGTTATTTGTTTAATCGCCCAATGATAAATTTAGGATCCTGTTATCTAGCGACTTCATCAAATATGTTGAAACTGAAAGGTTTTATTGTTACCACAATTGTCCTTATAGATAGCTCAGATGAGTACTGGAATTCATGGAACATTTCAATCCTGACACTCAATTAGTTATTGGTTGGCCCTTGACTGTTGGAGAAGAGATTATATGACCAGTCAAACTTTGGTTTGTGCCCTTGATGTAACAATGTTCTGTTGAAATATGACCAGTTCTCAAGCCCTGAGCAACAACCGCTTCTATTGTATAAACGCCTAAAATTTGGCTTGTAAGGGCTTCTTCGATCCAAAGAAATTCTGCAGCGATTTTAGAGCGTTTTTATTCCTTACTTCCCTTCCCTATAGAGTCTGTTTGTTTTGTACAATTGAAAACCATAGAAATATTTTCCTTTGGACTACTTTGAGTTCGATTTCAGTGGAATATTCCAGGGAATCCAACCTAGTGGAATTTTTTCTTTGTTTCTATGCCAACTAAGGAAAACATCCAATTCTTGAAGGAAGTTCCTGCGTTTTTTTCCTTTTGTGCAATCAAATCACTTCAGTTTCACATTCCTGGGTTTTCATCGTCTAGGATTCAACATGCTATGGCATACAATTCCTACGAGTTTTCTATTCCTGTGTTTTTGTAATCCTGCTAGTCAAACAGGTCTAACCAACTCTCCAGCCAGAGGAATCGTGGTTCTCTATTAATCACGTGGGATATCTAAAATCTAAGTTGTTTAGAGTACAAGGATAAGGTGATTGTATATAGATAACAATATAAATATGATGTTGGCACCTAATTGGAATGTTTGGTCTAGCTTTACTTGGCTTATATGTCCTTTGATGCTTGTCATCCTGTAAGCTGCCCTCTAATACTTTCCCTTTGGTGGTGTTGGTTAAGTGTAACATCATAGTAAGTAGAATAAGATAGGTAGAACAAGGCATTACATGATTGCTTGAAAAAGCTAATAGGTGTTGGCTCATGAACATGTCTCTGGCTCCAGGATGAATGTACTAAACTGATATGTGGACCAGAACCTCAGTTTGGTTTTGTAGGTGAAATATATTGCATTGGCATCCGAGCTTTCTTGTGAGATTTATTTTGACAACTCTACTTTTGAAGGAGTTGCTTCCATACTTCATTGTCTTTGCATTCATGAGCACAATCTTCACCAAAGCTTTGTGCCCAAGAATATTAATATGTTTCTTTAGTTGGTAACAATATTTTGTCGAAGTACGTATCCGAGATGTTCCTCTTGGCGTTTACACCATTTCGGTACAAGTTATAATAGTTTGATCATTTCTCAGCAAGGCACTTCAAGATGGAGCGCAGTCTGCACCTTTCAAGATATATGTTGTTGTAATCAGTGCATATGCGGGTTTCAAGATAATCGTCAGCCTTCTCATGAGTGTTCCTTGTTGCCGTGGTGTTACCAATGCTTGCTACAGCTGGTCTTTTATACGCCTTATTCAGTGGATGCATCAGGTCTTGCCCTTCTGCGCTTTTTGACTTCCTAAAAGCTGCCTTTCTGTAGAAATATTTGTGATGCAATATATTCTGCTAACGGTGTCTGACATTTTTTTTTATGTTGAAGGAGCACAATTACGTTGGAAGAGGCATGCATGAAAGGCCTCTAGACTATATCCAGTAAATCTGATCTAACTTTGAAACGTAGTTCCTTGATTCTGCTGGCATATTGGAAGCACACATCACTAACTTGGTTTTACTGTGCAGATATGTGGCTTTCTGGCTTGTTATTCTTGCAGCAAAATTTTCATTTACCTATTTTCTCCAGGAAAGTTTAGTTCATGTGTTTTCCCTTTGTTCTCCCACTCACATGCATCAATTAGTCTTTCAAAGTTGCTTTTGTTATGCAGATTAAACCTCTTGTAGAACCAACACAACTGATCATCAGTTTCAGAGACTTGCAGTATCAATGGCATGACTTTTTCTCAAAGAGTACGTATACCCTTTTTTCCATCATTGTGCTTTCCTTTTAAGTACCTATTGATTCTTATAGTTCACTTCTGTATTTCTATGAGCACTGCAACTGTGTCATAAAACAAGAAGTGTCACAAGAGAACTAAGCTGAGTCGTTTGGTAGAAGCTGCTGCAAACAGCTTCTTAGCCCCTGTTATGTATAGTTAGAAATATTTGTTCTTGAGAAGTGTATATCTTCTAATTAAGTTTAAATCTTTTTCTTTAATCTTTATGCTGCAATCCAGTACCTTGTTTTGGAGTAAAGCTTGAAATTGGCCTCTAATTTGTTCCATTGATATCCCTTAATCCCAGTGAGATGCGCTAAGATCTGTTCTTCGATGCACAGAACTTGTATACAGTACAATTTTTAATATTATGAAAGTGAGATTGTAGGCTGTGCTATTAATTTTTAATGTTGGTTGTTGGGATGCTTGCAGATAACCATAATGCCTTCACAATTCTTTCTTTATGGGCTCCAGTGGTCTCAGTAAGTTGCATCCCCTCTCCCACTCATTGAGCTTTCTGGTATGGTTTATAATCAGCGGCACCACATAATCATTATCAACGTTTATCTAAAAAATGCAGCGTCATAAGGTTTCTTTAGAAGTATAATTGACTACCTTTCCAGTGTGATTTTGGGGGGCTTATTAACACCGAGAAATAAACAGACCCTGTCCAAGATCTGAGCCTTGAGCATAATGAGCTCAATAGTTTGGTAGAAATACGTGGATACAGCTTTTTCAGTGAGATAATACACGGATACACCTTTTTAGTTAGATAATACATGAATAAACTATGTCCTTAATATCCAGCAAGAGAATATTTGTATTACTTACGTAGCTTCTATGGAAGACAGATGAGTATGTAGATGATAAGTAACAGACGTGCATAAGATAAAGCATTGGAATTTGGAACCCCAAAGAGCGCTAACTTGTCAGTTTGTTAACCCACACGGACAGATTGGGTACATCATGCCCATAGCTTGTGCTTCCAATGCTTATGATCCTTGTCTACAGTGCATGTCATAATGAATTTTGATTTGCATGCTGTAGACTGAGAATTCTCCAGGTGAATAGATGAATTTCCTCATACAATAACCAACTGATGAGTTGTGTAAACATAATGTCAGAACCTGAACGGAATATGCTTTATCCTGGCCATATTAAGCTGATAAAATGAGCACATGTTACTTCGGCCTATTGTTTGTCGCAGTACTTATCTTATGTTGTAATTTTGACATGCTGGTTATTAGTTCACTGGGAGATTACAGACTGTAAATTTGATTTTTGTGGTGAATTTTTATCTTGCTGAATTACCATGCAATTTTGATAATTGAGATCAGATTCCTGGTAGACTAAGGGCGTGTTCGGGAATCCTCTGGCTTCCTGAAACTCCGTCGATCTAGCTTCTCAACCCGATGCCAGCTTCTTGACGGGAGCAGGAAACGTTTGGCCAGCTCCTTCATTTCGACTGGGCTAGAAGCACATCGTTGTTGGGCTGGCCTGCTAGTTTGGGCCCATTTCGTTATGCGATTTGAGTCAACGGGAGCAACTCTGTCTTGGTCGTCTTCTTCCCAGTCGATTCCCCTCACGGTCTCACCAATTCCTCCCCATCGATTCCTCTCATGGCCTCATTCTGGAGGCATCCACCACCCTCCGCCGACCAAGAAACGTTGCGGTTTGGTCCTGTTCATAGTCTCCCGAGGCAGCACACACGGAGGAGCGGAGCCCCACGGGATTGAGGTTGGACGGAGGAGCTGAGATGCAGACGTGGGAGGTGGCCTGAGCTTCTCTCGAGGCCAAAACTGGGGGCGGCGGCGAGGAGGAAGACGGGGGCGGAGTCGCATGGCTCGTGGGCTCGCGGCGGCGGCCGGAACTGGGTGCGTGAGGCGTTGGGCGGCGTCCGAAGCGAGTGCTCCAGCGGCGGTGGGGATTAGGGGCGAATAGAGCCAGGGGAAGATACGCGAAACGTTATTTCCAACTTGGCGGTGGCAGTCCTCGGTAATTTATCGCTGCTCCGTGCTTTGCCGCTCCGCGAATTTGCAGAATAGGTGCTCCGCGATTTGTACATAATTTTCACTCAGCTTCTCGAATCTAGCTCCGTGGAGTTTAGGTGTTCGGTGCTGCTCCGTGGCGGATTTTCGAGAAGCTAGGAGCTGGGGAGTTGCCGAACACGCCCTAAGGCTGTGTTTGGCACTGCGGTGGATTATCCTAACCCCGCTCGTCCGACCCGCTTTTGCCTACCTCTGTGGTTATTTTTCTACAGCGGATTATATAATAACAAGCACAGTTCAGCCCGCAAACTGAGCCCAAACGTGCCTATGCTTATTTCATCAGCTTGCTGCTGCTCTTGTTTCTTTTGGGCTTATTGTTTCTGTAGGCAGCTGCTTCATATGTGCATTAACAGTTTAACACATATTTATAAGAAGAATATATTTTTTGCAGATTTATCTTTTGGACATCCATGTATTTTACACCATCATGTCTGCTATTGTCGGATTCCTTCTTGGTGCACGTGAACGACTGGGAGAGGTTAGTTCTTAAACTGTAGCTTTGTGATATTGTCATGCGATTGTTTTCCTCTAAGTTGCTTCTTGCGGATCAGTTGGTAAGTAAACAGAAGGAATGTGTGGGTGTGGGAATACTACCACCCCAAACGTTAATATAGAAGATGAGGGTGGTTTGGCTATCCTACCAACTGTTGTGCTGGCCAACTGAGCTCGGGATGTCAGGAGGCTTCTCATTAGTCATTACTGTGTAGTTAGTTAATGTAAGGCGCACTTGTTTATGTACACCCTCATAAGTAGTGTATGTAATACAGTTCACCTATAAACTACCTCTGTTCCTTAATGTAAGACAATTTGGCAAACTAAATTTGTTTGCCAAAACGTTTTATATTATGGAACGGAGGTAGTATATAAGTATATTATACTCCAGTTTGGGTTGGATGTATTAACATTTGGTTGCCCACCAGCACATGGTTCATGCTTTGATTTTTTTTCCCCTAGCTCTCCATCTATTAATGGCTGATGCTTTGAGTATGTTTGGTTTCCTTTTTCAGATTAGGTCTGTTGAAGCAGTTCACCGATTCTTTGAGAAGTTCCCTGAAGCATTCATGGATAAACTTCATGTTCCTGTTCCAAAAAGGTTTTCAATGTTCTTATAGTTATTTTTCACAATTCATTTCAATGCACCTAAACTGGTTTTCATGATCGTACAGGAAACAACTGCTATCATCTGGTCAGGTATGTGTCCTTTTGGTATCAGTACTTTACAGCCTGTTACTTTATAGTTTGGCTTTCTGTAGGCGGAGCCCTGGATGCATGTTGTTTTTTACTGATCTGAAGTTGCTTCATTTAGTACCTTGTAGAGTTTGGAACTTTATTCTGTAAAGAGCTCCGACCGGAAGATATTAAGAAACTTATAAATATATCATGGAAGTATCTTTATAATGAATATGACATTCAGTTTTCTCGTAGCTACTCCAAAATTTTGTGCATGTATGTGGTTGAAGTTACAAAATGTGTCTGCTATGGAATGAAATGATGAAAGCGATACTATTCTTTTGTCAGCTATACTATTGTTTTCTCTTGTTGGCTCCTTCGATAAGCATGACCTTCAGACTTGAATATTGTGGTTCCCCGAAATGAATATATTTTGCAGAACAATCATTTTCAATTAAAAGATGAAATTAAATAGATAGGCAATCCTTCTACTGTCCTCTGAGTCATTACTAAGTCCAAATCCTCCATTTCTGCACATATCTGCTTAGTAGAGCTTGTTGACTATCACCTCCTTTGATGCCCACCTGTAGCGTCATTTGGATATCTGTTGTTATTTTTCTTTTAATTTGGTGTTGTCATGTCTGTTCTAATTTTCTATGTAGCCATGCTTGGTTTCATCATTGTTCTTTGATTCCTGCCTTGCATTTGGAGTCATAATACTTCCTCAATTTATTTGAGCTCCTATTTGCAGCAACAGTTATGCCTTTTTTTTGCAGTCTGTATTGCTATCACTCGCTTAAACAAGTAGTAATACAAGTTCCTTTTGTGCGTAGATTATATATATACCTTTGTTTTCTTTCAGTTCTTTATTGTTACTTTCAATAAGTTGACTTGATAAACACCAATTTACCAGCTTCCAGAGTTAAATAAGTTTGACGCATCTAGATTCGCTCCTTTCTGGAATGAAATTGTGAAGAATTTGCGGGAAGAGGATTACATTAACAACACGTAAGCAGAATTAAAAGCGTGTTATTGATTCGTTGAAGCCATAGCTGGATATAGTGTACCTCATGTTTTGTCCCTTTTGCAGCGAACTGGAGTTACTCTTGATGCCCAAGAATAAAGGTGGTCTTCCAATTGTGCAGTGGCCTCTTTTCTTGCTTGCTAGCAAGGTTAAAAATCAAAATCATGTTTATTTTTAAAAGTATTCCCTTGCATATTTACACATGACACCTCTGTTCTTTGTCTCTTTGGTGATTAATTGCCCTTTCATTGCAGGTTTTCTTGGCGAAAGATATTGCAGTTGATTGCAAAGACTCGCAAGACTCACAAGATGAACTCTGGCTAAGGATTTCAAAGGACGAATACATGCAATATGCTGTCGAGGAGTGCTTTCATACCATTTATCATATCCTGACCTCTATACTAGATAAAGAAGGCCATCTCTGGTATTGTTTTTATAAAATAATATTATTCATGTTCATCTTGCCTCTTTCCACCTTTTATGGTTCAACAGATTTATGATCAAAAACTATAATTATTAGGGTGCAAAGGATTTATGGTGGTATTCGAGAAAGCATTGCAAAGAAGAATATCCAGAGTGATATCCATTTCAGCAAATTGCCTAATGTCATTGCCAAGCTCGTTGCTGTAGCAGGAATACTGGTATATATGTTATAATTTAGTTTGAATATGTCAATACTCTACTATGGTTTATGCGTGCCTTTTCACTTCACGTGCGCATAGGCCACATTTGCTGCTAGATCACCTTACACATGACCTATCTGTACAACATGCTAGAACTCGATTCTCTTTAGAGACCTACCTGTACAATGTGCTAAAACTTGATTCTCTTTAGGAACCTTGTATTTTGTAGCCAGATCCCTATCTATTCAAGCCAGATCCATGGTACTGTAAAAGCTCTCTGGAAATTTTTAGCATTCCCTACACCATTTTGGTCTGCCCCTACTGCTGCCTGCGCTGGATATATTTCCCTTATATATAAAATATGCTGTGCACATTCTTATCAACATGCCTCTTAATAGCATGTCTATTTATCATATCCTGACACATGCAGTAAAGAAAGCTATTAATAATTCATGAACACGTACAGAAAGTAGTTATCTATCACATGGATTATAAACTGGAGTTTGCTTCTGTTTTCGTGTATTCAACTCTTTTTCGGTGCTCTTGCTCTCTAGGACTAGACCTAGAATTTGAGTTTGTTAAGGAGTGTTACATGTCTATACAAGTGGAAGCTGTTGTTGGTTCATCCATACGCATGTCTCATTTTTTTGTCTTGATAAAAGATCTCTAAATAAGAATCACAAACGTACCAATTGAAACGCTCCTATTGTTGTGTTGCTGTTCATCACAAGTTTCACATGGTGAAATCACTACTATTGCCAGGGTTAAGATTAAGTTGAGGTGGATTGTCTGTTTTTGTTCAAGGGATGTGACAGCTTTGGTTAAAATAGTCAAAGACTTTTTCCAGCATGGGATTTCAACATTTTAATCCATATGCTCCTAAAATGTAGTCTGTGTTGTTTGGTATTCAGACTACTGTTTATATGATTGTTAAAATAATGTTTTGCAGAAAGAAGCAGAGTCTGCTGATATGAAGAAGGGGGCAGTTAATGCAATTCAGGACCTATATGAAGTTGTTCATCACGAAGTGCTATCTGTTGATATGAGGTCTGCCATTTTGTTTATAATCTGTTCTGCTTATTCTTATAGCCAGATCTGTATGCCGATGTATCATTTGATTTATTTCATTTCTGATTCCTTGTGCATATGAATGTTAGTGGCAACATTGATGATTGGAGTCAGATAAATAGAGCAAGAGCCGAAGGCCGCCTCTTCAGTAATCTCAAGTGGCCAAATGATCCTGGATTGGTATTGTCTTATGTTCTTGTTGAGTTATATTTTCCTGTTATCTTGCATCTCTCTAACTATTATTTAATCTATCTTGATGTAATGGGATACAGAAGGACCTCATCAAACGATTGCATTCACTTCTGACCATCAAGGAATCAGCTGCGAATGTTCCTAAAAACCTGGAAGCCTGTCGGAGACTTGAGTTCTTCACGAACTCTCTGTTCATGCGAATGCCTCTCGCAAGGCCTGTTTCAGAAATGCTTTCCTTTAGGTGAGGCTTCCTTAGTTATTTTCTGTTTGTTCCATTACTTTTTGAGTTGTTGATATTATTTTACTATCAGTACTGCACCTATATTCCACTTGGTGCATGTTCTAAGTTCTAACCATAGTGATAGCTGCAACTTATTTTTCGCCTTTTAAACTTGAATGTGGTTCATTTTGCTGTGAAAATATTTCCCATAACTTAGTAAGAAACAACTGATTGTCTCTAGAAGCTGGTTAATACCAATTTCCCTTTGATTTACAGCATTTTCTATAGCTTATATTGCCCGTAAGTTGTTTATTTGCAAAAAGATAATGACATCTCGGATGATAAGTATTGCCCAGTTGATGCATATCTTGTGGTGAAATCGAGGAGTCTGACATGTCCCTGCTCCCATAATTAAACATGAACAAGTTGATTTTCACTCACACTGACCAGTACTGTACTTAGTTTGTAGAAACTGAGCACATGCGGTAGTTATCAGTTTCCTTTTGCTCCTGTTATGGGTAGCACTACTATTAATGTGAACATTATCGTGGATTGCAGCAGTAGCTCATCTGACCATAGCTTTGGAAACTCCAATTGAATAAAAATAAGAGTCATGTTATGAGATAAGGCTTTATGTCCGTGCTGTGAGAGTTTGTGGCCTTTTCCCCCACAGCCTCAAGCTCTTTATCTTAAACCTGCTTCTCTACTTAATGACAAGATGTCCAACGTTTTTTTGTTGCATGTAATCTAAAAAAGTAAAAAACCTGCTTCTCTACTTAATGACAAGATGCCCAACGTTTTTTTGTTGCATGTAATCTAAAAAGTAATAAAGAAGATCAAGTTCCTACTATGTAGCTGTTAAACTTGAGGTTAGTTTCTATTTGTTATGGCGTGTCCCATGTATATGCTGGGCTGGCGCATACTATTTGACATTACTCCCTCCAGTCCTATGAAAGCATTGTTATAAGATCAGGGTAGAGTCAAATTTTTGACTATTAATTTATTTTACAAATATTTTGGTTGGATACTTGAAAGTAACACCTGAATATGTCTCAAATAGTACTTTCACTGTATACTTCATCCGTATCAGTTCATGCCTCATGTTGAGGTTCAAGTTCGACTATCATTTGACTAATGAAATGTGTGACATGTGCCATAGAATTTATATTATTGAATTCATATTCAATTTTTCCATAGATTTTTTAAGGCTCATGATTCATATATTATTTAATATCACTTCAGTACGAGTTATAATTCAATGTTTTTGATGGTTTGATTAAGATGTACATGAATATTCACTTAGTATCAGTACTGTAATATAATAATTGCATTATATGTGCTTCTTTACCCAAATTATGCATTGTTATGTTATATTTAGTGAAGCTGTATATCTCTAGTTTTGTTCTCAATATTTTTACACCAATTTCTGCATCTACGTACCCGTTCATAGCAGTCAAAATAATGGACCAAATATTGCCATATCAGCTAATTATCTGTGAAACTGAATTTTGGAATGATACATTGAATGGGTATCGGTAAGCCGTCTAGGCAGCAATATCTGGAGCAGATATACTTATATAAACTAATGTGCTCACACTGTCTACAAGTCTCCACCGAGGTTTCTTTAAAACCTGCTGATGAGTGATGACACATATGAGTATCTTACAGTTGCAGTGATACTTGAGTGTTACTGCCCGCGAAAAAGATACTTGAGTGTTAGAAGATTCTTGTTGTCTGTCAGCTTTGCAGATATCTATTTGTCTATGAATAACAATCAGTTTGTAACTAGGTTACACAAACATGTATCTTAATATGTACTCCCTCCGTTCTTTTTTAATTGACTCAAATTTAGTACAAAGTTGTACTAAATCTGAGTCAATTAAAAGAGAACGGAGGGAGTATTAGTCAGGATGTTTGGCCAAAAAAAAAGTTTTGATGGAGGCCTGGACAGTGGACAGTGAAGTATATATTGAGGAAAGGCAAAATCAATACACATACTAGAACTGAATCCTTCACATTTTCCTTTTTGAGGATTATTATGTACTTGCCTGAAGCTAGGATTGAGAATTTTTATACTGCAATTATATAGTTTCCAGGGAATGTGAGAGGCTCATGTCCTTCATTTTTTTTCCAGTTCAGTTGTACTATGTGCTTCTGATATTTGCCACTTTATTTGTAGCGTGTTCACTCCATATTACTCGGAGACTGTGCTTTATAGTATCGCTGAACTCCAGAAAAGAAATGAAGATGGTATAAGTACACTATTTTATCTTCAGAAGATATATCCAGGTTTGTTCTTTCTTTCCATTGTGAAATTTACTACTCCCTCCGTCCCAAATTAAGTGACTCGGCTTTGTCTAGATACATGCACACTTAATTTGGGATGGAGGGAGTAACAGTTACGTAAAAGGGGTCAGCTTCGGATGGATAGGTAGGTTTGAGAGAGCCCCTTGTTTTCTTCGTCAAACCATGTTCCTTTGAAATCAGAAGAGATCAGTTTCCCTTATCAGCTTGAATATTGCATACACCCATCTGCCATGGCCTCCCTGTTGGAGTGCTACCATCTAAACTAAGCCAACCAGGAAACTGTCCTGCTCCCATCTCGCGGAGGTGATATTTAGTGCTATGTCCACATCATGTACTACCAGGTTCCCAAGCAACCCATGCCACTAGATGATCTAAATCAGAATCCAATGGCACACATTGTCGGTGGGGGAGTCCTCTGGCCATTTTTACTAAAGCCCCTAAAACTGCCGCTTTATTCATCTATTCTGCAGTAGTCATACAACATTTTGGTTTTGCCCTTTCCAATCCTTAGTTCTCTGAATTTTGAATATTGAATCTGATCAACACACCTGGTATTGAGCTAAGTAGTAGTACAGCGAATAAATGTGGAATGCACATTTTCCAAAGAATTTAGTTGCAAGAGTACATGAAAAAACATGGAAGTATTAAATTTGTGCACAACAAAAAAACTATAAAGAATATTGCTATGTACAAGCAAGAATATGTATGTAGTACTACTCGCATAACACATACGCAAATCAAAGAGATGTACAGGTCATGTGCTATTTGTCAGACCGTTGCAGTCCTTTACATTATCTGATATTTTGAACGGAAAAATGAAGCAAAAGAATTAGTAGAAATACACATGTGCTACTACTTTGAATGGGTGGCAAGTACAAATCCAAGGAAGCAGCATTGGGGGACAACAGGCTACAGCAGATGCGGTTGTCATGGCTGACAGACCTGGGGCGGTCGGGGTATATTTTGCAGCCAGCAGCCGTGGTTGGGGAAGAGATGGATCCAAGGTGGGGGCAGTAGGTGGTTGCACCAGTGGTCGCAAACTTCCTAAGCGGCAGCAGGCGGGGGCAGTTCAAGAGAGAGGGAGGGGCTGGCTGAATGGGAAGGGGCAGGACTGTGGAGAGTGAGTCCGAAGAGGGGAGGGTGAGAAAAAAGATGCTTTATTTCAGATTGGGGTGCGGAGAGCCACTTGATTCATAGAAAGTGCAGGGTGCTTTTCACTAACGCGCCACATAGGTGGATCGAGTCCCTTCATTTGTATCTGACGGCTGAGAATACATGGGAATCCAGTAGTACACTGTACAGGATGGGGACGTAGCACTAGATATCTTCCATGTCATGCTAGCTACTCCCTCTGTTCCTATGAATAAGGCGAACGCGCTTTCCAAGCCGAATCTTTGGCCAAAAAATTGAGCAACAATATCTTGATTATGTTGAACAAAATTGACATCATTGGATTCCTATCAAAAAACACTTTCTAATCATATCATTTTTTATCAAATAATCCTCTAATGCTGGACTAATACTTTGTCGAAGACACATCTTGGAAAGCTCGTGCACCTTATTCTCAGAACGGAGGGAGTAGAAGAGAGGATGCATATTCTGTGTAACATCGAAGTATATGTGTTGTCCTAGTTATTCTTGTATAAATCTGATGTGAACTTTTGTATACAGATGAATGGAAGAACTTCCTTACTCGCATCAACAGGGATGAAAATGCAGCAGAGTCTGAACTTTTTAGCAGTGCAAATGACATACTAGAACTGCGCCTTTGGGCATCTTACCGTGGGCAGACCTTAGCGCGAACAGGTTTGCTGTAATTTGGAACTTATGTTCTTCTCTGTGTACATTCCTTTTGTAAATACTTTTCCTATGTATGTATCCATATTTTGGAACTTTTGCTCTGCAGTTCGTGGGATGATGTATTACAGGAAGGCCCTTATGTTGCAAAGTTATCTGGAGAGAATGCATTCTGAAGGTATTTCTTCTAGCTTCCTTGTGGAACACATAAACTCTGTATTTAACCAAGTGCATGTAACATCCTTTTCTGATGTGTTTCTTTGCTAGACCTCGAATCTGCATTTGATATGGCTGGTCTGGCTGACACACATTTTGAGTACTCCCCTGAAGCACGCGCACAGGCTGATTTGAAGTTTACATACGTGGTAACCTGCCAAATTTATGGATTACAGAAAGGAGAAGGGAAACAAGAAGCTGCCGATATAGCCCTTCTAATGCAAAGGTGCTCTTAGCTTTATAACTTAGAATTATCTGTTCTTTCATAGTACTAAATAAGCGATGTTCCTGTTCTTAAAATCAGTGATCGAGCTGGTTAGTTTTTTTTTTTTCCTTTTGTGTGTATTATATAGTGCTACACCAGTACATCATCTCTAACTTTTTCTCTCAGAAACGAAGCTCTCAGAATTGCTTACATTGATGTTGTCGAGAGCATTAAGAATGGAAAGCCTAGCACTGAGTATTACTCGAAGCTTGTTAAAGCTGACATCCATGGAAAAGACAAGGTTAGTAGTGGCAATTGGCTTTGGCTGCCTTTCCTCCTGTCTAATGCTTAATTGCTATTGTTGAGTTTCTGAAGCACTGTTTTAACTTTTAAGAGCAGTCATCTCGGGTTTCAACTGTTCTTTTCCCTTGTCACACCTTTAATGGCTACAGTATGTTAGTTCCTGAAGATTGTTCTGGTCCGTTGAGTGCAGTTCTCATATCCTTATACTTGATGACAATAAACTTTTTTATATTGGCACCACTATAGTATCCTGACAGTTGCATTCTTAAGGAAGTCAGTATCTTCAACTATAAACTTCAACATGGTTCAGTCTCACCAAATTAATTTCTGTTGCAGGAAATTTATTCAGTTAAGTTGCCTGGCAATCCAAAGCTTGGGGAGGGTAAACCTGAAAACCAAAATCATGCCGTAATATTCACTCGTGGAAATGCTGTACAGACTATTGATATGAATCAGGTACTCATTTATGAAGCTGTGTGCAGTACATCACCTACCATTTTACATAGAGGCAACTGTTTTGTACTTCTTGTTACCAGACGTATTTACTTGCTGCAACTTCTTCACTTTCCAGTGCTCAGTTTCTGATGCGTACACACCTAAGTAGTTTCTCATAAAGCTTGCCATCTTTGTCTTTATGAGAAAGGATGATCAGACAAATAGTTCATTCCATTATTGATATTGTCACTGTTTGAGGATTTGGCTACCACTGTAAAAAATTCATCATTTGATTTTTCTATTGAAGGACAACTATTTCGAGGAGGCACTCAAGATGAGAAACCTGCTTGAGGAGTTCTCTCAAGATCATGGCAAGTTCAAGCCTTCAATTCTTGGTGTTAGGGAACATGTCTTCACAGGAAGGTGTTAATTTTTTTCAGTATATTTTGGCTGTGCATTTTCTCGGGTTCACTTCATCTGTAAAATTGCAGTCAAATTAACATTTTTTCTCTTGTGTAGTGTTTCCTCCCTGGCCTCATTTATGTCGAGTCAGGAAACTAGCTTTGTAACATTAGGACAGCGTGTTCTTTCTAATCCACTAAAGTAAGTGCTTTTACATGATAGTAGTTTCCTATATTACATGAGTTTTGTAGAATTACGTCTTGTTAACATCTTTTGTTTTTTGCAGAGTGAGAATGCATTATGGTCACCCAGATGTTTTTGATAGAATTTTTCATATTACGAGGGGGGGCATCAGTAAGGCATCCCGTATCATCAATATCAGTGAGGATATATTTGCAGGTAAAACTAGATAACTTCTTTTACTTCGTCTCGTGCTAATAGGTACATGTTTAGTATCTTTTACTACTAGTATTTTCCGAGTCAAGAACATGATGTCACACAAGGTTACCTTTTTTACATAATCCATTGGAAACAATCTGTTTCTCATTTAGGAAGTTGAACACTGTGGATTAGGTTAGGTTTCAAGTGAATCGTTGCATTATTCTACTCTATCTTTCTGATTACTCATGCTAGCTGATAATTATTCTCTCTACTGGTTACTGTTTGATAAATAATTAATATTTTTATGTTTTCTACACATTTATATATGATATGTTGTTTTTTGGTCTAGAAATTATTTGAAGTATCTCCTCATGTTCTGTCTTGAATTGTCATGTTTGTGTAGGAAAACATATAACATTATTTTTGCTTTATTAGCTGAAAATCTGGTTATTCATGGAAAAGTATTTTGGTGAAATGAGTTGTAAGTAAATAATGATATGTCGCAAGGTCATTTTGTAATCTAGATATCATCGGCAATGTGTTCCCACATCTGTAAACACCATATTTTATTTGCATTCCACTGGTTTCATAATGTTGGCGCCTTTTTCTCTTGTTTTAGGAGAATTTGATGTCTTTCATATGCCATCAATATGTCCAATTGTTGCGGAAATTCAATTCGGCTCCCGGGTGCATATGCTCCCTCTATCAAAAAATTATATTTCGAAATGTCGAAAAATTTTGACAAAAAATTCTACATGTAGATCTCCACAATATACGTACGTTCGTCAAGTTTCGCGAGGAACCAATATGTTTTGTGGTCTGTGTAAAAAAGAAAAAATTTATCTCCTGAAAAGCCTTATTTTCAGCATTGAATTTTGTCTTTTTTACACACGTCACACGACAAGTTGGTTTTTTATGAAACGATTTTGTGAGCGCGTAGCACATGAAGATGTACGTTCGAATTTTTCGTTTCAATTTTTTGAAATTTCAAAATGTATGTAACATGCATTTCAAAATAAAGGGAGCATATGCTCCCATGTGCCAAAACACCATTCCCCGTCCTTAATTATTTTACATATCTCCACAGTTTTCTTTTTCGTGCTCGAAGATTTTTTAATACACTAATACCCATGGAGCTGTAGCCTCTTACTGATGCACCATCTATGAATTTCAGGGTTCAACTCGACGTTGCGTCAAGGGAACATAACTCATCATGAGTATATTCAGGTCTAGTTTTTCTTCAACCATATTTATTTTTTACTGTTAACTGCTGATCTCTAGTTATTTCATTCAATGTAAACATTAAAGGTTGTTAGTTGTCTACGAGGCTTTCTAGAAAAGCTAATATTAGATTTTCTTAGTCATCGCTTCTGTTTCTGTATGTGGGATAAAACTGTGCTACAGGATTTGGTGAGGATAGATTTAATAGAACTGAATCTAATGCGTTATATAGTCTTTAGATGGAGACTATGAGACTATATTACAGTTCTGATTAAATTGGAGAAATATGAACTCTTTATCAAAGTCATTCATTGCCAGTATCATCAGGGAAGCAAGCAACACAAGTGGTTCATGCATATATATACAAATATTTGCACACCCAACTTTATGTATGATGCTCTTAGGCCACACATTCCCCATTCTTTATTTAGCTGGCATACACTGCACTGCTGTCACATTGTATTGATGTTTGACATCATTGTCTAGGTTGGGAAAGGAAGAGATGTTGGGCTTAACCAGATTGCACTATTTGAAGGAAAAGTTGCTGGAGGAAACGGTGAACAAGTGCTTAGTCGAGATATATACAGACTTGGACAGCTCTTTGACTTTTTCAGGATGCTATCCTTCTATGTGACAACTATTGGATTCTATTTCTGTACTATGGTAATTCTTTTTCCTAATGCTGTATGTTACATTTATTCTGCCAGCGCTGTTTCCTATTAGCCCGTTCCTAAATAGATGATGTCCTAAGACTAAGATGCGTTCAGTCAAAACTCTAACTTTGACTCATATAATTTTGAAAATTATTTAGTTAGACTTGTACTGTTAGATTTGTAATGACACATAGTTCATAATATCACAATTCAATGACTCTGGACAATATTTGCATTTGGCATTGTGTCCATTTCCAAAACGTTATCTATGTAGCAACCAAGGAGATTGTGGCAGTTGCTAGTGGTATTTCATCTATTCAAGTATTCATCAAGCTTGATGCTTTCTCCTAATCTTCTTATGTTCTATTATTGAGAATGGCATTGATGAAACTTGTATAAAATGTAAATATTGCAATCATTTATTTCTTTCATCCTCAGAGTTTCTGATCTTTATTCATTTATTCTTTTGCAGCTAACTGTACTGACTGTGTACATATTTCTCTATGGAAAAACCTATCTGGTAAGTTTGAATATCCATTCATCTATCTTTTGCTGTATGCTCTTCGTGCAAGAATCTCAAACAAGCCTTTTTTTATCATGTCAATCCACTTGTATGTAATTGTCTAACCTTGTTTCTTGATGACTCCATGGCAGATTGTTTTTGTTGTATGAAATGTATCATTTATAGCAACTGCTGTTCCAGTTTCTTAGACACTGATACAGCGCATCATTGCTATGCTATTAATTACTTCTATTACTGCTTCCTAGGCATGTACTCCCTCCATGCCATCACCTTTTTTCTGACAAGCTCTTTTATGTTATTTATGTTTAGGCTTTATCTGGTGTTGGAGAATCAATTCAAAATAGGGCGGATATTATGCAGAATAAAGCCCTGACCGTGGCTCTGAACACACAATTTCTTTTCCAGATTGGTGTGTTTACTGCTATTCCCATGATTCTAGGTCTCATCCTGGAAGCTGGTGTCTTGACGGTATTTTCCTTTCCCTTGAAGAAATCTGGACTTCTGGCTTAACTTAAGAACTTATGCACTATTTCCTATATTCCAAATTAAGTGTTGCAGATTTGTCTAGATTCGTACGTATCTAGACGTGTTTTAGTGTGTGGATACATGTGAATCTAGACAAATATGCGGCACTTACTTTCGAACGAAGGGAGTAGTATTTATCGTTGGTTTATTACCGTATCTAGTCTGGAGAAGTATTTTCAGTAAAAAAGTAAAAGGAGCTGTTTATATATAGAACAGCCATGACTTTACATATTCCTTCGGGTTCAAATCTAGCGTCAATAGTTCTGTTGAGATGAGCTTATATTTCTGGTGTTCTAACATTTGTGCTATTTGTTAGCTTGGTGCACGAATAGCCACTCTTCTTTGTAAAGTCTTATCTGAATGTCTGGTTGCAGGCTTTTGTCAACTTCATTACAATGCAGTTCCAGCTATGTTCTGTGTTTTTCACTTTCTCTCTTGGAACAAGGACTCACTACTTCGGTCGCACAATACTACATGGGGGCGCAAAGGTAAGGCCTTTCTCGAATTAATGTTATCAATTACTTAATTTCTCTGCACAATTTGTTTTGGTGTTGAGAATTTCACACTAATACTAATACTATATTTTTCTTATTTATTACCAGTATAGGGCAACTGGTAGGGGTTTCGTGGTGCGGCATATTAAGTTTGCTGAGAATTACCGTCTTTATTCCAGAAGCCATTTCGTGAAAGGGTTTGTTGCCACTTGATTTTACTTTCAAGATTATATGTGCAATCTCAGTATTATCCAGGCCAATATTATTGTTCTTTTTTGTAGGTTGGAGGTTGCACTCTTGTTGGTGATCTTTCTAGCTTATGGGTTTAATGATGGTGGTGCAATTGGCTATATTTTACTATCCATAAGTAGCTGGTTTATGGCGCTTTCGTGGCTTTTTGCTCCGTATGTTTTCAACCCATCTGGATTTGAATGGCAGAAGTAAGCCACTAAGCATTCTCTGTATGTTTTACTCTCACTTATCACTTTAAAATGCGAGGGTGAAGATAAACTCTGCCTCTCCCTTTCTCTTTTAGGGTTGTTGAGGATTTCAGAGACTGGACAAACTGGCTATTTTACCGGGGTGGTATTGGAGTTAAAGGAGAGGAAAGCTGGGAAGCCTGGTGGGATGAAGAACTGGTAACTGAATCAGTATTTGATTAACTTCTAAAGTCTCAAATGATCTGTCATGTCATCTGTCTGCTGTGTACTTATGTCAAAACCTGGATTTTATTTTAATTACAAGATTGTGTGGACTGTAACCTGATAAGCATACAGAGTTAGTCAAAAAACTTAACTTTGTTACCCTATTATCATTTAGCAGCCTGATGATGTCATGATGACCTCTTGTCATGTGCTGTGAAACCTTTGGTTTATGGTTTTGAGTTCTTACATAGATGTTGAGTCCACAATTTTTGTCTTAAATAAGTTCCCTTTTTCTTTTGGCTTCCTTGCTACTATGTCAAATTCTGCCTTGTTTACCCTCTTATTGGAGCTCCTCTACAGCTGTGAGTACTGGTGCTCTCTTTCACGTTTATTTTCTTGAATAAGACTATCTAAGAACCATGAGGCTTATGCTTTTGAATTCGTACATAGATGTTTCAGTAGTCCACCCTTCTAGCCTTTAATAAGCTCACTTTATCTTTCGACTTGTTTAATAACTAATACTATGTCAAATTCTGCCTTGTTTGCTCGCTTTGGTGCTTTCTTGGACTGTAGTTGAGCTTCCTCAACGCTGGTGCTCTTTTGTCACAATGAATAATACACGGTTGAAGAAAATAATGAACTCCAAGTCTGTTTATCTTTTGTTCTTTATTTGATTTGGAATGCATAGTTAATTTGGAATTCTAAGCTCTAAATATTAACTGCAAATTTTGGCAAGATTGTGTTGAGTATAAATCATTTCCAAACATTTCTTTTCAGGGACATATCCAAACTTTTCGTGGGAGGATACTGGAGACTATACTTAGTTTAAGATTTTTCATTTTCCAGTATGGAGTTGTTTACCATATGGATGCAAGCGAACCAAGTACAGCATTATTGGTAAGCTAGTGTTTCAGCACTCATCTGATTGTTTACATGCAATCTAGTGACAATAGAATGTGAAATTTGACGTTCTAAAGTTAAAACACTTTCCAAGACAGACATCATTTCTGTATGCTGTTAACTTCCACTCGTACTTTGATCATACATTTAACATTTAATTATTTTCATTTTACATATCATGTTGAAACTGGTTGGCATTTACATAACCTAATTGTGACCCTGTGAACCCAAAATTACAGAACAACACGTGCACGGACACACATTCAAATACCAACAGAACTTATAATTGATCTTTGTTGGGAAAGTTAAGCTTTGCCATTCTTTTTGCTAGTTTTGGTTGTATTAACGGCCTGAAAACATCACTAACACCATGTCTGGCTATATTATTAGCTTGAACGAGATCTTTTCTTTGTTACACTAATGTTTTATTTAATTTCTGATACGTACATAGCCTAAGCTTACCTATGAATCTGTTTTTCCTGTAGTTCATTGTAGTGTTGGCCTTTTGACCATTAGAAATTGTTTAGTCTATATATTGTTAGATAGATATGGGGAAGTATGTCTTCAATTGCTGTTTTCTTTTATTTAGAACGGTAGGGGAGAGCCCTACTGAATTAATTGCATGTATGTCTTGGCTTAATTTATCAAGAATTGTAAATATCATTGCCTTGGGACTGCAGGTATATTGGGTATCCTGGGCTGTGCTTGGAGGGCTTTTTGTCCTCCTCATGGTATGTGGATTCATGATGTAATGTTAACTAAGTCATCTTGGTTTTCTACTGCTTGAGTTGTTCACCTGTGTACTTTCTGTATTGATATGCAGGTATTCAGTTTAAACCCCAAGGCCATGGTTCATTTCCAACTGCTACTGCGTCTTGTCAAAAGTATTGCCCTATTAGTGGTTTTGGCAGGTTTGATTGTGGCAATTGTGTCAACACGCCTTAGTTTTACAGATGTACTTGCTTCCATTCTGGCATATGTGCCTACTGGATGGGGAATTCTTTCGGTGAGTTTCCTGTGGAAACTTTGGTGCATTGAAGTTGCTCTGGATAGTTGGTAACTGTACAAATTGAACTTGATAATGATATCACTAATGTTGCATAGCAAATAAAAAGGTTCATAGGATGTTAACACAGGATTTATCTTATGTCTTTCATGTTGATTTGCCTTTGCAAAATAAGAAAACAGTGTTTGTGATCGTTTGTTCACTGTTAGTTTTCTTTTGAGTTGACAATCCTTAGTATAGTACCCTTCAACTGTTTCGAACATCGTCAACTTCCATGTTTTTAAGTACAACAGTTTCTTGCTAACCACTATAACTTCGTTTTTGCTTTTACAGATTGCTGTGGCATGGAAACCCATAGTGAAAAGGCTAGGTTTGTGGAAAACAGTGCGCTCTCTTGGTCGACTGTATGATGCCGGCATGGGAATGATCATCTTTGTACCCATAGCCATTTGCTCGTGGTTTCCCTTCATTTCCACCTTCCAGACGCGACTATTGTTTAACCAGGCTTTTAGCCGAGGTTTGGAGATTTCTCTCATCCTTGCTGGCCAGGATCAGAATACAGGTGCATGATGGCAGCCTTACAGAACTTTTGAATCTTCAGCCAGATCATGCTCCTCTGTGGCTCGATCCTTGGTTCTCAGTTTAGCTGTAAATGTGTATATCTTGATGTTGAGAGGCAGTTATCTGCTATGGTTGTAGCCTGTAGGTGGTGGTGTACACTAAGGACTGGGTACTGATTCATTGTAAAAAGAACTCGTCGAGTGTTTATGTTAATTTAGACATTGTAGATTTTGGATCTGGTAGTGAGAAGTTTGATATTGAGAAATTGATGAGCTAAGTTACTAAGAGAACACCATGGCCTTGGAGATGGAACGACTTCATGTAATTAGCCACTTGATGTAGATTGAATAGTGGCAGTACTGATTTATGGATAACCAGGATAGCCTGAAATAATGCTCTCTGAGTTCTCTGCAGCCTCTAGAGACATTGCTGACAACTTTGTGGTTCATAAAGTTTGTGTTTGTCTTGGCCTTTTCCAGATTTTTCTGACCTGGCTGCTTCATTCAGAGCTGAAATTTAAAGTTTGGAGTGCCTGTTTTCCTGACCAGCTAATTACCTTTTTTTTACTTCCTCTTGGAGTCACAAGCATTTACTTGGCTAGAGCAACTACTAGCAAAGGAGAGCATGCAAGATCAAAAATAACATATGCAAGATCACAAATAACATATGACAAGTATATATATATAATTAATCTCAGCATAGTATTCAATATTTATCGGATCCTAGCAAACACAACCTGTAGCATTATATAAAGATGATCTTGATCATGTTAGGCAGCTTACAAGATCTAAACATGAGGCACAATTGGAGAAGACAAACATCTAGCTATTGCTATGGACCCATAGTATAGGGATGAACTACTCATGCATCACTTCGGGAGGCAGACATGGCGATATAGAGGCCTCTGGTGATAATCTCCCCCTCCGGCAGGGTGTCAAGAAGAGCTTCAGAACTCTCGAGCTAGGGTCTTTGATAGCGGTCGCGACGAAACTTTCATGGATGAAGGCTCGGGTGTTTAGGTTTTTCCGAGATTGTGAATAAATAGGCGGAAGGGCGAGGTCGTTGGAGGCCAGAGGGCCCACACCATACCATGGCGCGGCTAGGCCTAGGCCCACACCATGGGGTGGTCTGGCCGCCCTGTGGCCTTTCTCCGTCTCCCCTCTGGACTCTGTCTTCGTTACGATAAAAGATTGACTTCGGCTTTTGTTTCGTTCAATTCAGAGAATATTTTCTGTACAACTTTTCTGAAATACAAAACATCAGAAAACATGGAACTGACACTGTGATATCTTGTTAATAGGTTAGTGCCGGAAAATGTATAAAAGTGCAACGAAGTGTGAGAAAAACATATAGGAATTAGTGTAAAACAAGCATGGAGCATCAAAAATTATAGATATGTTTACAACGTATCAATGCGCTCTTTGGCGCCGGTAAATGTCCCACTGTTCTTCCAACCTTTCAAGGTTGAACTTGATGACTTGCTCTTTATGAACAGATTGGTCAGAAATGTTCCTCCTTCTACACACCTCCAACTCTTCCTTCGGATTTTTTATTCTTTTTTTGCAGGTCCCCCAAGACATCCCTGCTCCAGAAATGAAGCTCCTTGAACAAAGAGGTAATAAGATCCTTTACCTGAGTGTGCCCATGCGATTTGGCATTGTTCCAGGCATTGGTGACAGTTGTATCACAATCCTCCTCCATCAGCCATCGTGCCTCGAACCGTTTATTCACCACGCATCCGTCACCCCGCCATCTGTTGCGCGTCAGCTCCCCCATCTCCAGCAGCACCGGTCTATGATCAAAGTGCCCCTGCTCCCCATTCATGACTTTGTAGCATGGAAACTTGGCGCACCACCCTGGTTTTGCCATTGCTCAATCGAGCCGCTCACGGATATAGCCCTCCGCACGAAAATTATTATTATGCCAAGTAAAGATGTCTCCCTCTAAGCCGATGTCATTAAGATTACAGAAGTTTAGGGCATTTCTAAATCGATCCATACAAATCTGTGGTCTAGGCAGGCCACCTTGCTTTTCAAGGCTAAACATAATTTCATTAAAGCGGCCAATGCACAGCCATGGGAGGCTAGCTTGGTGGTGAAGGGTACACAACAGCCTCCACGTCTCTTCACGTGTGTCTTGATTTGGTTCTCCATAGATGTCAGTGAGCCGCCATTTGGATCCATCCGCTTCAACCACGTTGAAATCTATATGCATTCTCCCCTTCCAGCGCAGCTCCACATCAATTCCACTCTTCCACAGCATCGCCAGATCGCCACTCTGGGCCTCACTCTTCTGGGCAATCATGTGGGGCATGTCCAGCATCCACCTAAATTTCTCCATCCTCTTCTCATCCATCTTGGTTTCAGATAAGAAGAGGATATCAGGGACCGCTCGCCTCTTGAGCTCACGGAGCCCCCGAACTGCTGACCTATTCCACAGTCCCGGCAATTCGCAGCTGCAATCTTCATTGAGGTCCGCAGGTCTGAAACTGCAGC
Organism: Lolium rigidum; assembly: GCF_022539505.1. NCBI lineage: Eukaryota > Viridiplantae > Streptophyta > Magnoliopsida > Poales > Poaceae > Lolium > Lolium rigidum. Next base: position 3,521,669 of record NC_061510.1, on the reverse strand, counting down.
CCCGCGATCATGTTGTTTGGGTGCACTAGCTGACTCCTTCATCTCAACTTCCCTTTTCTATTTCTTTGGGTCCGTGTCCTTGTCCTCCTCCTCATCTGTCACAAAATTCCTCTTCTTTTCTAGCAAGATACTGCTAGCCTCTCCCCTTTTTTGTCTCCTTCGGTGGCCCTCCATTGTTCAGGCGCTTGAACTTGTTCCTCGTGCCCCCTGGCTGTTAGATGCTTACCTTGCATAAGTCAGCGTCAGCTTACTCTTCTCCACCGTTTCCTTTTCCTCAACCACCTTCTTTGTTTGTTGGGTCTCTAACGCCGAGAGCATGTCCTCAGTCCCGCCAGAAATTTTCTCTCCTGAAGCAGCAATCACACCTCCCCCTCCTACCGTCTCCTCCCACTTTTGTAGCATCAAAATAGCCATGGCATGGGGAGCGGGGGCCTCCTAGCCCACCATTGCCATTGCCCCTTCGTCCTCCATGACCAAGACCTTTGCCCATTCCAAAGTTTTCCTCGGAACAGCTGGAAATTTTGCGCCCCCTTCTTCACCGGGCTTGTTACTTCTTCTTCCCCTTCGACCTTGTCCTTTTCATTAGCCGCCTCCGTCTTGTTTGAGTCTTCTTTCCTCCAAGAAAGGTTGTTCCTGCATGTCGTTCCTCACCGCTCCCCAAAGCCAAAGAAGCTCCCGAACTGATTTTCCTCCCCCTTTGTTGTTGGTAGCAGACAACTTTGGTGATCATGCCCGATGACCCCACAAATGTAGCAAAACTCAGGGAGAAATTCGTACACAAAGGGGCACCATTTTCTCCTGCCATCTTCACCCACTTTGATCATCACCCCTCTCATAGGAGGTTTTGTAATATCAATTCTTACTTTGATTCTCAGCACCTCCCCCGAAGCAAAATCGTCCTCTCCTACATCAGCGTCCATCCATTCTCCTATTTTCTCCCCTATCATCTCCCCTGTGGCCTTGTTCATCTTCCCCAGAGGCAGCTTCAGGACTCGGGTCCAAATTGGTATAGTAGAGAAAGCATACTCTTCAACAGATTTTGCAGCATCATAATCTTCCACTACAACTAGATCATTACCAAACTTACAGGGGCCACAATCGAGTGCCTTCTTTTTACCTGAGTTCTGCAGGAGTGTTATCATGAAGGTGTTCTCATCGATTTTCTTGCATTTGATTCCCCAAATCGGGCACCAGATTGGTCCCATTTCTTGCTTGAGGCCCTCCAACGGCACCGGCCTCTCCGCCAGTACCTTCACCGCCACCTTTGGCTCCGCCGCCACCTTCCCTGCTCCATCCGCCACATCCATCTGCTGCTCCTCGATCCACATCCCCGTCCTCTCCGTCTCTGAGAGCTGTAGGTTCCGCAACATTCCTTCCATCTCTCCATCCTCGCTCTCCCCGTCGCCGCCACCCCCTCCGCCACCGTCCAGAAACCGCTGAGCCTAGAACTAATTTTTTACGACTGCGAGCCTAGGCACCCGCGGAAGGTTGTGATGTGGTGGGATCTGGGGACTAGAGTAGAGAGCTTGTGGCCGCGAGCACGGATCTATCTACGGATGAGAGAATGGGGACGGGGGCTAGGAGGGATTGGGGGAAGGAGGCCGCACTCTGGAGACCTTGTGTTTAGTCTCGCTTCCGCCCTTTGACAGCACCAACCGTCACTCCTGGGATGGACCTGACTCTCCGTCCTCGGTTCAGTTTCTTAGGGCATGTTTGGTTGGTCACAATAGCGTTTCTCGCATAGGGGGGGGGGGGGAACGAAGGCCCATTTGGTAGCCCACAGGCTAAAAATTTCGTGCATCGCACAAATTTTAAACCACCCAAAAAATTGGCCCAAGAGGAACGCTCGAATCGAGCGTTTTTTCGAGGCCAGGCTCGCGTGAGGGCAAAGTTGGGCCCTTCCTGGCTGGACGCATACGAGCCCCTCTACTAACCTTGGCATTAATCTGCATCATTTTGTTCCCTCCCGATCTCCAAAACGGTGGGTTGGTTTGAAATTTGTTAAACACGAAATGCCGTGATGAATTCATTCCCATGAATGATTTTTGGTTTTATGGAGTATTTGAATGGCAATTTTGTGCCCCATTTGAAGCTTTTTTTTGCCAAATTTAGTCAAATTCGTCGCAACTGTTCACCCGTCTCAAAATTCCTTCTACGAGACGTCCAAGAATTTTGTGTTCATAGTTCTCCATTTCGACATTCGTATACGGGTATATCTACGTCTTCCTAGTATATTGTATGTTGTTGTAGTTCTACTCGCTTACAAATGCTGAAACCGAAAACTATGAACACGAAAATAGTGTGAAATGCTGAGGTGAAGCTACTCTCCGAAGGAACTTTGAAGTGATCGACCGTGTGCGAAAATTTCACTAAGAGCAACCACAAATGGCTGTAAATAGAAAACGAAACCGATTTTGAAACACTCAACGAAACGACGAACTTATGACGGAAATGGAATCAGAACGTTGAGGCGCATCTTTTTCATGTAGACCTTGTCATGAATCACTGAATGGTTAGGTAGATTCAAAGTGATTATTATTGAACTAGTTTAGTTAACCACAATCATTTCTCAATCAGCATACAACCAAACGAAGTTTGTCGGGTTTCTCCACTCGAGGCCAAGTGAAATTATTAGCATCCAAACATACTATCAAAATTGGGCAATCCATATTCGTCGCTCATTGCGGGAGCGATTCGCTCCCGCTCAAGCGACGGATGGGGTGGGCCAGCCCATAAGTGTACCACATATGGTTTTTTCCTTTGTTTTCCGGTTTCTTCGGGTTTCTCAGGTTTTTTCGGTTTTGGATGGTTTCTTTTTGGTTTTCGTAGAGTTGGTTTTACTGATTTCGAAATTTGTCCAGATTTAAAAAATATTCATATTATAAATTTATTTAAATTTGAAATTTGTTCGAATTTGAATTTTGTTCGATTTGGAATTTTGTTCCGTTTTAAATTTTGTTCTGATTTTGAAATCTACATTCTGATATTATATTTTTATAGTAGGCACGAAGCTTAAATGGGCCGAGCGCATACGTGCATCTCGCTCGCGCAGGTGTGAGTGGAGACAAACTACCGCTCCACTTAAAGCAGCCAATAGGCGTCCCCCAAAATTGGTCCAAGGCTTATTCCCTTATACAGTAGTGCTTGGACCCATTTACATGCGACGAGCCGAAACGGATTTTCCATACGAGCAGCCAATCATGTCCTTAGAGCATCTTGGCCCTATTTAGCGCCGGATTGGATGTAACTTTGGCCCGGGGAGCGCCGAAGTTTCAGCCGTCTCCACAGTAGACAACCGGGGGTTTGGTATTTTTTAGAGGAAAACGTCTCTGGATGCCAAATTTCATGCATAATTCGGCGAATTTGACCAGTTTTGCCAACATTTGGGTTATTTGTACAAATAAACATTACAGTTCAACAAAACAAGACAAGATTTCAAACAAATCAAATGGAAACTAGTTGGTGTTGCCTCGAAGCGTCCATATGTGCTCCACCAGATCATCCTGCAGCTGTTGATGCAATGTGGGGTCTCGAATCTCCTGACGCATAGCGATGAACGCAGCCCACGATGCCGGCACCTGGTGGTTAGGCTGTGCAAGAGGACCCTCTCTGTCATATGGTGCATCTTGTTCGCTCGGAGGGACCGGATGCTTCCGCTCATCCTCGATAATCATGTTGTGTAAGCACACACAACAGTTCATCACCTCCCACATCTGATCTTTGGACCAAGTCAAAGCAGGGAACCGGACTACAACAAATCTCTGCTGGAGGACACCAAATACACGCTCTACGTCCTTTCGGCAAGCTTCTTGTTCATTGGCAAACTACTGCTCCTTCGGGAGGGCGGGGTTTGAGATAGTCTTCACAAATGTTGCCCACTTTGGATAGATACCGGCTGCAAGATAGTATCCCTTGCACTGCCGGCCATTGATCACAAAGTTAACCGGGGGAGCATGACGCTCAACAAGCTTGGAGAAGACCGGCGAGCACTGCAAGACGTTGATGTCGTTGTTGGATCCCGACATACCAAAGAAGGAGTGCCAAAACCAGAAATCATGGGTAGCCACTGCCTCAAGTATCACAGTGCAGCCTTTTTTGTGACCCTTGTACATTCCCTAAAAATCCTCGAGCTACATTGAAAGCGAGGATCTTAGCAGTGTCTTCGACAGTCGGTGATCTCAAGTAGAAGTCCCCGAACACTACTATCACCGTCATGCAGAACCGGTAGAAACAATCAAGGGCGGTGGACTCCGCCATCCGAAGATAGTCATCTGTAGAATCACCAGGAGCTCCATATGCCAGCATCCGCGTAGCCACCGTGCAATTTTGGAGGGCAGAAAACCCTGCCATGCCGGTGCAATCCAACTTGCATCTGAAATAGGAGTCGTAGTCTCGAAGGGCATACACAATTTTCAGGAAGAGCTTCCGGCTCATTCTGAAACGACGCCTGAAAATAGTCTCACCGTGCAATGGATCGTCGGCGAAGTAGTCGGCGTAGAGCATGCAGTAGCCCTCCATTCGCTGCCTCGGCTTGCACTTCCAGCGACCTGGTGCCGACCCACCACGGCGGCCAATGATAGACTCGGCGTACAAGCCGGACAGGCAAGCGAGGATCATCAGGTGCTCCTCGTCTTGGGCGGAGGATGCCGTTTCTTCTTCAAGAAGCTCGGCGAACATCTGCTTCTCCTCCTCCTCATCGGAGTCCATGTCCGGCCAGGCAGTTGGACGAACACCTGCCGGGCGTGTCGACGAGGAGCGACGCGAGGGACCTGCCCCGCGGCGGAAAATAGGCAGAGGGCATGACGGGCGGCGGAATATAGGCTGCTGGGTGGAGGCACGGCGGAGTTCAGGCAACACGCCGGCGGATTGGCGAGGGGTGGCGCCGGCGGCGATAGAGCAACAATAGGGGGGGAGGGATTTGTGTCGACAAAGTGGTGGGGTTCGTGTGTTCTCTCGCCGACAGAGCGGGCCCGTCCCCGCTTTTCTCTCGTCGGGAGTCCCTGAGCGCTCCCCGGGGGCCGGGGATGGCCTGGTCTCTCCGGACGGATGAAAGGCCTAATCCGGACGAAATCGAGGAACCGGGGGCGCGACTGGGCCATTTTCGTCCACCCGGATGACAAAAAGCCGTCCTGGGGGCCTCGTCACGGAGACGGCTGGGATGCTCTTATGGCATCTCCAGGCGCGTCCCCAAAGCATCTTCAAATGGCGTCAGATCAAGCATTTGGGGAACGTGTTTTCTTCGTGCCGTATTTGGGGGACGTCGCTCCCTAGCCGCGTCCCCCAAACGCCGCCACCAAACAGAAATTTAAATAGTTCACATTCAAAAGAGATCGTTCCCGCCGAAGTCGTCGCGATCGAAGTATTGGACGCGCGATCATATTACAGACCAGTGATGCAAGATAAGACATAAATTAGAAGAATGGATTCGGCGTCACCGACGGTGCATCTTGAGTCAACGTAGGCCCGTCGATCACGATGACCTCGTCGTGCTCTGCCCGGTGTGCCTGCTCCGTCGCCGACGGCGAGGCAGAAGCCGATGTAGACGCCGATGCCGCTGACGCGGGTGTACCAGCCGACGCTGTCGCAGGCGTGTCTACTTGTGCCGGCTCTTGCTCCGGGGGTGGGGTTGTTGCCGCTTCCTCGGCCGCCGCTATTTTGGATTTGATGTCGTCGAGGATCATGCCTTTGTACAAGTTGTGCGCCGCTCATGTTCGGGGAGACATTCAAGCTGTCGACGTTGTCAGCAGGGACATGTCCTCCTTGCGTTTCTTGAGCTCCATCTTCTCCTCTTGCCTCTTGAGCAGCGCCACCCACCTTCGTCGGCATTTTTATCGTGGGAAAGTAGGGTCGAGGACACCTCGGCGAGGCAATGTGTAATCGATGCCTGTGCCTTCTCGGTCGACGCTGCATCGGCCAAGGCGGCCTTGGCAGCCTTGTTGCCGATGGGGCGCCTTGCCGATGTTGCGAGCGGCGCATCCAGATCAATGGCGTCTTTTCCCTTGGACAACGAAAGACGCGTCAACTGCCATTTCTCGTTCGTTTTGAGCTTGCTATAGCAATGCATTAGAACAAAATACTTAAACCCTTCTGAGTTCTTCCGGTACATCGCCATGGCGCGGTCGAACTAATCAAAGGAAGCGCAATCAGATCGTGATTAAAAACTAGGTAAAACATTTTGTAGAAAGAGGCGTAACACGTCGCTGACGTTCCCCAGTTGTCTCCTATAGTCTCGACCTCATTATGGTACCCATGGAACATGTTCACCGACGCCTGGATGATGGCCCAGCGCGTCGACATTGCCTTTTGGCTCCTCTTCATTATCACTTTGTGGTAATCCTTGTGGACTAGCTTGCGTTCATCGAACTCCGTCTTGATCCTCGCCTAATACTTCCCGTACTTTTGATTAGCGCCGATGATGGAGTCATGGCTCACCGTCGACCATGACTCGCAGAGACATTCATCCTCCAAAACCTTCCACTTGGGGCCTCGTGTGCCCAAGGCTTTATTCTTCCTCTTCTTCCTCATGCCGGCATCGTCAACCTCCACGAGATCCTCTGCATCCTCCGCGGCACCCTCGTCCTTGCCGCTCTCTTCGTCCTCGTCGTCCTCGTTCTCCACCCCCTCCCCGTCCTCCCCTCCTCCTCCTCCTCCCCCTCCTCACCACCGACGCCCTCGAATTAGAGCTGGCCCCTGCGGCCAATGAATGGGGCGCCGTCCGCACCGGGGCCTGGCTCGCGCTGGGGCGCTTGGTCGTATGGGCGGGGAGTAGAACACGGCGTTGGGGTTGAAGCCGCCATGCGGCAGCGCATCCTCGTACCGCGGCGACAAGTTCGGCGTCACGTACCCGGGAGTTGCATAGGGCCGTCGTTGAAAAAGTCGGATGTCGACGGGGACATCACTCCCAAAATGTACGCTGACCCCGACGTACTCCATGGGCTCGCATTGGTGGCCGCGATATACGCGGCCACCGCCTGCTGCTGCGCATGCGCCACCACCGACTTCTTCTCCAGCTGCACCGCTGATGGCGTGTAACTCACACGTTCGTTGGGAACCCCAAGAGGAAGGTATGATGCGCACAGCAACAAGTTTTCCCTCAGAAAGAAACCAAGGTTTATCGAACCAGGAGGAGCCAAGTAGCACGTTGAAGGTTGATGGTGGCGAAATGTGATGCGGCGCAACAACAGGGATTCCGGCGCCAACGTGGAACCTGCACAACACAACCCAAGTACTTTGCCCCAACGAAACAGGTGAGGTTGTCAATCTCACCGACTTGCTGTAACAAAGGATTAACCGTATTGTGTGGAAGATGATTGTTTGCAAGAAAACAAGTAAAACAAGTATTGCGTGGATTGTATGTGATGTAAAGAATAGGACCGGGGTCCACGAGTTCACTAGAGCTGTCTCTCCCATAAGATAAAAGCATGTTGGGTGAACAAATTACGGTCGGGCAATTGACAAATAGAGAAGGGCATAACAATGCATATACATGATATGATAAATATAGTGAGATTTAATCCGGGCATTACGACAAAGTACATAGACCGCCATCCAATCGCATCTATGCCTAAAAAGTCCACCTTCAGGTTATCATCCGAACCCCATTCGAGTATTAAGTTGGAAAGCAACAGACAATTGCATTAAGTATGGTGCGTAATGTAATCGACAACTACATCCTTAGACATAGAATCAATGTTTTATCCCTAGTGGCAACAGCACATCACAACCTAAGAACTTTCTGTCACTGTCCCAGGTGTCAATGAAGGCATTGATGGGGTTCGTTGCATAGAAAACAAAAATTTTCCTACCGCAAAGCGAATAAAACCAACAGATCTAATCTATGGAACACCCAAGATCCAATCTACTAGATCTAAGCAACGAGATGGAGATGAGACTAACCCTCGAAGATTCCAAAGCCTACGAGATTAATCTCGTTGTTGGTGTAGACGATCGTCCCCGGTGCTGCAATCCGGCGGCACTTCCGTACTCGGTCGCGCGTACGGTGTCGATGAAGCTCCTTCCTCTCCCGTTCCAGCGGGCAGCGGAGGTGTGGTAGATCTCCTCCAACGTCCAGCAGCACGACGGCGTGGTGGTGGTGGTGGAGGAAGAAAACTGCAGGGCTTCGCCTAAGCCCGGGCAGCGTATGGTGGAGGGAGAGGCGGCCAGAGGAGGAGGCAATGGGGGGATGGGTTGGCCGGCCACCCCCTCCCCTCTTTATATAGGGGGCTGGCCGGCCAGGGTGGCCCCCTTTCCCATCTAGGGTTAGGGGGGGCGGCGGCCAAGGGGGGAGAGGGGCTTTCCCCTCCCCCAAGTTGATCCCCCCCAGGGAAACCCTAGGGGGTTGGCCGGCCTGGGCCTTGGGGCCAAGTGCCCCTGGCCCATTAGGCCAGGGAGCATCCCCTCGACCCACGGTGGGCCTCCCGGGTCGTGGGCCCCATGGTGGAACCTTCCAGAACCTTCTAGAACCTTCCGGTCAACACCGAACAGTCCCGAACATTTCCGAAAACCCGAAATCAACTTCCCTTATATGAATCTTATTCTCCGGACTCTTCCGGACCTCCTCGTGACATCCTGGATCACATCCGAGACTCCGAACAAACTTCGTCTCCATACCATACTCAAATCTACTTATGCGACATCGAACCTTAAGCGCGTCACCCTACGGTTCGCGAACTATGCAGACATGGTCGAGACTCCTCTCCGAGCAATAACCAATAGCGGGATCTGGAGATCCATAATGGCTCCCACATATTCAACGATGACTTAGTGATCGATTGAACCATTTACATACAATGCCAATTCCCTTTGTCTCGCGATATTTTACTTGTCCGAGGTTTGATCATCGGTATCTCCATACCTTGTTCAACCTCGTTACCGACAAGTACTCTTTACTCGTACCGTGGTATGTGATCTCTTATGAACTATTCATATGCTTGCAAGCTAATTAGATGACATTCCACCGAGAGGGCCCGGAGTATATCTATCCATCATCGGGATGGACAAATCCCTTTGTTGATCCATATGCCTCAACTCACACTTTCCAAATACTTAATCCCACCTTTATTGTCACCCATTTACGCAATGACGTTTGATGTAATCAAAGTACCCTTTCGAGTGTAAGTGATTTACATGATCTCATGGTCGAAGGATTAAGACAACTATGTATTGAAAGCTTATAGCAAATGAACTTAATGACTTGATCTTATGCTACGCTCATTTGGGTGTGTGTCCATTATATCATTCAACTAATGACATAACCTTGTTATTAATAACATCCAATGTTCATGATCACGAAACCATGATCATCTATTAATCAACAAGCTAGTTATACAAGAGGCTTACTAGGGACTCCTTGTTGTTTACATAACACACATGTATCAATGTTTCGGTTAATACAATTATAGCATGGTATATAAACATTTATCATAAACACAAAGATATTATAATAACCACTTTATTATTGCCTCTTGGGCATATCTCCAACAGATCTCCCACTTGCACTAGAGTCAATAATCTAGATTACATTGTAAGGTACCTAACACCCATGGCATTACGGTGTTGGTCATGCTTTGCCCTTGGGAGAGCTTTAGTCAACGGATCCGCAACATTCGGATCCGTGTGTACTTTGCAAATCTCTACTTCACCATCTTCGATGTACTCGCGAATCGAATGGAAACGCAGCTTGATATGCTTCGACTTCTTGTGTGACCTTGGTTCCTTTGCATTGGCGATGGCACCCGTGTTGTCACGATAAATGACTAGCGGGTCCAATGCACTAGGAACCACACCAAGCTCAACAATGAACCTCTTCATCCATACCGCTTCCGATGAAGCCTCCGAAGCCGCTATATATTCGGATTACTGTTGAAGATTTCGCCACCGTGCATTGCTTGGAGCTGCTCCGACTTACTGCCGCACCATTCAATATAAACACGTACCCAGGACCGAGACTTAGAGTCATCGGGATCGGTGTTCCAACTTGCATCGGTGTAGCTGGTTACAACGAGCTCTTGGTCACCGCCATAACAAAGAAACATATCCTTAGTCCTCTTCAAGTACTTCGGGATATTCTTGACCGCTGTCCAGTGTTCCATTCCTGGATCACTTTGATATCTGCTGGTCAAACTAACAACATGTGCGATATCCGGTCTAGTACACAGCATGGCGTACATGATAGAGCCTACTGCCGAAGCATAGGGGATCTTGCTCATCCTCTCTCTTTCATCTGCCGTAGCCGGACCTTGAGTCTTACTCAAGACCTTACCTGGCAACATAGGCAAGAACCCTTTCTTGCTTTCATCCATTCTAAATTTCTTTAGAATCTTGTCCAGATATGTACTTTGTGAAAGGCCTATTAGGCGTCTTGATCTATCTCTATAAATCTTGATGCCTAAAATGTATGCTTGCTTCACCAAGGTCTTTCATTGAAAAAGACTTATTCAAATAACCTTTAATGCTTGCCTAAAAGTTCTATATCATTCCCAATCAATAATATGTCATCTACATATAATATCGAGAACGCTACGAGCTCCCACTCACTTTCTTGTAAATACGAGGCCTCACCATGAGTCCGTATAAAACCAAAATCTTTGATCACTCTATCAAAGCGTAGGTTCCAACTCCGGGATGCTTGCTTCGGTCCATAAATGGAACGGCTGAAGTTTGCATACCTTGTCGGCATTTTTAGGATCGACAAAACCTTTGGGTTGTACCATATACAACTCTTCCTCAATGTCACCATTAAGGAACGCCGTTTTGACATCCATCCGCCAAATCTCATAATCGAAAAATGCAGCTATTGCTAACAAAATCCTCACGAGACTTTAGCTTCGCTACGGGTGAGAAAGTCTCATCGTAGTCAACTCCTTGAATTTGTCGGAAACCCTTTGCGACAAGTCGAGCTTTATAGACGAGTAATATTACCATCGGCATCTGTTTTTCTCTTGAAGATCCATTTATTCTCGACAGCCTTGCGGCTATCGGGTAAGTCTACCAAAGTCCATACTTTGTTATCATACATGGATCCCATTTCGGATTTCATGGCATCTTGCCATTTGTTGGAATACTGGGCTCATCATCGCTTCTTCATACGTCGCAGGGTCCTCATCATTGTTGTCCACAATCATGACATTTAGACAGGGATCATACCAATCGGGAGTGGTACGTTCCTCGTCGATCCGCGAGGTTCGATAGCTTCCTCGTTCGAAGTTTCATGATCATCATCATTTGCTTCCTCTCCTATCGGTGTAGGCTGCACTGAGAACTTCTTCCGACGACTGCGCTACTCGATCTATGAGAGAAGGTTCATCAACCTCGTCGAGTTCTACTTTTCTTCCAGTCACTTCTTTAGTGAGAAACTCCTTCTCAAGAAAGGATCCGTTCTTAGCAACAAAGATTTTGCCTTCGGATCTGTGATAGAAAGTATACCCAATTGTTTCTTTAGGGTATCCTATGAAGACGCATTTCTCCGCTTTGGGTTCTAGCTTGTCAGGTTGTAACTTCTTTACATAAGCATCGCAACCCCGAACTTTAAGGAACGACGGCTTAGGTTTCTTCCCAAACCATAATTCATACGGTGTCGTTTCAACGGATTTAGATGGTGCCCTATTTAAAGTGAATGCGGCTGTCTCTAAAGCATAGCCCCAAAACGATAATGGCAAATCGGTAAGAGACATCATAGAACGAACCATATCTAAGAGAGTTCGATTACGACGTTCGGACACACCATTGCGCTGTGGTGTTCCCGGCGGTGTCAAGCTGTGAAAGTATTCCGCATTTCTTTAAATGCATGCCAAACTCATAACTCGGATATTCGCCTCACGCGATCGGAACGCGAGAAACTTAATCTTCTTGTTACGTTGATTTTCTACTTCACTTTGGAATTCCTTGAACTTCTCAAAAGTCTCGGACTTGTGTTTCATAAAGTAAATATACCCATATCTACTCAGATCATCCGTGAAGGTTAGAACATAACGATAACCACCGCGCGATGCTACACTCATTGGTCCGCACACATCGGTATGTATGATTTCCAATAAGTCTGTAGCTCGCTCCATTGTGCCAGAAAATGGAGTCTTAGTCATTTTTCCCATTAGACATGCTTCGCATCTGTCAAGTGACTCAAAGTCAAGTGACTCAAGAAGTCCATCGGAATGGAGTTTCTTCATGCGCTTCACTCCAATATGACCAAGACGACAGTGCCACATATAAGTAGAATTATCATTCAATTTAATTCGCTTAGCATCAATGTTATGAACATGTGTATCACTACTATCGAGATTTAACAAGAATAAACCATTCATCTCAGGTGCATGGCCATAAAAGACATTATTCATATAAATCGAACAACCATTATTCTCAGACTTAAACGAATAACCGTCTTGCATTAAACAAGATCCGGATATAATGTTCATGCTCAACGCAGGTACCAAATAACAATTATTGAGGTTTAAAACTAATCCCGAAGGTAGATGTAGGGGGAGCGTGCCGACGGCGATCACATCGACCTTGGATCCATTTCCAACGCGCATCGTCACCTCGTCCCTTGCCAGGCTTCGTTTATTCCGCAGTTCCTGTTTCGAGTTACAAATGTGAGCAACCGAACCAGTATCAAATACCCGGGCACTACTACGAGAACCGAGTAAGATAGACATCTATAACATGTATATCAAATATACCTTTCTTCTTGGCATGGCCGCTCTTCAGATCGGCCAAGTATTTGGGGCAGTTCCGCTTCCAGTGCCCCTTCCCCTGGCAGTAGTAGCACACAGTCTCAGGCTTAGGACCAGCCTTAGGCTTCTCAGGAGGCGCTGCAACTTTCTTGCCGCCCTTCTTGAAGTTGCCCTTGTTAGGCTTGCCCTGCTTCTTGAAGCCGGTGGTCTTGTTGACCATCAACACTTGGTTCTCCTTCTTAATTTCTACTTCAGCAGACTTCGAGCATGGAGAAGAGTTCGGGTAACTCTTTGTTCATGTTCCGCATGTTGTAGTTCATCACGAAGTTCTTGTAACTTGGTGGCGGTGATTGGAGGACACGATGAATACCCGGCTTGTTAGGGATCACAATCCCCAAGTCACCGAGCTTCTTCGCATGTCCGGACATGGCGAACATGTGCTCACTAACGGAGCTGCCCTCTTCCATCATGCAGTTAAAGAGCTGTTTCGAGGCCTCATAGCTCTCCACGGCTGCATGAGTCTCAAAGATAAGTTTGAGCTCACGCATCATCTCACATGGGTCGTGGTGCTCAAAACGCTTTTGGAGCTCTGCCTCTAAACTGCACAGGATGGCACACTGAATTTCGGAGTACTGAGTTACCCGAGTCTCATAAACATTTTTTAAGTCCTCGGACACTGCAGGAGGTGGTGGGGAACCTAGCGGTGCTTCGAGCACAAATTGCCTGCTCACGCCAGTGAGGAAAATCCTCACATGACGGGACCAGTCAGTGAAGTTGCTACCATTGCCCTTAAGCTTTTCTTTCTCTAGGAACTGGTTAAAATTGATGGAGGGGCGCCATGATCTACAACATATTTGCAAAGAGTTTAGACTAAGTTTATGATAAAATGAGTTCAGTTTTAATTCTTAAATTAACTAGGTGAACTCCCACTCAAAACAACATCCCTCGCATTGTCTTAGTGATTACACGAACCAAATCCACTACACCAAGTCCGATCTTCACGAGAAAAGATGTAGTTTCAAAGGCGAACACTCAAAGTGTTCATCATATCATTCATATGACTCATGCTCTACCTTTCGGTATCCCGTGTTCCGAGACCATGTATGTACATGCTAGGCTCGTCAAGGCAACCTTAGTATCCGCGTGTGCAAATCGGCTTGCACCCGTTGTATGCACATGTAGAGTCTATCACACCCGATCATCACGAGATGCTTCGAAACGACAAGTCTTAGCAACGGTGCATACTAAGGATGAACACTTTATTATCTTGATATTTAGTGAGAGGGATCATCTTATAATGCTACCGTCGCGATCTAAGCAAAATAAGATGCATAAAAGGATTAACATCACATGCAATTCATAATGTGTGATATGATATGGCCTTTCTTCTTGCTTTTGATCTCCATCTCCAAAGCACGGACATGATCTCCATCATCACCAGCATGGCGTCAAGGTCAGTGGCGCCGCTTCATGGTTGTCCATCACTTATAGCTACTATAACAACTACTTGAAATAAAGCTATTACATGATGAATAGACACGCGAGGTCTTTAACAAAAATTAAAGACAACCATTAGGCTCCTGCCAGGTTGCCATAATACATCAATGAACATCTCATACATCGAATATAATCATCATCACATAATGGCCATATCACATCACCAAACCACTGCAAAAACAAGTTAGACGCCTCTAATTTGGTTTGCATCTTTTACGTGGTTTAGGGTTTTCGAGTAAGATCCAATCTACCTACGAACATGAACCACAACGGTGATACTAGTGTTGACAATAGAAGTGCAAATTACAATCTTCACTATGGTGGGAGAGACGGACACCCGCAAAGCCACTTATGCAATACAAGTTGCATGTCAAGCGTGGAGCAAGTCTCATGAGACGCGGTCATGTAAAGTTAGCCCGGGCCGCTTCATCCCACCATCCCGCAAGAAGCAAAGTACACAAACTAAAGCAACAAAAGCATCACCGCCCACAAACCATTGTGTTCTACTCGTGCAACGAGATCTATGCATAGACGTGGCTACGATACCACCGATGGGGTTCGTTGCATAGAAAACAAAAATTTTCCTACCGCAAAGCGAATAAAACCAACAGATCTAATCTATGGAACACCCAAGATCCAATCTACTAGATCTAAGCAACGAGATGGAGATGAGACTAACCCTCGAAGATTCCAAAGCCTACGAGATTAATCTCGTTGTTGGTGTAGACGATCGTCCCCGGTGCTGCAATCCGGCAGCACTTCCGTACTCGGTCGCGCGTACGGTGTCGATGAGCTCCTTCCTCTCCCGTTCCAGCGGGCAGCGGAGGTGTGGTAGATCTCCTCCAACGTCCGAGCGGCACGACGGCGTGGTGGTGGTGGTGGAGGAAGAAAGCTGCGAGGGCTTCGCCTAAGCCGGGCGGCGTATGGTGGAGGGAGAGGCGGCCGGAGGAGGAGGCAATGGGGGGATGGGTTGGCCGGCCACCCCCTCCCTCTTTATATAGGGGGCTGGCCGGCCAGGGTGGCCCCCTTTCCCATCTAGGGTTAGGGGCGGCGGCCAAGGGGGAGAGGGGCTTTCCCTCCCCCAAGTTGATCCCCCCGGGGAAACCCTAGGGGGTTGGCCGGCTCGGGCCTTGGGGCCAAGTGCCCCTGGCCCATTAGGCCGAGGAGCATCCCTCGACCCACGGTGGGCCTCCCGGGTCGTGGGCCCCATGGTGGAACCTTCCAGAACCTTCTAGAACCTTCCGGTCAACACCGGAACAGTCCCGAACATTTCCGAAAACCCAGAAATCAACTTCCCTTATATGAATCTTATTCTCCGGACTCTTCCGGACCTCCTCGTGACATCCTGGATCACATCCGAGACTCCGAACAAACTTCGTCTCCATACCATACTCAAATCTACTTATGCGACATCGAACCTTAAGCGCGTCACCCTACGGTTCGCGAACTATGCAGACATGGTCGAGACTCCTCTCCGAGCAATAACCAATAGCGGGATGCGGAGATCCATAATGGCTCCCACATATTCAACGATGACTTAGTGATCGATTGAACCATTTACATACAATGCCAATTCCCTTTGTCTCGCGATATTTTACTTGTCCGAGGTTTGATCATCGGTATCTCCATACCTTGTTCAACCTCGTTACCGACAAGTACTCTTTACTCGTACCGTGGTATGTGATCTCTTATGAACTATTCATATGCTTGCAAGCTAATTAGATGACATTCCACCGAGAGGGCCCGGAGTATATCTATCCATCATCGGGATGGACAAATCCCATTGTTGATCTATATGCCTCAACTCACACTTTCCAAATACTTAATCCCACCTTTATTGTCACCCATTTACGCAATGACGTTTGATGTAATCAAAGTACCCTTTCGTTGTAAGTGATTTACATGATCTCATGGTCGAAGGATTAAGACAACTATGTATTGAAAGCTTATAGCAAATGAACTTAATGACTTGATCTTATGCTACGCTCATTTGGGTGTGTGTCCATTATATCATTCAACTAATGACATAACCTTGTTATTAATAACATCCAATGTTCATGATCACGAAACCATGATCATCTATTAATCAACAAGCTAGTTATACAAGAGGCTTACTAGGGACTCCTTGTTGTTTACATAACACACATGTATCAATGTTTCGGTTAATACAATTATAGCATGGTATATAAACATTTATCATAAACACAAAGATATTATAATAACCACTTTATTATTGCCTCTTGGGCATATCTCCAACAGAACCCACTATCGAGCATAAATACTCCCTCTTGGAGTTAAGAGTAAAAACTTGGCCAGAGCCTCTACTAATAACGGAGAGCATGCAAGATCATAAACAACACATAAACAATAGATTGATAATCACCATAACATAGTATTCTCTATCCATCGGATCCCGACAAACACAACATATAGTATTACAGATAGATGATCTTGATCATGTTAGGCAGCTCACAAGATCCAATAATGAAGCACAATTACGAGAAGACGACCATCTAGCTACTGCTATGGACCCATAGTCCAGGGGTGAACTACTCACTCATCACTCCGGAGGCGATCATGGCGATGAAGAGTCCTCCGGGAGATGAATCCCCTCCCCGGCAGGGTGCCGGAGGCGATCTCCTGAATCCCCCGAGATGGGATTCGCGGCGGCGGCGTCTCTGGAAGGTTTTCCGTATCGTGGCTCTCGGTACTGGGGGTTTCGCGACGGAGGCTATTTGTAGGCGAAAGGGCAGGTCAAGAGGCGGCACGAGGGGCCCAGGGGACAGGGCCGCGCGGCCAGGGCCTGGGCCGCGCCGCCCTGTCACTCGGCCACCTCGTGGCCCCACTTCGACTCCCCTTCGGTTCTTCTGGAAGCTTCGTGCAAAAATAGGACCCTGGGCGGTGATTTCGTCCAATTCCGAGAATATTCCTTACTAGGATTTCTGAAACCAAAAACAGCAGAAAACATCAACTGGCTCTTCGGCATCTTGTTAATAGGTTAGTTCCAGAAAATGCGTAAATACGACATATAATGTGCATAAAACATGTAGGTATCATCAATAAAGTAGCATGGAACATAAGAAATTATCGATACGTTGGAGACGTATCAGCATCCCTAAGCTTAGTTCTGCTCGTCCCGAGCAGGTAAAATGATAACAAAGATAATTTCTGAAGTGACATGCCATCATAATCTTGATCATACTATTTGTAAACATATGTAATGAATGCAGCGATCAAAACAATGGTAATGACATGAGTAAACAAGTGAATCATAAAGCAAAGACTTTTCATGAATAGTACTTCAAGACAAGCATCAATAAGTCTTGCATAAGAGTTAACTCATAAAGCAACAAATCAAAGTAAAGGTGTTGAAGCAACACAAAGGAAGATTAAGTTTCAGCGGTTGCTTTCAACTCATAACATGTATATCTCATGGATATTGTCAACATAAAGTAATATAACAAGTGCAATATGCAAGTATGTAGAAATCAATGCACAGTTCACACAAGTGTTTGCTTCTTAAGGTGGAGGGAGATAGGTAAACTGACTCAACAATAAAAGTAAAAGAAAGGTCCTTCAAAGAGGAAAGCATCGATTGCTGTATTTGTGCTAGAGCTTTTATTTTGAAAACATGAAACAATTTTGTCAACGGTAGTAATAAAGCATATGAGTTTGTTGACGTCAGAAACCCACCGGCGGGCAGTGACTGGCCAACACCGTAGAGCCGGGAACAACTAGGGCTGCGGCTGGCCCCAGTCCCTCAGAGCGACGGCCCGCAAAGCCTCCTCGGTCGCGCGCCGATGCAAATTGCAAGGGCGTGCCACCTGACCTATACCTGGTCGGGAAGGTGTGGATGATGCCTCGCTTAGTTTCCTGCGGGGCACACACGTACACGTTAAATACGAGCCTCGATCGGCTCTCGGGTTATCCCGTGAATCGGCTCATGGAGCCGATCCACCCATGATTCGTCCAAGGTGGCCGAATATATGGTGGTCCTGCTTGATCAAGATAAAGCATATGAGATCCACGACGATCTAGGGTTTTCACCGCATAATCGGATCATCCTACTCACGATTGGGCCTCGCGCTCGCGCACGGTGATCGTAAGCCAACCCTAGACAAGGCCTAAAAACCAACACGAGGTTGATCCTCGGAACATCCTGTCTAGGGCCAGCAAACTACACCCTACACGCCGCTGGATCCTCCAACCCTTTGTAAGGCCTAACTATTGCGAGATATTAAACTAATCCTCGATAAATCAAGGAGCAATCGTAACGGATCAGATCTACCAAATAACGATCAAGCGGGGTGCCGCCCCTGCACCCATGATGAGGTACAAGGACGGCTAGATGCGCAAGGGTTGCACTACGACAGCATATGATACTAAGAAAAATGCTAACCCTAACACATCTATGATAACTACGTTGCTCGCCATCAAAAAGGCTTCAGTACGAGCAACGCATGAACAACGTGGGCAGGCTCGTGCTGCCTAGATCGCGAGATGCGATCTAGGCAGCATGGTGCTTTACCGGAGAAACCCTTGAGACGAAGGGGTTGGCGATGCGCCGAGATTGGTTTGTGTTGAACGTTGGTTGTTGTTTATTCCATAAACCCTAGGTACATATTTATAGTCCAGGGGACTTTCTAATGTGGGCGTGCACCAAACCGTGCACGAGATAAACTCTAACTTCTACGTAGCCTACTATATTAAGGTACACGGGCTAACTAGCCCAAACTTGATACACAAGGCCGATTCACATATCTCTTCTATATGTATATCTTCAAATCCGTCTTGATCGCGGCCCACCTCTGGCTTGGTCAAATTCCGGTGATAACACATGCCCCCCTGGTTTTGATAATGATAATTGCAAAACCATATGCATTCTTCAAAGGGTCATGTCGTGGCAGAGCAGAACCGTCGCAGTACTGTTTATTACTACTTCTTCCGCATGATTTGACAATTTCGGCAGTCTTTGAGCAATCGGCTCTTTTCTTCCCCGTGATCGGCTTCTAGTTAACTTAGCCGATAGTCAAAGTCAAACAAACCCCAAAAGAGCCGATGGCGTCGCACCGGTCCCTACCATATAACAAACAAGGGCAAACCTGGTTACCCCTCCAAACGGTCACCTGCAACCTCCGTCTGAGAAAGCAAACTCAGATCCCCAAAATCCGCCACCTACACGATCTCGCGAGCTTCAGATCTCAAACCGCACCGCCCCAACTCCGCAGCGCATCAAATGGCGGAATCGTCCAACGCCGACACCATGGTCTCCGGCTTGAAGGTAACACCCCACCGCTTCTCCGCCATTAGGGCCAATATCAGGGTTGAACAGAAGAACACCTGACTTAATGTTCTACTCCGTCATTGATTTTAGGTCTCCGACATCCTATTGCCGCATCCTTCTCTCCCCAATTCCATGTGTCTTGGCCCCCGCTCTTCCGAGAGTCCTGCTCATTTAATCTCCTGTGAAGCTAACAGAATCCCCTTCGTGAATCAGCACTTAGATCTGACCTCCTGGGCCGACTGCCTACGAGCCTGGCCTAATCCCCCTGAAGGTTGGGTGCCATGGTACAATAGAGTATCCAAAACCCATTACGCCACCTGGGAATCTATAGGGATAGCCGATGCCTTATCATTATCACTGTCTCCACTTGAGAAGAATGAAAATGTTCTGAAAACCATCGGCTACTTCTGGTCTGACGCGCTGAACTGCTTCATTTTCGGCCATGGCCCGATGACACCAACCCTGCTGGACGTGGTCATGATCACAGGCCTGGACATTGTGTCTCCAAGCCCTTCTGCTTTCAAACTGCCGAAAGTCCCTTTCACCCTTTCTTCTAAAAAAGAGTGCACCAGTCGGGCGCCTATCTCGATCGTTATATGAAAACCAAAGGCCCCGTGACAGAGCGAGAACACACAGCCTTCCTAAACTTTTGGTTGGAACACTTCATATTCTGCGGCCCATCACTTGCCCCTACCAAGAACTACCTTTCCCTAGCCTATGAACTGGCCAAAGGCACCCATCTCGGCATCGGCAAACTGTTCCTTAGAGAGGTATATCGATCTCTTCAACTGATGATTGTCAAGCTGTTCTCTCAGAAGACAGTTAAAACTGGCGGCCCCTGGTGGTTTATTCAGCTATGGGCGCAGTTATACTTTCGGGATCAGATCCCAGACTTCCCACCTTTGACCTCCTGCACCTTCCCAGATGTTAACGGGAAGGATATTCGATGCACCGGTTATGGTCAAGCCCCGTACGGTCTCCCGAGCAGCGAGGCTGATCCCTAAGGAAGCGACGAGGGTGGTTCAAGATCTTCTTCCAAGGTTTGGACAACCCCTGTTCTTTCCTTATACTGAAACGGAAGATTTTGAGAATCCAGTCTCCTTCCGATTGGGTAGCTTTGCCGATGACGATAGCACTCGGCATCTGTATTCCGTCATGATCCGTCCTTGCTTTCTCCCTGTTGGAATGAGCACCTCAAACCGGATCATCAAACCTGGTTATGAGTGTTATCAACCGGTAGTGGTAGCCCGCCAGCTCGGTCTCGGGCAAGTGCCTCCGCATTTATTCTTACACCACCTGATCGCAAGCAGAGCCGAACTTCCTGACATCCTTACTAGTCATAGGTGCTACATCTTCTTTGATGCTTTGGCCCTTCCAATTCCTCACAACCTCCGTCTCTCCTCCACTACTGATGGCTTCGAGACTTGGTGGTCCATGTGGAAGACCCATGTTTTTAGGAGGGCGTTAGGACCGCAATTGAAACAACTTGACGCCGCGCATGACATCTCCGCCGACCGGGTACTATTCCTTAAAATATTTCCCGTAACCACTTAATGGTGATTTGCTCGAACCGACTTCACCTCTTGGCAGGAACAAGACGGCCCAGCTCCCAAGCAAGCTGATGGTTCTCCCTTTGTATTCCTTCCTCCGGCCCCAGTGGTCCTCTTCTGTCAGAGTTCGCCACCTCTGAAGAAAGTTATAATGGAAGGCCAACCGATCTCACCGAAATCGGCTCCCAAAAGCAAAGCATCCTTGGGGCCAGTTGCCCCCCGAGCCTCGACCCGGGCGAGGACGGCGGTGAGGAAGGTGGCTGTCCGGAAAACCCTGACGCGCAGAACTCCTGCCCAAGCGAGTTCGCAGGTAAGTTGTACCATATCCCGATCGATCGCACTTGCCTTCCCAACCTTTGTAAGATGGTCGTACCCCTTCTTTCGGACTTCCACCGAAGAGAACTCCGGTGAGGGAGAACGGTCCGAGTCCCGGGGACTCCTACCCACGCGGTACGGACGGATCCACCACACGAGCCGGACGGACTCGCCAACCCCGGCTTCTAGAAAAGGTCGACTCCCGAGCCTGCCGCTCTTCAGTCTTCAGTTCAAACGAGGTCGCGCATAAAGCGCCGATGTGTCCAAAGGGCTTGCACGGGCCCACAAACCTCTTCTCCTAGCCAGGAAGTTTCAAAGGTAACCCTCTTGACAGCTCGTGTTCCCTGTTGTCTTGTCACTAACTGGACCACTTTACCATTCCCCTTGCAGATTAATGAGACCTCCAGCGGGGTCGTTGAAGAGGTGCCGATGCCATCTACTGCCCCTGGTCCCTCCAACTCGCCACGCGTGACGGACCAGTCGTCTGACCAACGATCATCGCAAAGCCGATTGTTACCACCTCGGCTTCCCTTCCTTTCTTGGGAGAGGTACACTCTCTTTTCTCTCTCGAGCCTACTTTTCATCTGCCGCATGCCCATACCGTTCTTGTTCTTTTGCCAGGGGTGCGATCCTTCGAGCTTGCTGACATTCGACCCCGATTCCATCGAGCCGACCGCCCCTAAAGTAGGTGAAGAGCCAAATCTTGGTGCGAGTCGACGGTCCGCTCCGGCGTCTCAAAGTCCTGCTCTCCTCCCCGGTTGACACTCGGTTGAGGACCCCGAGACGATCGGGGGCATCCTCGCGGACATCCGGCCTCGTCTCCCGGTGGTGCTGGTAGCTAAACTACGGCCGACGGGGACTTTGTCGGTTTTCAAGTCAAGGGTGCGATCGGCTCGTCAAAGGATTACTCTCCGCCGCGCCCAACTCCCGCTGAGAGCCGATATTGCAGAAAAATGCCAGCGGCTCAACGAGAAGAAGGCTGCTTTAGACGCAAAGACCGCCGCTTCCACTCATAGTGTCAGACTTGAGACCTTACGCAAGGAGCTGGAGGACCTCGAAAGGAGGGCCAGGGAGATCAAACAACTCATCCAAGACGAGGAATCCCTCATTGCTCGCTCCCAAGAGGAAGCACAAGGTCTCACCGCTGATCTGAAGACCGACCTAGCTGAAATCCGTGCCCTAAGCAGCCAGCTGGTGATGGGGAGAGACGAGGATGACGAGGTCGAGATCGCTGAGGTGGATCGAATCCGTGCCGATGCTCTTCACGCTCTTAATGCATTTCTTCAGTAGGGCCTCTTTGCTTCTGTGTGTGAACTGACACTTGAAACTTGCTTTCTGTTTTTTGTCAAGTCAACTGCCACGCATCGGCTCCGGTTGCATCCGAAATTTTTTTTTATATTCGGCTACCAAATTTTCTCCGCACATGCCCAACGGCGTCGCGCGCGCTCCCTGATTAGGTGCCCCCCGAGCCGATTCTGCCAGGTGACTGCTGAAATCGGCTCTATGTTTAGCCAAGGTATTGTGGTGCGAACGTCGGCTTCATTAGGAACAACGTGGATTCCCTCCAGCGCCAAAGACGACGCACCCCATTGTTCATTAGATCGACGTTGAGCCCGGACCGGAAACACGATTTTAGCTGACTCCTAGAACCGGCTCCTACGTTCGTAGGCCCACGAGAGTCTGGTGATGCTATGTTTAGTACGCCACCTTTTCGAGCTCTGTTTCTGACGCTCCTTCTGTTTTCGCCGGAGTCCCTGATGTTGTGGCCTGGTTTGAGAGTGGCCAGTTGCCACAATCTGGCACATATGCGCACGCGTATCCTTGAGGGATCTCCTTAGGCGCCTCAGCCAAGAACTGGTAGTCACTAGGGTCACCACCGATCTTGTAGACGACGAATGCCGGTGTAGCCGGCACTTCAGCTCGGTGCCGCCAACGCATGTGGCAGCGGCGGACGGATCGGAGTGGCAACTCTCCTTGATGCGTCCCGAGAGCTGGTCCCGACGGAGAGTACCGATGGCTCATGATTTCCTGGATCACGCGAAGAGCGACGCGCTCCAACGTGTTCACCGAGCTCTCGAGTGGCGGTGCAGCGAATGAGCCACCATGAAGTTGATCTCCCGACGCGGCGACCTGGTGCGTTCTTCCGACGGGGGTGGATAGGTCCACTCCGTCAAGCGCGCTTCGGGTGAGAACCCCTTCCATCCGATGCCATGGGAGCGGGTCCTGTGGAAAGAGCCGATGAGGTCGGCTTCGAGGAGGGCCTTGGCCTCGTCATATTTCTTCTTGAGCTCGCCAGTGAGGTCCTCGTAAGTGACCGGAGTCTCTTCCGCCATCTCGGATGTAGATGGCGATGTGGTGGATGTCGTGGATGTTGAAGATGGTCCCACCGGGTGTGCCAGAATGTGTTGACGTCAGAAACCCACCGGCGGGCGTGGATCGGCCAACACCGTAGAGCCGGGAACAACTAGGGCTGCGGCTGGCCCCGGTCCCTCGGAGCGACGGCCCGCAAAGCCTCCCGGTCGCGCGCCGATGCAAATTGCAAGGGCGTGCCACCCGACCTATACCTGGTCGGGAAGGTGTGGATGATGCCTCGCTTAGTTTCCTGCGGGGCACACACGTACACGTTAAATACGAGCCTCGATCGGCTCTCGGGTTATCCTCGTGAATCGGCTCATGGAGCCGATCCACCCATGATTCGTCCAAGGTGGCCGAATATATGGTGGTCCTGCTTGATCAAGATAAAGCATATGAGATCCACAACGATCTAGGGTTTTCACCGCATAATCGGATCATCCTACTCACGATTGGGCCTCGCGCTCGCGCACGGTGATCGTAAGCCAACCCTAGACAAGGCCTAAAAACCAACACGAGGTTGATCCTCGGAACATCCCTGTCTAGGGCCAGCAAACTACACCCTACACGCCGCTGGATCCTCCAACCCTTTGTAAGGCCTAACTATTGCAGATATTAAACTAATCCCTGATAAATCAAGGAGCAATCGTAACGGATCAGATCTACCAAATAACGATCAAGCGGGGTGCCGCCCCTGCACCCATGATGAGGTACAAGGACGGCTAGATGCGCAAGGGTTGCACTACGACAAGCATATGATACTAAGAACAATGCTAACCCTAACACATCTATGATAACTACGTTGCTCGCCATCAAAAAGGCTTCGAGTACGAGCAACGCATGAACAACGTGGGCAGGCTCGTCTTGCCTAGATCGCGAGATGCGATCTAGGCAAGCATGGTGCTTTACCGGAGAAACCCTTGAGACGAAGGGGTTGGCGATGCGCCGAGATTGGTTTGTGTTGAACGTTGGTTGTTGTTTATTCCATAAACCCTAGGTACATATTTATAGTCCAGGGACTTTCTAATGTGGGCGTGCACCAAACCGTGCACGAGATAAACTCTAACTTCTACGTAGCCTACTATATTAAGGTACACGGGCTAACTAGCCCAAACTTGATACACAAGGCCGATTCACATATCTCTTCTATATGTATATCTTCAAATCCGTCTTGATCGCGGCCCACCTCTGGCTTGGTCAAATTCCGGTGATAACAGAGTTATGTAAATTATATCTTACAAGTTGCAAGCCTCATGCATAGTATACTAATAGTGCCCGCACCTTGTCCTACTTAGCTTGGACTACCGGATCTTTGCAATGCCATGTTTCAACCAAGTGTCACAAAGGGGTACCTCCATGCCGCCTGTACAAAGGTCTAAGGAGAAAGCTCGCATTTTAGATTTCTCGCTTTTGATTATTCTCAACTTAGACATCCATACCGGGACAACATGGACAACAGATAATGGACTCCTCTTAAATGCATAAGCATGTAGCAACAATTATTATTCTCATATGAGATTGAGGATATATGTCCAAAACTGAAACTTCAACCATGATTCATGGCTTTAGTTAGCGGCCCAATGTTCTTCTCTAACAATTTGCATGCTCCAATCATTAAGGTGATAGATCCTTCGGACAAGACGGACATGCATAGCAACTCACATGATATTCAACAATAGTTGATGGCGTTCCCCGTAAGCATGGTTATCGCACAACAAGCAACTTAATAAAAGATAAAGTGCATAAGTACATATTCAATACTACGATAGTTTTTAAGGCTATTTTGTCCCATGAGCTATATATTGCAAAGGTGAATGATGGAATTTTAAAGGTAGCACTCAAGCAATTTACTTTGGAATGGCGGAGAAATACCATGTAGTAGGTAGATATGGTGGACACAAATGGCATAGTGGTTGGCTCAAGAATTTTGGATGCATGAGAAGTATTCCCTCTCGATACAAGGTTTAGGCTAGCAAGGTTATTTGAAGCAAACTCAAGGATGAACCGGTGCAGCAAAACTCACACAAAAGACATATTGTAAACATTATAAGACTCTACACCGTCTTCCTTGTTGTTCAAAACTCAATACTAGATATTATCTAGACCTTAGAGAGACCAAATATGCAAATCAAATTTTAGCAAGCTCTATGTATTTCTTCATTAATGGGTGCAAAGCATATGATGCAAGAGCTTAAACATGAGCACAACAATTGCCAAGTATCACATTATCCAAGACATTTTAGAATTACTACATGTAGCATTTTCCAATTCCAACCATATAACAATTTAACGAAGAAGAAACTTCGCCTTGAACATTATGAGTAAAGCCTAAGGACATATTTGTCCATATGCAACAGCGGAGCGTGTCTCTCTCCCACAAAGTGAATGCTAGGATCCATTTTATTCAAACAAAAACAAAAAAAAAAACCGACGCTCCAAGTAAAGAACACAAGATGTGATCGAATAAAAATATAGTTTCGTGGGAGGAACCCGATGATGTTGTCGATGAAGAAGGGGATGCCTTGGGCATCCCCAAGCTTAGACGCTTGAGTCTTCTTAAAATATGCAGGGGTGAACCACGGGGGCATCCCCAAGCTTAGAGCTTTCACTCCTCTTGATCATAGTATATCATACTCCTCTCTTGACCCTTGAAAACTTCCTTCACACCAAACTTCAAGCAAACTCATTAGAGGGTTAGTGCACAATTAATAATTCACACATTCAGAGGTGACACAATCATTCTTTACACTTCTGGATATTGCAAAAAGCTACTGGACATTAATGGATCAAAGAAATTCATCCAATATAGCAAATATGGCAATGCGAAATAAAATGCAGAATCTGTCAAAAACAGAACAGTTCGTAAAGACGAATTTTAAAATGGCACCAGACTTGCTCAAATGGAAAAACTCAAAACTAGTGAAAATTGCGTACATATCTGAGGATCACGCTCGTAAATTGGCAGATTTTTTCGAATTTTCTACAGAGACTTGTGCCCAGATTCGTGACAGACAGCAATGCTGTTTCTGCGCAGCGATCCCAAATATAACATCAACTTTAACATAGAAACTTTACTTGGCACAAAAACATGATAAGGAGAGGTTGCTACAGTAGTAAACAACTTCCAAGACTCAAATATAAAACAAAGTACTGTAGTAAAAACATGGGTTGTCTCCCATAAGCGCTTTTCTTTAACGCCTTTCAGCTAGGAGCAGAAAGTGCAAATCAAGTAACATCAAGAGATGGAGCATTAACATTATTACCTTGGGAGCTGGGAGTTTTCTCAACAATGCATTGTATCTGGTCTATATAAGTAACTCCTCTCTCATTGCTCCTAGGCTTACTATTCTCATCAAACAAATTTTCAGGAACAAGCCAAGCATAGTTATTTTCCAAAGCTTCATGCATCCCTAGTAGTTTACTAGGTATTGGCGCTTTAATTTCCCTACCATCATTAACATTATTAGTATACTTAATTCTATCCATATCCATCTTTTCAAGTATTTGTTTAAAATTAGGAAAGAAACCAAGCCTCTTATGCTTAATAAAAACTTTTCTAGCTTCTTTAACTATATTCTCAAATTCTCTAATAAGGACTTTTAAAACAAAATTTCTATTTTCTCCCATCTCCATATCCGAAAGTGTAAGAAACATATGTTGTATTATGGGATTGAGATTAACAAATCTAGCTTCTAACATGTGTATCAAACAGGCAGGAGCACTTTCATAAGTAGGAGCAGTTTTTAATAATGGTATATCTTCAAAATCTTCATCCATACTAACATGGGTGAAAAATTCTTCTATATTATCTCTTCCAATGATACACCCTCGTTCTACCGGTATCTTTTCCAAAGTAAACTTAGGATTAAGCATGATGAAATAAGCAAAAAGTAAACTAGGTAAATAAAGTAAAGACAAGTAACTAATTTTTTTGTGTTTTTGATATGGAGAGCAAGACAGTAAATAAAGTAAAACTAGCAACTAATTTTTTTGTGTTTTGTTTAGGTGCAGCAAACAAAGTAGTAAATAAAATAAAGCAAGACAAAAACAAAGTAAAGAGATTGAGAAGTGGAGACTCCCTTTGCAGCGTGTCTTGATCTCCCCGGCAACGAGCGCCGTAAAAAGAGCTTGATGGCGTGTAACTCACACGTTCGTTGGGAACCCCAAGAGGAAGGTATGATGCGCACAGCATCAAGTTTTCCCTCAGAAAGAAACCAAGGTTTATCGAACCAGGAGGAGCCAAGAAGCACGTTGAAGGTTGATGGTGGCGAAATGTGATGCGGCGCAACAACAGGGATTCCGGCGCCAACGTGGAACCTGCACAACACAACCCAAGTACTTTGCCCCAACGAAACAAGTGAGGTTGTCAATCTCACCGGCTTGCTGTAACAAAGGATTAACCGTATTGTGTGGAAGATGATTGTTTGCAAGAAAACAATAAAACAAGTATTGCGAGTAGATTGTATGCGATGTAAAGAATAGGACCGGGGTCCACAGCTCACTAGAGGTGTCTCCGCCATAAGATAAAAGCATGTTGGGTGAACAAATTACAGTCGGGCAATTGACAAATAGATAAGGGCATAACAATGCATATACATGATATGATAAATATAGTGAGATTTAATCCGGCATTACGACAAAGTACATAGACCGCCATCCAACTGCATCTATGCCTAAAAAGTCCACCTTCGAGGTTATCATCCGAACCCCATTCAGCATTAAGTTGCAAAGCAACAGCCAATTGCATTAAGTATGGTGCGTAATGTAATCGACAACTACATCCTTAGACATAGAATCAATGTTTTATCCCTAGTGGCAACAAGACATCACAACCTTAGAACTTTCGTCACATCGTCCCAGGTGTCAATCAAGGCATGAACCCACTATCGAGCATAAATACTCCCTCTTGGAGTTAAGAGTAAAAACTTGGCCAGAGCCTCTACTAATAACGGAGAGCATGCAAGATCATAAACAACACATAAACAATAGATTGATAATCACCATAACATAGTATTCTCTATCCATCGGATCCCGACAAACACAACATATAGTATTACAGATAGATGATCTTGATCATGTTAGGCAGCTCACAAGATCCAACAATGAAGCACAATTAGGAGAACACGACCATCTAGCTACTGCTATGGACCCTTAGTCCAGGGGTGAACTACTCACTCATCACTCCGGAGGCGATCATGGCGATGAAGAGTCCTCCGGGAGATGAATCCCCTCCGGCAGGGTGCCGGAGGCGATCTCCCGAATCCCCCGAGATGGGATTCGCGGCGGCGGCGTCTCTGGAAGGTTTTCCGTATCGTGGCTCTCGGTACTGGGGGTTTCGCGACGGAGGCTATTTGTAGGCGAAAGGGCAGGTCAAGAGGCGGCACGAGGGGCCCAGGGGACAGGGCCGTGCGGCCAGGGCCTGGGCCGCGCCGCCCTGTCACCTGGCCACCTCGTGGCCCCACTTCGACTCCCCTTCGGTCTTCTGGAAGCTTCGTGCAAAAATAGGACCCTGGGCGGTGATTTCGTCCAATTCCGAGAATATTTCCTTACTAGGATTTCCGAAACCAAAAACAGCGAGAAACAAAGAATCGGCTCTTCGGCATCTTGTTAATAGGTTAGTTCCAGAAAATGCGTAAATACGACATATAATGTGCATAAAACATGTAGGTATCATCAATAAAGTAGCATGGAACATAAGAAATTATCGATACGTTGGAGACGTATCAACCGCCCGCCGTCCCCTCCGCTCCACCGTCGACAGCTTGCCGCGCAGGCGGTCTTGGTCCCACCTTTCGTCAGTCCAGCCTTCCGGCTTCTTCTTCGCAGCCAGCACCTTACGCGGCTTCACGAAGGGCGCCTTCGGCCCTTTCGTCTCATTGCCCGGCGGCTTGGTGGCCGCTTTCTTGGTCATTTTTTGGGGCGTGTCGGCGGCGCCATGGATGGGAGAGGGTAGCGGCGCGGGAGGGACAGAGTAGCGACGACGGGAGAGAGAAATGAATCGGCAAGATAGGCGGTGAAATATGTTGGGAGGATAGAAATATGCGGCGGGAGAGGCGCGATGTGGTGCGAGAGCCGCGATGTGGCGAGGGAGGGGGTCAAATTTTTATGTGTCGCTCACGCGTCGGGCCCGTGTCTCCTCGTCTCGCTTTTCATTGTGTCCGGCGCGCTCAGAGCGTTCCCAGTGAAGCGGAAACGGGCTGCCGGACACTGTATTGAACCGTGTCGGACGGAAGAATGCTTTGGGACGCGCAACTAGAAACGTAATTTTGTCTGGCGCGTCCTAAATCCGTTTTGGGGATGTTTCGGGGGACGAGGCTGGAGATGCTCTTAGGGTATCCGCCCCACCTCCGCTGCCATGGAGCCCGCCCCCGCGTCGGCCCCCACCTCCGCGGCGTCCGGCGGCTCCCTCGCCGCCACGTCAAGCTCCCCCGCCCCCGCGCCTGCCCCCTCCTCCGCCCTCTCCACCTCGAGCTCCCCTGCCCCCGCTCCCGCGGCCATCCCGAGCTCGGTGCAGGTGGCGGCCACGGTGGCGGCCACCCACGTCGGCGTGAAGCGGAGGCGCGCGGGGCAGCACATGATGATGTCCAAAAAGGACATGGATGAAGACCAATTGAGGTGGTGGAAGGACTACAAGGAGGACATCGCGGCGAGGAAGAGAGGATGTTCCGTAGTGCCTCCTCTTCTCTTCGAGGTGACACTCCGATGAGTTGTTGTGGTGATGGCGGTGTGGAGGACTCCACCACCGGCGCCTATGAAGGTGCTTGATGGCGCCATGGTGGAAGAGGAGGAGGAGATGGCGCCGTGTTGCCTTTTTTTGGTGATGGTGCCGATGAGAGGGGGGAGATGATGATTTTGTAATGTAAACTATTAAACCATGCATCTAAAATCTTCATTTCCTAGTTTGTTGGAAGACAATTGTGATGAATTGTGATGATATTTGTGTTTATGTGCAATGATATTGTGATGAGAGTTTGAGGGTTTGAGGGGTGAGGCAAATAGTGGAACCCTCAAACCCTTAAATTATAAGGGTTTGAGGGTTTCACTATTTGCCTCAATTCTTAAAATTTAAGGGTTTAAGGGTTCCACTAAATGCTTCCTGTTTTTCACACCTTCAATCTCTCCAATTTTGCTAATTCTCGACCCTTATAGCTATAAGGGTTTAAGGGTTCCATTACACATGCTCTTAAACAGTGGAGAGAAAAACTTTGAAACAAAAGACGGCTTCCCATGGGACTTGGTTGTCCTCGGCGGCCGCCACTTCGCTCTCGGTTCGTTTTCCGCTGGTCTCTCATGTGGCTCCCCCGTGTCCTGCGCGTCCTTCCCGCCGGCGGCGCAGCCTTCTCCTCCAAATCCGCGGTTCGACGCAGCAGCGACACCACCGCCACGTCAAATGCGATCGCTAGCCTCGTCGCCGCGGCCGGCGGCGGGAGCAGCAGCCTGGAGGCCGACCTCGACCGCCTCGACCCGCCCCTCTCGGACGCCGTCGTGTCGGACACCCTCCGCGCGCTCACGGAGCGCGGCGTCCCCGCGTGCCGCTTCTTCGCCTGGCTCTCCCAGCACAGAGGCGTCTCCCCGAGCGCCCGCGCCCACAACCTGCTCGTCGAGAACGCCGGCAGGCTGGCCGACTACCCGGCCATGGCCCGCGCCCTCGCGCGTGTCTCGGAGCGGCGCCTCTCCCTCACCGAGCAGGCGTTCGCGTTCCTGGATCCGACGGCGAGGGCGTCCTCCTCCGGGAGCAGCGTGGATGACGCGGCGAAGGCGACCCTGCAAACTTTGGATGGTACCGGCGGGCCGTCCCGCGCGTCCGGCGTGTTCTCGCTGGTCAAGGCGCTGGCATCGGTCGGCGAGTTCGACGCGGCCGTGTGGGTGATCGAGGAGACGGCGAGGCGGGCGAGCTACTACAACGTCCTCTTGGCTGCCAAGTGCAAGGCCGGCGATTTCCAGGGCGCCCGAGAGGTGTTCGACGAAATGAGGAAGGGGAAATGCGACCCGAATTCCAACTCATGGAACTACCTCCTCGGGTGCCTGCTCAAGAAGGGAAGGGCCACCGAAGCGTGTGACCTCGTTGAGGCCATGGAAAGGTCTGAACACGATGACATCCCAAACTCGCTGACTTACGAGATCCTCGCATACCACACCTGTAAAGCGGGGAAGATGGATTCGGCGAGGCAGATTCTCGACCAGATGTTCTTGGAAAAGCTGACGCCAAGGATTACAATTCACACTGCCTTCATCAAAGGGTACTTCTATGCCGGGAGGATGGAAGATGTTTGCGAGTATGTCGCGGCTATGAGCACCAGGGACAGGTGCTCTGTCAACAGGAACTACAGCCTGCTCGCCAAGCTGTTCCGGAAGTCAGGTAGGACCGTCGAGGCTGGAAGGGTCCTGTATGAGTTGATGATGATGGGTCTCAGGCCTGACCATTCTGCCTATGTTAAGGTGGCAAAAGATTTGCATAAGATGGGTAGAGGAGACCTGGCTGCTGAATTGAAGACCTTGTATCAGGGGTTCATTGTACAGGCAGGTTTGGAGCGCTGATTTCTTTTGTTCTTCTGGCAAGGCACTTAGATGGGTCAAATATGCTTGTCCAAAGAAGACATTTCATCTGCGCTTGGTGCACTTCACTCGTCTCTGTCCCATGTGGGAGTCGATAAACTTTGCTGCAACTCAGAAGGACATGTCTCCTACTCTGTACAAAGAAGAAAAAATTAACTAACTCTGTGAAAAAGCCAGATATTGATGAAACAAAGACATAATTGTGTGAGACAGCTGGTGCACCGCCATGTCACTGTGAACTTGATCAAAACATATTGGTCTTCTGCTTGATCATAGGCGCTGTCTCCTATGCCATCGCACTTTGTGCTCTGCTGCAGAGCCTATGCAAGTGTCTAAAAGGAACAAACGGGATGACAGGGAAACTTTGGAGAATTGGCGACCACGAACAACAGACGTCCTCAAATTCAGTGTGGACAAGGACTGCAGGACAGACCCAGGGGGAAGAGCGTGGTTGCCGGTAATCACCAGGGCATGGTTGTTGCTGCTCGGGCTGGAAGACAAGAGCACATAGGGAGTGCTTTCACAGCTGAATTGCGAGCACTGGAGGAGGCGATCAGTCTGGCCACGGTACTAGCCACAAGGTGCCATTCGAATTGAAGTGGAAACTGATGCTCAACTGCTCATGTAAGCTTTGAATCGCCGTTTCCAGGGAGGCTTCAATCATCGATGAGCTAATGATTGATTCAATGTAAGACGTGGTTCTAATCATGTGAGGTCAAATTCTGCAGAAGGAAAGCTAACAATGTCGTGCACGAGCTTACCCAGATCGGCTATCAATGTGTACTGGCATCTATTGCTGAAACTATGTCCAGGCGATATCCTCATGCTTATTTTGTAATAAAGCTTTTGATTTACTGTAAAAAACATCTTGGTCATGCTCAAGCATTTGTCATCTTTGGCCAACAAAACCATCATCTCCTTTCTTGCTTATAAAAAATCATCGTTCCTCTGGCCATGGATTTGTTTTGAATGTAGGAGCATTGATTCTAGTTTTTTTTCGAGAGCATGCCAAAGGTGTGCCTTATCTTTATAGAAGGTAGAAGACAATTACAAGAAACCCACCCCATTGCAGACAATTGGTATGCTCAACTCAAGAGCAAAAGAAAAACAGAAAAAAAAAAAGAACTTACTCCTACTCCACAAGGAACTAAAGCCTACTCTCTCATGGAGTAAATTACATATAGGTACCACTTTTGGGGCAACCCTTGGGAGTTGGTACCATCTTTGGTAATTTTAACAAGTAACTACAACTTCTGGGGCAGCTTGTAACAGATAGAGCAATTTTAAGGTTGACACCGGTTTAACCGCGCGGGCCACTTGTCAGAGCAAACGGCCGTCGGACAGCCGTTAGGTTTCCTTCCTAATTCTTTTTTCTTACTTTTTTTTCCTCGCGTTGACCTGATCCGTGCGCGAGTCAGAGCAACGGCCAGCTCACCGGCGCCCATATCTTCCCTATCCCCGAGCTCGCCTACGCCCGCGGCCGTCGTCCCTGGCAGGCGCTCGGATCTTGGCCGGAGGCCATGCACTGGTCGCAGTATCCCGCGCCGCCGCGTCCACCGTTGCATCCTCCTCGGCGCGGTCATGTCGTGTCCGCCGTCCACGGCGGCAGCAGGGCGAGCCAACTTCTGGCGCTGAGGGCCTGGTGGTGCTGGTGGTGCAGAAGGTGAGAGCAGCGGCCGCCTCAGACGACGACGATGGTGTGCGCGGCCACGACGGCCACGGCAGACGGCATGCACAGTGAGCACGCTGGAGTTGAACCCGACGGCGACACGGAAGTCCTCGGTGTGCCGCACCGTGTACGACTCCTTGCCGACGCAGGCCGCCTTGAACACCGCCAGCGCGGCCTCGGACTCACACTTGCCCTCGTACGCGAAGCCCATGGCTCTCCCTCGCATGACCGCCGTTCGCGCCGTCCCCACCGAGCTGGCGCCATTCTCATCCGAACGCGCGCAAACAGCAGTGCATGCAACGGCAGCCTCGGCCATGCGCGCGTGTGCAGCAACATCAGCTCGCGGCGGACGTGGAAGCAAGCGGCCCAAAGCGTTCTCCCTCGACATACGTCCGCTCGCACCGGCACCAACGCCCGCTCGCACGCACGCGCACGGCAGCAGCGCCGCTCGGCCAAGCCGCGGCCTGCAGGTTCTGCGCCTCGCCCGCACACAAAAGCAGCCGCGCACACAGAAGCAGCTATCATGCAACTAGCAGCGCGCAACGCAATGCCAAAAGCAGCCAGGGAGCATCAAACCATCGGCCAAGCCATGCGACGCCAAGAGCAGAGCACGCAGCAACATTCGAGCGCACATGCAGCGCGTATGGCTGGGCAGCGTATGTCGTGCCCACCGGCCGCATCATGCCGATCGCCCGCGCCAGCTCCGCCTCGCCTCGCTCTGCATCACCGGGAGTGGCGGCGCTGGTGGCAGCGCTGTTGGTGCGGAGGGGTGCGGCGGCGCTTCGAAGGACCGCATCACCGGGAGTGGCGGCGCTGGTGGCAGCGCTGTTGGTGCGGAGGGGTGCGGCGGCGCTTCGAAGGACCTGAGCTACCGCGCGTGCTAGGAGTGGAGTCAACAACCTGGTCCCACCGGGTCGAGTCGGACCGCTCCTTATCGACTCGTGCTGTAATGGCTGGCGGACCGCCGTTTGCTCTGACAAGTGGGTCCGCATGGTTAATTGAGTGTCAACACCAGAGTTGCCCTATCTGTTACAAGCTGCCCCAGAAGTTGCACTTATTTGTTAAAATTACCAAAGATGGTACCAACTCACAACCGTTGCTCCAAAAGTGGTACCTATATGTAATTTACTCTCTCTCATGACGTTGTCTCCCTCCCAAAATTGCTAGCTCCCACACTCCCCCTAGTGTTGCCAAAGACTCTTGCATTTCTCTGCTTCTAAAGCATCCAAGCAATCAGGATCACCAACGTGTCTAATTTCCTTTTGTCCCTCTGGTGCACTGATTTCAGATTCATATAGGAGTATCATGAAACTGATCGATATGACAGTTTTTATTCTTCCAAAACTCTAAAGCCATCCAGACATCTACCCTTGCCATGGATGGCCAATGTATTTATGGAGCTATGTTCATGCACATTAATCCTAGGTGTGCCGTGGGTGCTTTCTACTATTTACAACATCAACTTGTAATTTTTTTTTCAATAATAGTCACTTAATTAAAGGGAGAAGCGTTTTGACTATGGGGTGCATATGCTCCCTTTATTTAAAATGTATTCTGAACATATTTTGAAATGTCAAGAAAAAATCAAAAAAAATGCCACGGGGACATCTTCACAACCTATGTGGACACCAGGTTGTTTCCAAAAAAAAAAGACTTTTTGTGTGGGCTGCGCAAGAACACAAAATTCACTGCTAAAATAAGGGTTTACACGAGACACTTTTTGGTCTTTTTACACAGAGCATGGAAATTGTCGGTTTTTCACGGAACTTTACGTGCACACACAAAATGTGGATATGTATATTTTCAGATTTTTTCACATTTTAAAATATGTTTCTCTTTCGGTAAAGGGAGCATATGCACTCGTAATCAAAAGTGAATTTCCGCAACAAAACAATTTCTGAACATAACTATGTTGTCTCCCTTCAACCTCTCTCCATGGATACACTATTGGGAAAGCTATGTGCATGTACATATGTAGACAAACTGCAGTTAAATAATGGTGTATCACTGCAGGTAGCCTAAACCTTGTGATGTCGCTTGACAGCATAAACATAGGACGTGATTGGTTTGCTCGCAATATATTTCTGCATCGGACGAGATTTTCTCCCCAGAGACATGTTTAACTGAGCCAAGTCCATATTCCTGGATAGTGGTTTGTTTGGTTCCTAACAAAAAAAATCAGCTCATTGTGCATATTGTTTGGTTGCCAACTAAGCTCTGATCAGTGTATGAAGTATAAATTTTGGCATGATTGGTAATCTACCGTCTCGTGCTCTAGTTACCACCTTTCCCAAGTGGTGATATTGCCCCTCATCATTTGGAACAAAGAGGCAACATAACATCAAAACAAACTAAGACTATTATAGTGTTGTTTAGTCCTAGCTACTTTGAAATAGCAGTTTAACACAACTAGTTTAGCCATAGCTAATACATAATGGTAGTTTAGCATGCAAGTAGTCGATTTATACACACAGACATGAGTAGTTCATAACACAGCACGACATGGAAATGCTTCTTCTTCTTTAGATCCTGGAGTTGCCTCCGTCATACCATATAGCGTCCGCCCACTCCTGCTTCCAGGAGGCGTTATTATTGGCAGCAACACTATGGCCAGCATCAATCCCGTCAGGCATGACTTCATGCTCAAGAGCCCATCCTAAGATCTAGTAATGCAGAGTGCAACATGCAAGAACTAGCTTAACCTGGGTGGGAAACGTGTGGAAATGCTTCTGATCAAGGATCTTAAATATGTTCTTCAGAGCTGCAAATGCCCTCTCGACCGTGAATCTCATGCTAGAGTGTCTAAGTTGAAGAGTTTCTTGGCATTTTTGAGGTAGCACCTTGTAGAGAACTCATTGAGGTGATACCTTGTGGACCTAAAGGGTGGGAGAAAACCAGGACAACACCTTGTAGACAATGACCTTGTAGACAACAACCATAGCCGGAATAAGCAAGGTATAACTTACCCTGAGGGACTTTCAGGCCATCAGGTCTCTCCAAGTGGTCAGTCAGAATCGTTGTATCATGGAATGATTATTCCCACTCAGCAAGCACATATGTGAACTTCATATCAAAGTCAAT
Organism: Lolium rigidum; assembly: GCF_022539505.1. Classification (NCBI taxonomy): domain Eukaryota; kingdom Viridiplantae; phylum Streptophyta; class Magnoliopsida; order Poales; family Poaceae; genus Lolium; species Lolium rigidum. The sequence goes on along the minus strand of NC_061510.1, from coordinate 3,484,697 downwards.
AGCGGCAAGCATATTTTGGTTGGTGTAGTGCCTTTTCCCCTGTAAGCAAGAGACTGGCTTCTTGGCACTTTTCTTGTGATATGAGTATCATCAATGGCCCCAATACAATCATGACATGAATATGAACAAATGGTTATGCGTCTGTGGTGGTGTACAAATGTGTAAAGCACAAGGTACACCTTGAAATATGATGGAAAAATGTGTTAATGAGTTCTACAAAGTGTTGTTCACCTTCAAATATGGAAAGCATCAGTGACTTTCAGCGATCTTGCCGGGAGTGCTAGAAGATGCATGTTTGATCATATCTCCTCTCAGTTCTCCAATAGCATGGATGACTTTCTTGAAGTACCTAGAAATTGTCTCAGTCGATCTCCTCCACGTGCTATGGATGACTTGAAATTTTTGGTTGTGCCCAACAACATGAAGGAACATATCCACTTGCTCTTTGATATAAGTGTGGATGCTATCTCTGAGCAACCGCCTAGACTGCCTAGACCTTAATGTGTTCACGAGTTCGTTAAAAGCAACATTTTTCATCCGGAGCATGTTCACAGCTTCGACATTGCCATTGTTGTAGATGTAATTCAGATTGTTCACCCTCTCTCTGTCACGGACATACATTGATGCATATGTGACGCGGGCCTAGTGTGTCGAAGAATGGCTCTCACGTGCATACAGAAGTCGCTTGCCTGAATTCTTTTGTTCCTCTAACAAATGATTTTCACCATGAATTCCTTTGTTCCTCTCAGCCCAACAACTCCATAAGAAAGCGATCGTCATCATCTTTTCTGTCGTTGACAACTCAAGTGACAAGGGAGTAATTTCAGTGGACATCCTCCAACAGCAGTGCACGCCATCGTTGCTTCACATATTTGCACTTCAGAAACAAATGACCTCCACCCCCCAACAGTTTGTGACAGACTGCACACCTCGTATCTAGTCCCACTCATCGACGAGCTATGTTCATGTCAAACGGATGGCTGTTATGCGCAAGTCTCCAGATAAAACGGTGGACTTTGGGTGGACACTGTCTTCCAGATTTGTTTGAAAACTTCATTTTTCAGTGGTTCATGGTCAGATCCTTGCCCGCCCTGTCTCACCTGCATATGCTTCTCCAACTCCACGTGCACCTTGTAGGCCGATTTGATCGGAAAAACTGCCTTTGTTTTTTTTTTTTGAAATTTAACACCACTCTATTAAACAAATAGCAGGCCGTCTCATTAAAAACCTCCTCCTCGAAATAGCCTTTCGCCCCGCTATCTTTACTATTAAATTGCAATAGGTGGCTGCCTGGTGTCACAAACGGCCAAAAGTTATTCCATAGGCCCATCACCTTCTGTAATCTCGAAGCCCACGTCGCTCTCACACGTAAAAGTGGTTTTGTTCGGAAAGGTTTTCGTGGTTTCCTCAGTCGATCTGGTTTCGTCCGTTGGGTTTCCTATGTCGCGTCGCGTGTGTTAGAGCATCTCCACTCGTCTCCCCACAGAGCCCCCCACGGCCACTTTTTTTCATCCGGACGGCGAAAAACGGCCCAGTCAGGCCCCCGGTTCCTCGTTTTGGTCCGGATTTGAGCCTATTTTCGTCCGGACTCCCCATGCCATCCTCGGTTTCCCGGGGTCTCCCGGGACTCCGGATGAAGCTAAACCAACCGCCCACGCCCACGTGTCTCCTCTTTCGTCCGGATTCCCCGAGCCATCCTCTTTTTCCCCGAGAAACGCCGCTTGGGGAGCACACGACTGGGAAACTACTCCTCCCCACGCCAAATCTTCCTCCAATCCGGACGAAAATTTCGCCGGATTTGGGCGTGGGGAGCGCCAACGAGTGTTTCATACGTCTTGCTTGATTCGTAGAGAAACCGGACGCAAGTAAATAAAACCGTCCGTTCATCGCTTCGTCCGTGGCTAACCTGTGCACGCACGCACTGCCTCCAGCCTGTCAATAAAACCAAACAGGCCCAACATCGGACTATACCCTACGTACCTACGTACTACTGTAGAATTAGCCAGGAGGAGTTCCTACCGATGTCGATTCCTGTGAATCAGGTAACATCGCTTCCTTTAATTTTTGACTCGTCGCCCAAGAAAATCTACCAATATATATCCCCTCTTCTCACAGAAACCCCACAAAAATTCCCACCAAATCAATCGGATGACCTCGACGAAGTTCGCTCCATACCAAAGATTGAAATCGAGATTTCCGTCGGAATATCAAACGTCATTGACATTGATGATCTCGTCGTTTTCACTTCCGGATCTCAGCTCCATCTGAAAGCAGCAGAATCACTGGTCGGCACATGAGCTTCTGTGGTCTTGCATCGCAGGCCTGGCTGAGAGCGTGCATTAGGCTGCTGATTCGTCGGCGCCGGCTACAGCCAGGGCCGGCCCTGGGGGGGGGGGGGGGGGCGTATGTTGATTTAACGCTGTCCCTAGCAACAAAGCCAAGGCTTCGCGAAAGCAGACGTATGTGTCACGGAACGGAAACCCTCGACGACGGGGCTGACAACAAGTGCGTCCATATTCGATGCCATATTCACTGCCGACCACTCTTGTCCTCGTCAGGTAGGGTGGCAAGCGGCGTCCACATCCACTGGCCGGGGGTGCGGCCGTGGTGATTCATGGCGAGCCTGAGCGAGTTGGCATCCGCCGCCATCACTGCGTCTAGCGCGCTCGCCGTCGGTATGGCGTAGAGCCTGTTCATTCACTCGACGCGGAAGAAGCAACTCCTAGCGTCCCCGGCGGGTGTTGCTGATATGTGTGCTCGAAGAAGCAGCACCGCTGTTTATTGAGGTTATAGGTGGTGACTTCCTCCCGCTCCATCGACGCGGGCTTCCGCCAGTGAGGCTGGATGACCGAGGATATATTCAGGCTCTGGTATAGATGCACGTCTTGCTGCTCATACCTGCTGCAGCCGGCAGTGAAGACAAGCTAGACTGGAGTTTGCTTGAAGCAGGTGTATTCAGATAAGTTCGTACAGTACCAGATGTCATGCTCTCGGCCGCACGACCGTATTACATCAAGAAATACTATGATAGGCAGCTTGCGTATCTACAAGAAATCCATCCTTTTTTACTTGGAGCAGTGGATCAGACTCAGTCTCTTCAGATATAACCGTCAAATACAGGGATTCTGATATTTCCTTGGCACATCAATTTAAATAATGACATGCTTATGTTCAGTGGACTAACCTGCATTTTCCTCTTGAATTACATAATCATGCGTCAGCCCAAACCAATACACACGGAATATTATTCAGATCAAAAGAGAGATCGGGAGTGCTGTCAATGGATCTAACAAAACTGAAGAAAACAAACAGGTGGCAGCTGCTAAGGAACTAACAATACCTTAAGTGGAGGTAGAATCCAAGATTTAGTGCAACGATGTTTTATAAACGACTGAGCTTTTGTCGACAATTGATGGTGGAGACACATTTCTGCACCAAGCGATGCCAGCGGTTTTTGACGTATGCGTAAATTCACGATAACAATGGATGATATATACGACAAAATTGTAGTGGTGCCATGACTGGAAAGCCGGAGACAAGCAAAGGGCGAGCAAAACTAAAAAGAAAAATATTGTGTGCCTTTCTAAGTTTATAGATTTTGTTTTTCCGTTGCAACGCACGGGCGATTTTCCTAGTATTAATATAGCAACCATCCGATACAACGAAACAACTGGGGCCGCAGCACAACCAAACCCAAACGAAAAGACAAAGAAAAGAAAAAGAAACTAATGTCGACACCGGTAGATTGACGAAAACGAGGATGACTCCGCAACCGCTGTGCCCTCCGGAGAAGTACCACCACGCTCCTAGCACGCCGAGACACCGCATACCAAGCATCACCTTCAACAAGGGAACGACGACGCCGCCGCCGCTGCCGGACTAGGCCTAGGGTTTCCCCCGATACGCGGAAGGGATTGGGGAGGGATACATCCGACGCCCTTCAGGAAGGAAGGCGGCACCCGCAGGCGTCGGAACATGCCGACAAAGATTTCTCCGGACCATCAAACCCACCACCCTGAACGCTTTGACGTGCTCCACCAAACATGCCACCCACCAGCACACGCCACCACGGTCTTGTAGTCACCCTCGCCGTCGCACTGTGGCCACCAGAACAGGGCCTAGAGGAAGAGACGACATGCAGCAGGGACGGGGGTACCGGCACCCCAACCGGACGGGAGGGAACTGCCTCCACCGCCTTCGCGGTCGCCGACCGAACATGGCAAAGAGGGCAAACCAGGCCAGAACTGGCCCGGTCGGGCCCAAACTGGTCTGTAAAGCCCTACTGCCAAGCTGCAGCAGGCCGGCCGGAGCGCCGCCGCCACCCATCCACCGCCGCACCTACCCCGCGCAGGCGCAGCGCCGAGAGGGGAAAGTCGAGGGGCCGCTGCTGGCGTGCAGTTGACGTGGGAGATAGAAATCTTTGTGGTGTAACTTTTCTTCAGATCCCCGGCAACGGCGCCAGAAAAAGTGCTTGA
>NC_061510.1:3221470-3480122 GCF_022539505.1 Lolium rigidum | reverse complement strand
CGGCCAGCCCCTCTCTCCCCTCTTTATATAGGTTGAGGCCCCAAGGTTAGGTCAAAAGAGTCCGAATAAGACCCCAACAAAACCTTCCAAGTGTCCAAACCTAGGGGGAGTGGGACTCCCCCTTTCCTTAGTGGGGTGGCCGGCCACCATGGTGGGGAGTCCACTTGGGACTCCTCCTCCCTTAGGTTGGCCGGCTAAGGTGGGTGGAGTCCCTCTGGGACTCCACCTTCCATCCTTATTTCTTCCGGACTTTTCTAGAACCTTCTAGAACCTTCCGTAGAACCTTCCGGATCATTTTAATTCACATAAAATGATATCCTATATATGAATCTTATTCTCCGGACCATTCCGGAACTCCTCGTGATGTCCGGGATCACATCCGGGACTCCGAACAAATATTCGAACTCCATTCCATATTCAAATTCTACCATTTCAACATCCAACTTTAAGTGTGTCACCCTACGGTTCGTGAACTATGCGGACATGGTTGAGTACTCACTCCGACCAATAACCAATAGCGGGATCTGGAGATCCATAATGGCTCCCACATATTCAACGATGACTTTAGTGATCGAATGAACCATTCACATACGATACCAATTCCCTTTGTCACGCGATATTTTACTTGTCCGAGGTTTGATCTTCGGTATTACTCTATACCTTGTTCAACCTCGTCTCCTGACAAGTACTCTTTACTCGTACCGTGGTATGTGGTCTCTTATGATCTTATTCATATGCTTGCAAGACATTAGACGACATTCCACCGAGAGGGCCCAGAGTATATCTATCCGTCATCGGGATGGACAAATCCCACTCGTTGATCCATATGCCTCAACTCATACTTTCCGGATACTTAATCCCACCTTTATAACCACCCATTTACGCAAGTGGCGTTTGATGTAATCAAAGTACCTTTCCGGTATAAGTGATTTACATGATCTCATGGTCATAAGGACTAGGTAACTATGTATCGAAAGCTTATAGCAAATAACTTAATGACGAGATCTTATGCTACGCTTAATTGGGTGTGTCCATTACATCATTCATACAATGATATAACCTTGTTATTAATAACATCCAATGTTCATGATTATGAAACTAATCATCCATTAATCAACAAGCTAGTTAAGAGGCATACTAGGGACTCTTTGTTTGTCTACATATCACACATGTACTAATGTTTCGGTTAATACAATTATAGCATGATATATAAACATTTATCATAAACATAAAGATATAAATAATAACCACTTTATTATTGCCTCTTAGGGCATATCTCCTTCAAGTTGATGGTCAAATAATAACTCAAAATGAGTGTGGGCCTTGCATAATGCAAAATTTTATACGAGCATATCCATAGCTCGATTGTAGCGAAACCAGAAGGCCCAGAGGAATTTACATAGTGTAAAATGCAGTTGTTCGCATTTCGGCCTTGGAGATGTCCAACACGTACAACATGACATGGAGATACAACACACAAAGGCTAGATGTTCCAAATAAGCCATTTCCTGATGTTGCTCATTCTCAAGATCTAGTCCAAACCAACCTATATAGAAGGTTCTTGTCTCTCGGACCTTCAAGCAAAGGAATTATTTGTTTGGGTGTGGGTGTGACTATCTAAGTACATGAACTCTTAGTTGTGCTCTCTTCCAATCCAAGTATATATCGTGCTCATGGAAGTAAACATAGTTGTCCTCCCACGGTCCCACCTAAACATACTTATGTAAAGGTGGGAAGAAATGGTCGATGTGAGGACTGGCGTGTGTTGAGCCTTTGAATGAGGTGTGCTCAAATATGATTTCACAACAATGAGTTCTACCAACTAGAAGATGTGGAACATTACATATAGTCCCTATGTGTTTGAAAACCCTAATATTTGCAGCTCTCATGTGTAAGAAACTCTGGATTCTAAGTGATGTTGGTGCTTGTTTAATTCACACTTCTTCAATGATGGTTTTTGCAAAAACAAGATTTACAGAATATGGGTAAAGTTCTCCTTCTCCATCCATGGATAATGGAGAAACTATATTAATGTTGGTTTTCCTCCATCATAAAAGGTAAACATGAGGGTGACTAGATAGAAGCGAAGCAAAGTACATAAACACTAAATGTTTAAAGTTGTGAGCCGAGTTGGATTTATCAATTTTAAGTTGGCCATGCAGTGCCTTTCATCTACAAAAGTACTACACTCTACATAAACATTGAGTACACATTTATTGTTGTAATTCCCTATTGGAGAAATGTTTTTCTGCGTGGATTATTTAATCCCAAGTATATAAATATAATTTTGTGCTTCGATAAACCCTATCTAGAAGAGTTACAACATTTGATGAATTCAAAAGATGACTATTGCAACTGACCCTTTTAGTTAAAGCTTATACTCTCAAACACATTTTGGGTCATGAATCCATTTGATCCAAAGGCCTATATTCAACATGGTAACCTAGTATATGGTTGGTTTTATATATGGATATTTAGAATAAGAGGAGACAGCAGAACTGGAAAGTAAACTATTTCACAAGAAGAAAAGGAAAATGAAAATAAGGTAAAATAGCCAGGGATTCTGACATTCTGTAGCCCGGAATATATAGAATTTCGAATTGATTTTTTGCATGGTTGTAGGATACATCATTGTCTATATCTAGACTTTTTCAGAATTTTATCTAAGTTGCAAATATGATTTTTGAATTTTTAAAAATAAAAGGCTCCCTGTAGCTCAGCCTCATTGTCCGCACTCCTCCAATCCCATCAAATATATAAATAACTCACACAAGAAAATACCGAAGATATGGGTATCCTTCAAAGTTTCTATAAAAAATCTTTGTACAAAAGACACCCTATTCCGGCACGAGATTCTTAATAGGAAATTACAGCACGACTGTGCCATTTGAGACAAAGTCAATGGCAAATTTGCCATTTGATACACGTTGCGTATCTTGATAAAGACATTAACATGTAACTTAAGTCACTAATCTATCATACAAGATTACCCTGGAGCAGAAGTCTATCACTAATCGAGCTGTCAAATGTCATGTAGATCAGCATTTCAAATCTCCATGTGCAGTTCTAATCCAAAGTGCTGATATCCACTAGGCCCCCACAATCCCACTCCAAAGTATATATATATATATATATACCCTATTTCAGTGTCAGCTTATAGCTTCAGTCTGACTTGCTAGAATCTGTATTACCACATCTCAAGTCGCAAGACTGATGACAGAGTTTGGTAAGAATGCAGTTTACTGCTGAAACACAGCTGAAGGCACCAGAGAGCTTGTTGAGCCAACCTGTAATAAGGTGTGGGATGCCATATATACAGAGTTTACTTTACAAGATCATCCTACCCTCCTAATTTCGCTGAACAAAGACAAAACCGTGAAACGTCGCCTCAGACCATACGAAAACAGTAGGGTATGGCAACAGGACGGCCGATATCCAGTCAAATGATATCAGATCCATTTTTTTGAATATTGTCCGTTGCTTAGCTACAGAGAATTGGTACGCAGGCGCCATCCGGTGTCTGCTGCTCCTTCCAGATCCGGCCGGTGATCCTCAGCTTCAGCTCCTTCCGGTCGCCCCCTGAGAAAAACAATGCCATGTTTCTCTGGATCAGGAGGCCATCGTGGCTGTCCCGCACCTTCCGGTGGCTGTCCCGGACACTCCTGGGGGTGCCCTCCCATACCATCTTCCTGCCATTGGCACCGACCTCGAGGCTGTAGCTGTAGTTCCTTGCCTCATTCTCATCCCCCATGAAACGAAGGAAGGCCATGTACACTGGTGCCATCCCAAGCTGGAAGGCCTCAAAGTGCAGGCAGAAGTACTGCCCGAAACAGTGAAACACCTACTCAAAATATACCAAACAAATGTATCAAGAATTCAAATGTATACAAGGTTACATTATACCAAGAACTACTGTATGTGGCGGATGATCTTATATCTAGGTATATTAAACCAAAGTGGAACAAGAGAAAACATTCTGCTATAAATACTTACCGTCAGCATCCAGGTGGCGTTTTCGACTTCTCTTGGGTTGGATTTGACGTATCTATGGTTGAATGTGCAGCCGCTGTGCATATCAACTTTGTGGTCATCCCTCAGATGGTTAACAAGGTAAGGGATATCACCGGTCACAGAACACTCAGAACCAGCGTAGGGGCAATTATATGGTCTAAAGCTGCACAGTGCTTCATGCTTTATCTTGCTGTAGTATGGGAAGATCTCTGGGCACCCCAAGGTGTAGTACTTACAGGGAAGCTCAAGCGATTCAGCTACTTTCTCCAGTGCCAAGCACCTGATATCACCGAGTTCTTGTCGGCAAGTAGGGCAACGATTATGTACCCTAGCTTTGCATGTGGAACACAAAGTGTGTCCATTTTGGCACTGTAAATGCAGTAAAAGGATTAGAGCCACGTCAAAAACTAGCATTACACAACACATGGAGCTTCCGTTCCACACAATTAGAGCATGTCTAACAGACCCCTTAAAAGGACCAAACCCGTATAATAACCGCCGAAATACGGGGTTGGGCTCTACCCGGCCGTCTAGCAGGCCCCGTAAAAAAGGCCCCGCGTCGATTTTTCCCGGTTTCGATTACGGGGCGGGTCTTCGCCCCCTACTTGTGCGGGGTGGGAGCGGGAATAGAGGGCCAAACCAGTATCCTCCCCTCCACTGCGCGCGAAGGGTTTCAGCGAAACCCAACCGCCGCCGCCGCGGCCCGACCTCCTCCGCCCCGCCCTTCCCGGCAACGACGCGGCCGGATCCCGCTGCCATGGATCCTCCGCAAGGGCCGCCGACCACCGGCGGTGCACATCCTTCGGCCGCGGTGGTTGATGTCCCTGTCGGAGGTCCGCCAAATGCCGGCGACGTGTCGGCCATGATCTCCGCCACCATCCCATCGAATAGGAAGAGGTTTCCGAAGCAATTCTTCGAAGCCCCTGCGGCGGCCGCAGCTCTGCCGGCCGTAGCCCCGCCGTCTGCCAAGAAGGAGGGCAGGATGAAGACGAAGGCGGCCGAGCCGAGGGGTGCCCCGCAGTCCAAGGTGAAGACAAAGGCAGTCAACCGCATCGGCCTCGCGCCTCCACCGTCTTCCAAGGCCACGGCCCCTCCTCCCTCCGTTCCGTCCGAGGCGACGCCCTCGCCGCCGCCACCCTACATGGACGTAGACAAGGTGTTCGATGTTGAGTCCACAACATCGTACATGGACATGCTCAACGAATCTGCGGTGGACTTGGACGCCGGCATCGATGCGTTCGATGGGGAGGGCAACGTCGAAGAGATTGATGACGAGGAGGAGGATGAGGGTGAAGAGGAGGTGGTTGAGGTTGATCTCGGCTGCCGCCGGTTCTTCCACGACGCCGAGCCACGCACGGCGAACTACGCCGAGATCGAAGACGCGATCTTGGTCCGTGCTTGGAGTAAGGTGGGGATGGATGCGTGCACCGGAGTGGACCAAGGCGGCAAGCGCTATTGGCAGCGCATCGAGAATATTCTGTTTTACGGGGTGGGGATACGGGTTCTGCTAGCTCGGACGAGTTTTTGGCCGGTGAAAACTGAATACAGGGTCCCTCTACTCGCGTTTTAAGGGGCAGAAAAATACGGAGCCTGTTAGACATGCTCTTAGGTCCCTCCAACATACAGCTAGATCTGCTATTACCAATAACTTTCCACATGTTAATTTCATAACCCCGTATATGATCCCGTACATCTGTTCCTGTTTAAAATATAGTTCATTTTTTTGCAAAACAAAAAGAGTTCGTTTGATATTCAACTCTAACACTGACGACTGAATTATTTTGGAAAATTATGGAGCCTGCACATTAGTATTTCTGCTCCCTGGCGCAGCGGAATCGCCACCATCGGATCTGGAACGCGTGGCAGGGATGGCAACTTCGGAAAGTTGCCAGCTTGTTATACTGACAAGTGGCAGCTCTGGGTTGGGTCGCGCCATATGGCAGTCGTGCGCGATTAGGGTCCATTTTTTTGTACAACTGCGACTATGATTGCGTAAGTGCATATATTCAGATTGATCTATTATACACCACTATATAGGTTAAATGCAGGAATTTCTAAGATAAGTTGATTTGATTGGCCTGCACTCCAGTTTGTGTCCCCCAACTAAGAGGGCTGGTCAGAAATTCACAATCATGTGAAGAGAATAAAATGCAATTCGAAACTAAGGCCTTGTTTACTTCTCTCGTATTTTTCTTTCCAATAGGTATGGGGATGGGAGGGGATTTGGTGTTCACCCAATCCCCTCAAATACCCCTCCCCAAAAATACAGTAGTATGATGGAGAGTTTTTGATTTAGGCAAAAAATGTGGGGATGGGAGGGGATATCTCGGGATTATTTGGTTCAAAACCGGAGAAGTAAACGGACTAGTGGGGATTTTCCGGGATACGAAATAATCCCCTCCCATCCCCATAAATACCTTAGAAGTAAACAAGGCCTAAATGTAACGAGGTTTGTGAATACTCAACTCCCACAGTTTATTAGTAGCATGTAGCACCAATTTCTGCTCAGTATTCAACTACAATTTTGACAGGCTAGAAGCCATCTGATAGCTTGGTCGTCTATAAGACTTAATTCCTACCTTTTCTTACTCGTCTACATAGCAGGAAAGGAACAATAACGCAAGGAATGAACAAGTCACCCAAATTATCCCAGCGTAGGAGGATTGAGGAACGAGAGTCAACCCACAGTCACTACGCCAATATCCCCACAAATTTGATGCTAGTTGAAAGTAATTTCGTGTTTATCCACGCCCGATTTCCCAAACCCACATCCCCATTCGAGCCCAAGAACCGCCGAAGACAGAATCACAGCCGTACTACTCCATAGCGCGCCGTCGCAAAAATTGGGAAATCAAGAACCTTGTTGGGGGAGCAAAATCAAAGAACCTGGTGGATCGGCGGGTACATGGAGTTGGTGCAGACGGGGCACTCGAGCAGCTCGTGCACGCTGCTCCCCGGCGCGACCATGCCTCCCGCGCCGCCGCCGCCGCCGCCCTTGGGGTTGGGGAACGGGGCGGGCCTGGAGGAGGCGGAGGCGGAGGTGATGTGCGGGTGGAGGGTGGCGAGGCCGACGTCGTCCGCCGCGTCCATGGCGGCGTCGGGCAGCGACAGGCACTCGACGCTGTCGACGTCCATGGCGCGCGCGCGCGCGCACGGCCGCCTCCGCCCCGCCCGCCGACGGACAGCAAGCGCGTCGACGTTCGCGCGCGCGATCCCGGTCCTCCGGTGTGTGGGCGGGGGAGCGCTGCGCTTCCGGCGCTTTGTGGGAGCTGCGCGGGGGAGGCGGGGCTCGCGCCGCGGATTCCGGGGCGGTTCTTGTCTAAGAAAAGCGCGCGCGGGGGCCAATGGAGCTGCACGACCGCACGAGCAGTCTGGGATTAGGATCTAGGTGAGGGACGAGGGGAGCTACGGCTAGTGCTATTATTCACGGTGTGGCAGCAGCAAGCAATCATGCGCGAATTTGTATGGTAGCCACGTCTGTTCCAATTTTGTTCTCAATCTGTTGCCATGGCACCATGTTAGTTGCCACTATTCGTCTCGTCGAGGCAGGGACCAATCTTGGAAATACACCGTCGACTGATGTCACTTCTAAATGTTCTTTGTGTACTTGCATATTGTTAAGAGAATCTTTTTTTGCTATGAGAATCCGTAAAACATTATTGGTGGTACCTTGATACCAATGATTTACATGCTATAACTCCGCGGTGGGCATATTTGTCTCTCTTCCACTTCTCCCCACCAATCTTGCTCTTGTCTTCTACCTTGATTTTTCCGATGCCTCATCTCCCTCTTCTCTCCTCCAGCTTTGCCGGTCGAAGAGGAGGGAGATACGTGCTCGGCCACTTCCCCTGCTCTACACAACATTCACGCTTAGTGCTAGGTTTTGATTGTACATTCCTTCTTTTGTGGATAAAAAATAGGAGAATGGATCTAGATTTGCACTTAGTTTATATTCTCCTCCGTTTTCTGCGAACAATGATGTGCGACGAGGCAGATGTACCAAATGTACTTGGAGTGGTTCACATGCCTTTTATCTCTTTGCCAGATCCATGACGATGCTCGGATGTGTCTGGCATAGCTCCCCTCATTTTCCTTTCTATAATAATCACGTGTTCATCTTCATCAATCATTCTGGACCATCCAAAACTTCTTTCGCCGATCTGCATTTCTAGGTGGAGACCATCATCAAGGTCGAGAAGGGCACATTTATGCTCGAACTTGCGGTCCATTTTATGATCATGGATATGTGGGGATGTGCTTAAGTGAAGCTTGTGGGGCGGGGGGGGGGGGTGAGCCTTCACCAAGCGAGCATGAACGTCACCATCAAGGTAAGTTAAATGTTTTTTTGCTTGGTACCAAAGCTTGAGTGTCCAAAACCATGTCTGGACCGGTTGCAGGAAAGGTAACGAGCATATTTCTTTGGGCATATAAAAGGGAGTCTTCTACCCCACTAGAGGGAGGCTCTTGTATCTAGGTTCTCCCCTATTTTGTGCATCAAAGATCCTCCTCCAAAGCATTAATCTCTATTCTATGTGAGGGAAAATAATCTCAGGGATCTAAAACTCATTTGTTGACCTTCTTCATTGTTCACCTCCTCTTCACTCACTCTATTGCATGAGTTTTTCATTTTTATTTTAGTAAAACTTGGGATGATGGATTTGAGCACAAGTTGCTTTGATTTGCATTTGTTTCATTGGTCTGAGCTCTCTGGGTCAATTGTTCGGAGTGAGAGAGTGAAAGGTTGTTGCTTTCGGAGGCAACTATCTCCTAGACGGTTTGGTGTTTGTTACCTTGCTTACCTATTTGTGAAGATTTTGAAGAGGCCCGAGTGGCCGAATAATTTGTGAAGCTTACCATGTACAAGATGGAGGAAGAAGCTAGGGGGAGCTCGTATTTTTCTCGGTGAAGAAGGCTATGTCCTTGTGACCGTGTGGAGTATTTGGCACAACCTCTCCAATTGTGAGTAGAATATCAATGGATATTTGAATTCCAGGTAAACATCAGTTGTCTCTATCTTACATTTTGTAGTCCACACTAGCTCTATTTTATATATATTATGCATCATTTGAATTTCTTACTAATTTTACTTCTAATTGCCTATCTTGTTTAGTAAGATTTTTCTGGTGCAATTAGTTTAGTGTATACCATACTTTGAGTTCGTGTTTGTCAAAATTAGACTACTGTAACTTTTTTCCTTAGGATTATGCCAATCCATAATATTATCAAAACGCCTATTTCCCCCCCCCCCCCCCCCCACCCGCACCACTAGGGGATATTCTAGCTCCTTTGAGTATGTTTTCTTTAATCAATGTCTCAGTACCTCGCGGTTTGATAGTCAGCTTAATTAGATTGTTTATAAAATTATGTTATATATTTGTTGAGGAGTCACCAATAAATGTCCGAGTACTAAAATTTGATCTAAGTTGTGCATGTCGAGATGGGTGGCAGAGAAGGAGCACACACATGAGGTACTCCTAATCTACATGTCGTCGCGACTGCTTGAAGAACATTTGATAGAACTAAAGAAATCCAACTCGCACTATATTACCAATTCGAGATTAAACTTAGGCCCAACCTCGTGTCATACATTATGAATTGTCCTTTTAAAGGTTTTCTCGGGATTATTTGGTCAATGGTCCATAGGCCTAAAGCCAGGGCCAGCAGGGTCTGCGTAAATGGTTTATATGTAGGTTGTAGGTGGCAATAATCAAATCAGGTTCTATGGTCTAGCGGTTAGGACATTGGACTCTGAATCCAGTAACCCGAGTTCAATTCTCGGTAGAACCTGTTTTTGATTTATATTTTTTTCGCCACATGGACGGTATGACTTCTCACGTCAAGATAACAACAATCTTTTTGCTTCTAAAAAAAACAATCTTTTTGAGGTAACCAGTGTTTTTTAAAACAGTTCAGAGACGAAAAACTGATTAAATCCGCCCAAAAAATCACCCACCATGCATTATCCTCACCACAAGCCTCCGTCCCGACCACGTGGTTCCCAGTTCATCGTCCAATCTTTCTCTACCTCCCCCAATTTTCTCCTCCATTTCTTCTTCTTTCTCCCCTGGCTCCATCTCCAGGGAGGGAGAGCACACAGGGAGTGTGGCATAGACACGCCAGCAATGGCGGCCTCCCTCTGGCTGCTACAGCTCCCCGCTCCTCCTCTCCACAACGCTGTCTTCTCCTCGACCAGCCACTCCTCATCTCCACTTCTGCACAGGAAGCACGCACCAACCAGAGCCAGAGGCAGCCTTGTATGCAGCTCAAATGGTAGCTCATCGTCTTCTTCCGTTGTGACCAAAGACCAAGAGGGAGCAGCAGAGGCGACCTCCCCTGCTCCTGCTCCTGCACCTGTCAGCTATGATTACAGGGATGACCCCAACTTCAGGTACATGCTTCCGTTCAGGTCTAGTGAATTATACTGTCTCAAATTCACTGGAAAGTATGATTATGCAAGTGATGAATAAATTATAAACCGTGAAGACGATTATCTATCAGAAAATGGTTCTATGGTCTAGCGGTTAGGACATTGGACTCTGAATCCAGTAACCCGAGTTCAATTCTCGGTAGAACCTAATTTTCTTTGTTTTTTTGTTACCACTGTTGTAGTTCGTGTATAGCTGAGTCACATCCTGTTTGACAACTTTTTGCTAAACCTCTTTTTTTTTTTCGTTTCCACTTGCGGAGTCACATCTTGTTTGGCAACTTCTGCTAAACTGAATTTACCATTCCATTTCTTTTGAGAAACCGTAACTTGTAAAAAACTGCTGATGTAAACTATAAACTGCTGAATTTACCGATAAGTCTGTAAATTCATCTTCAGTTGGATTTTTATATGGTGTGTTTCCAATTTCAAATAGCTTGTACTTGATGAAATGATGATATGCTGACCGTGCTTAGGGGGTGCAAGGGCTGCGGCCGGGAGGAAACGGAGCGGGGCTGCAATGGCGAAGGGCGGATCATGGGCGGCATAGCCGCCGTCCCCTTGTTCGGCTGGTGGCCGATCAAGGCCTACCGGCCGTGCCCTGGCTTCGTCGCCTCCGGCGGCCGGTACAGGCGCTACGGCCAGAGCATGGACGATGTTATAGCCGGCAAGGGAAGAAAAGTCCCTTCCAGCAGCAACAAAAGGTGCGTCTAATGACTGAAAAGCACACGTCCACAATTCGTTTTCGTTTGCAAGCAGATGTCCATTGAATCCAGGGAGATCTTATTCGCATTTGCAATTTGCAGTGACAAGTAATTCAGACCCAAGGAACTGTGGTGCATGCTGAAGACAGGAAGAGGGACTGGTTCAACTCTTCAGATTTTTATTTCTCGGTCTTGACATTGTCTAGCTAGGTCAGATTCTTCGAGCGGTGTTTGTAGCTCCGATTCGACGGTTCCATCTTGCAAGCGATTACAGGGAACTTGTGGAATTGTATTGCACCCTGCTGGTTGCTTTCGACACAAGGACAAGGTTGCCTCATGAAAAACTGTGTTCTACTGATATCAAAACCTTATTCTATGGTTTCTGCTGTGTCATGACAAAAAATCGATGCCAAATTTCAACAAGCAAAACGATAACCAATGTAATCATCAGATCAGCCAATGCAGCTAAGACGTATCAAGAATGGTTACTCCTTAGTAATCTAGGCTGCTTCACTGATAAATTCACTGATTTGTTACATCATGTTTCATACATGATTGGAGGGAACAAAAGCTCCTGCCATCTTCCAGCAGGAAGGTTCAGGAACAAAACAATCAGCTAGTGAAGAAACAAGACAACACTTTCCCTGTTGCTTGAAATCTTCTCCAGAATTCGGTTAGGTTGGACCTTTTCTATCACCTTCTCTTCTCTTTTGAAAGGTGCGCAAAAGAAGTGAAGGGGAAAAACTAACAAAATAAGACATCCGTTTCAAACAGCCAGAGACCAACTCATGAACAGAAGTCAGTTCTGTACTAACTTTTTGCATCTCTACTGTGCACTAGAAACTAGCTTCAAGAACATCGCAAAACGAAGTTGGTTTAGCAGGAACGAAACCAGCACATGCAATACTCCCAGCACAAGAAAATTGCATGTGAACATTTATACTGTCAGCGCATGTGAGGGGGCTTGGCTGCAAATGAACTGTTTCCAGGAGTTCCTGCAAACGGGTTACTTCTAGGAGTTGCTGCAAACGGGCTTCCAGGAGATGCTGCAAAGTGGTTACTTCCACGAGTTGCTGAAAACGGATTACTTCCTGGAGTTGCTGGTGAGCGATTTGTTGGCGAAACCTGCACCCTCTGCAGAAAAGAAATCGCATCAGGTCCATTGGCATGTTCAGTATTTTTCATCATTTACTTAAATATGGAAAATAAAAAATGATATCTGCCTGTCCTAGTGAAGTTGCATTTTTTTAGTAAGTTGGATGGGTAGAACTCCTGAGACTATGAAAATCAAGTGAAGAATATAAATCTCTTGCAGCTCTTGTATGACATACTGCATGAGAGCATCAAGTATTTCTCTTTTTTACTGAGAGAAAAAAAGGTATCTTGGTATATCTACAAGAGACTTGGGAAGAATGTAACACTGATCAATAACGATTTGCCCCATAACTCCTGCTTTCATAAGTTGGAGTATGTTACATTACTATGCAGCACCTTAAAATTTGGTTTCAACGAACCGGCAATTGTTAATAAACTTCGAGGTAGATAAAGCCAAGTATGGGAGAACCAAGTGTGTTTCCATCCTCAAAAACAATGATTAATCCACATAAATACACGAATCAAATATACCAGACTATTAGTATCCTCCAATCATGTTATTACATGAATTGTGTGTAGATGCTCCATAAGTATCATTCTGAAACCAACAGATAACTGATGCAACATGTGAAGGCTGAATATGGCAGTGCTATTGTTGTGTCATTTCTACCACAGAGAACAGATGAGGAAAAGGTGATCACTGTTTTTCATTTCTATTTTTCTAACGGACCACTCTGACTCACCCCTCCTGTTCAGCAGGCAGCTGTGGCCAAGATGCACCACAAAAATTTCAGAGCATAATAAACCTTACATGAACTACATTGAAATACCACATCTCAGAGAAAGATAACCAGTACGAGCTGCGGAAGCTAAAATTTGTGCATACATCATGTTGCATTGTATTGCTGCCTTATGTGGGTTTTTATTTTTATTTTTTGCGAAAGGCTGCCTTATGTAGTAGCTGAAGTTTCGAGGAGAAAAGAAAGGAACTGCGAATGCACCTTTGCCACCGGTGGTGAAATGAGACGACTGTCCATAAGTTGTTGCTTTAGATTGGCGAATAAGTCCTTAACTTGCTTTAACAGCTCTTCCTCTCTTTTTAAATCCTCAACAAGCCTTTCCTTCTCCCAGTTCTTCAGTTTAACTTGATATTCCATTTGAGTGGTACTTCCATGTGTGCTTGAATCCACAAGGCTTGCAGTTACAGTAAATTTCACTTCTACATTTTTCCTACAAATGTCACTTATAATCATCAAGAAAGAGTGATGACCTAAATTTTAGTACAAAAAGAGCAATACGTATACATCAGGGTAACGTAACAATAGAGAGTAGGATTTCTCTTTTGAGAACAAAGAGAACTACAAGCTGCATTTCATAACGATTATTAATAAACAGGCAGAGTAACTGCAGATCCTTGATAGTTTTGCTTACTGTATAGATCTTACTGGAATCGACATTACTGTCTTATTTCAGCTGTAACAAGTGTGATAAACTGAGCTTGTGAAAGATAATCCTGTTTTTTATTGAATACTCCATCTGTCCCAACGCAGATGGCGCCTTTGTTTTACATGTTTTAACTTTGACCAATATAACACGTGTTACTTGTTATAAAAATTATACCACTAAAAACTTTATATGGATACGAATTTATAATGGTATAATTTACATGAAATATAGTCGTTTTTGTTGGTCAAATTGATGGTCAAACTTAGAACTCAAAAAACATGTGTGCCACCTAAATAGGGACAGAGTATAGGTTTTTACAGGCAGTGAAATGTCTAGAGTTATGATAAGACTCACTAATCAGGAGAATCTGCAAAACTCAAACACTGTCATCCATCATCAACATTATGAAGAAATCTAAAGGGATGAAATTCATATTTGTGTACCTATCACCAAGGCAGAATGAACCATTAGGCCTGAATATACCACCATCCAGAGAAATGGCACCATCATTTATCAAGGGAATAGCACTTCGTAGATCAGCTGTAGTTTTATAAACTTGCAAATGAGAAAACAAACTGTAAAACAAAGTCTCCCTAAGGCCATGGCCATTGGGTGTGAGATAACTCAAGTATGCCTCGTCCATATCTATCATATTTACTGCGAAACCAAGAAAGCCAGGAGGAGCCTCCCCGCTAGGCAACCTTGGTTTATGCAGTATAAGATGTCTCTGTCTATCATCAATCATAACTTTTCCAGAAAAAGGCCTGCAGAGTGTAGTAGTGTATAATGTTAAAGTGTTCACACAGTCTGAGTCCAATAGAGAATAGAAGAATTTAATATTTAGAATGGCACCTTATGTTTTCAAGACAGAACACGGTGAACCTCCCATCGAGAGGCCTTCCAATTGTGCCAGCAAGTCGATGAATACCTTCTTTCTTATCAATGATGCCTTTGTTGTCATATATTTCAAGATCCTTGATGCAATTATAAGTCTTGCAAACGAGGCCAAGCATATTGTCTATTCCCAAGTACTCTGACAGTAGGCTATCACAAATTTGCAAGAAGAAAATGATAACATCAAACGTAGACAAACAAGCATATCGTGTGAAGTAAATTAGCACCAACAGAGACGCTAAACCCAATAGAAAACAAAGATAAACAACTGACCTGCTTAGATTATCATCATTTACTTTTCCCAAGGTAGCCACAACACCAAGGACATCTTTCATTATTTGCGTTTGTTCATACTTGCGCAGATGGCATACAAGCGAAGCCGCTGTCTTTTCCTGATTAAGTATGCTTTGAATAACAAGCGTCTCAGCTTCTTGAACAGATGTACCATTATTTGCAATTACCACCCCCTTTCCAAGTTTAACTGACAGAAGTTCCAGGAAACAGCGTAAATAGGGGCGATAGATTTAAGAAAGAATAGGACAACTATTGTATGATGATTTGAAATTACATCACCCTTTCCAAGTTACCGTCAAAAGTTCTAGGGTTCAGCATATAAATAGGGGCAATAGATCGAGAAAAGTAGATGACAGCTCTGACTTCCTTTTATAAAATTGGCACAAGGGCATCATGTGAAAATACTACTCATAGCCAATTGTGTCTTTTGTGCATCTCAGGTGTACACTGAATTTAAAGTTGGAAAACTGCATAGATGTATAAAAAGCTCTTCACTGGTAGCAGATTTTCTGGAGAACATTTCTATACTTGTTTGTGCATGTCCTTTTATAGCACGGCATTTTTAGATTCTCAAAATGATGTTTAAGGTTTAGGGCATTTTTAGATTGTCAAAATGATGTTCGTTTTACAGGACATGCACCCTAATAGCAAGCGTGTAATTGCACACCATCTTATCAGCTATTTGATACACCATCAATTCAGGATTCAGCACTTGCAAGGATAGTCATTCAAGTCTGAACGCTGTGAGTTTCTCTGAATAGGATAATGTTAACATCATTTGAAACGACGCTACACGCGAGTTTTGGCAAATAGAGTACATAAATGATAAGAGTTCAACTATTACTCCCTCTGGTTCAGTAACAATTACATGCGCACCTGTTAAACTGAACCGGGGGGAGTACCAAGAACTAGACAGCTTAATGTTTGACTAATTGTCTGCCAGATGGAATCTGTCCACTTCATTCTCAAACAAAGAACAAGCCAATTTGACGAACACAGAAAACATCTTACTTCTCAGGTCGGCTATGGACTCTTGGACGGTGTTGATCTCGGACTTGAGGAACCTGATGTTCTCCTCATGGTGGTTGACCTTGAGCCCCAGCCTATGCAGCTCGTCCTGCAACACCTGCAAAGCACATCCAGTCATCCACCAAGATGTAGCCTCACTGCATTGGACGAAAACCAGAACTGAACCGGGGGAAGTGGAGCCCGAAAGGCGCACCTTGTCGTTGAACTCAAAGGTCTGCTGCGTCAGCGGGGTAGTCTCCATGCTGGTGCTGCGTTCTGCAGGTCGAGCCGCCACGCCACACTAATAAGTGATGGAAAAGCTGCAGAGGAATTGAGAAGAGACGGGAGTCAGAAACCCCCAAATACGGCAAGAATTTAGGTGCAGCGCCGACGGATAGTTGAGGAGGAAATAGGGTTTTCGCAAGCTGAAAATGGAGATGGCAGATAGCAGGACAAAGCGGATGCGGAGACGGCCTCCCGGACCCTGGGCGGAGCCCGCGGGAGTCCGAAGAGAACCCACGGCATTACTGGGGGAGCGTGCGGAGGTCTTCTGTAGGAGGAAGAAAACTCACCTCGGCACCATCGTCGCTGGGAGCTGAGGTCGCCGGCGACGCGGCGAGCAGGGAGGGAGGGAGGGACGGGCAGACTGAGATCAGCGTTGGCAGGAAGGCCAATAGGCAGAGACGAGAGGGCTTGGTTTGGGGATGAAGCTCCAGGGTCAGGGAGGGTTTGCCCGATCAGATCTACTCCGGTTGGACTGTCTTCTTCTACCCCTCCACATTAACTCCACGTGAATACCTCCATTCCAATGAACTAGGAAGTTTGTCTATGGTGTGGCATTTTTTTTAAAAAAATGGTGTTTTTAGATTTAAGAGTGTGGGATTCTTTTTCAAAAATAGCTGAAGAAACATCTAAAACTCGACCGCGCCTTTGGTTTCAATATCGTTGGTTACAATTTTATAGAAATAATACAATATTTGGGTTGCTAAAGTATCGCGGCAGTGCCAGTGAAATAGGCGGCGAATGGTTTGGTGCTTTTGTGTCTAGATCGTTGGTTAAAATATTGTAGAAATGAAACAATATATGGGTTGCTCAAGTACGGTAGAAGTGTCGATGAAATAGGTGGCGAATGGTGGAATGCTTTTGTTTTCGGTGTTACTACAAAAGGAAATGGTAGTATTTCTCCAGCCGAAAGAGGCAACGGGTGTTGGAGTAGAAGAAGGTCATCCCAGGTGAAAATGTGACGGACGGTGGTAGTTGTTGTGCCTAGAGCCTTTTTGGAGTTGCTACATAAAAAGGCAGTGGCATTTTTCCCTACTGAAAGAGGCGGCGAATGGTAGAGTAAGTATATTTTTTGAAGGTGCTTTAGAAGAATTCAATAATATTTTCGGGCGGTGAATGGAGTATTTTCCGAGGGTAAAATATGACCGTAATCTAGACGAAAGATGGTTAAGTAACAACATGTTCTAATGGTTCCCTAGAAAATGTTAGCAGTATTTCCCCAGATAAAAGAGCCATCCAATGGTCGTCGTAGTATAGGAGACAGAATGGTGGATAAACTATATAGTTCCGAGGAGATTTCGTAGAGAAGATGGTATGATTTTCCCGGCTAAAGAGGCGGCTGACTGAAGTACCGTAGAAGTGTCGGTGAAATAGGGGGCGAATGGTGGAGTGGTTTTATTTTCGATGTTTCTACAAAAGGAAATGGTAGTATTACTCCGGCCGAAAGAGGCAATGGGTGATGGAGTAGAAGAAGGTCATCCCAGGTGAAAATGTGACGGACGGCGGTAGTTGTTGTGCCTAGAGCCTTTTTGGAGTTGCTACATGAAAATGCAGTGTATTTTTCCCTACTGAAAGAGGCGGCAACGGTAGAGTAAGTATATTTTTTTGAAGGTGCTTTAGAAGAATTTAGTAATACTTTTTTCGGGTGAAAGAAGCGACAAATGGAGTATTTTCCTAGGGTAAAAGATGGCCATATTCTAGACGAAAGTGTAGGATAACGTTGCATAGAAAACAAAAAATTTCCTACCGCGAACACGCAATCCAAGCCAAGATGCAATCTAGAAGACGGTAGCAACGAGGGGGTATCGAGTCTCACCCTTGAAGAGATTCCAAAGCCTACAAGATGAGGCTCTTGTTGCTGCGGTAGACGTTCACTTGCCGCTTGCAAAAGCGCGTAGAAGATCTTGATCACGATCGGTTCCGGCGCCACGAACGGGCAGCACCTCCGTACTCGGTCACACGTTCGGTTGTTGATGAAGACGACGTCCACCTCCCGTTCCAGCGGGCAGCGGAAGTAGTAGCTCCTCTTGAATCCGACAGCACGACGGCGTGGTGTCGGTGGCGGTGGAGAACTCCGGCGGAGCTTCGCTAAAGCTACGCGGAAGATATGGAGGAGAAGGGGGCGGCTAGGGTTTGGGAGGGGGTGGCCGGCCACTTCAAGGGGGGCGGCCAGCTTGTGGTCTTGGGGTGGCCGGCCCCCTCCCTTGGCCCCTCATTATATAGGTGGATCCCCAAGAGTTGGTCTCCAAGTCTTCGAATAAGACCCGAACCAAAAACCTTCCATAATGAGGGGAAACCTAGCCAAGCTAGGACTCCCACCAAAGGTGGGAGTTCCACCTCCCATATGGGGGGTGGCCAGCCCCCTAAGGGGAGTCCACTTGGGACTCCTCCCCCACTAGGGTTGGCCGGCCATGGAGGTGGAGTCCCATGTGGACTCCACCTTCCTTGGTGGTTTCTTCCGGACTTTTCTAGAACCTTCTAGAACCTTCCATAGAACCTTCCGCGACATTTTAATTCACATAAAATGACATCCTATATATGAATCTTATTCTCCGGACCATTCCGGAACTCCTCGTGATGTCCGGGATCTCATCCGGGACTCCGAACAAATATTCGAACTCCATTCCATATTCAAGTACTACCATTTCAACATCCAACTTTAAGTGTGTCACCCTACGGTTCGTGAACCGATGTCTACGTGAGCTTCTATTCTTGTAGACAGGTGTTGGGCCTCCAAGAGCAGAGGTTTGTAGAACAGCAGCAAGTTTCCCTTAAGTGGATCACCCAAGGTTTATCGAACTCGGGGAGGAAGAGGTCAAAGATATCCCTCTCATGCAACCCCGCAACCACAAAGCAAGAAGTCTCTTGTGTCCCCAACACACCTAATAGGTGCACTAGTTCGGCGAAGAGATAGTGAAATACGGGTGGTATGAATAAGTAGTAGCAACGGCATCGGAAAAGTGCTTTGCCCAGGACGAGTAAACAAGCAGTAGTAACGCAGCAGTAGTAACGCAGACAGTAGTAACGCAGCGATAGTAACGCGATAAAACAAGTAAACAAGCAGCGATAGCGATATTTAGGAACAAGGCCTAGGGATTAGACTTTCACTAGTGGACACTCTCAACTTTGATCACATAACGAGAATAGATAAATGCATACTCTACACTCTTGTTGGATGATGAACACATTGCGTAGGATTACACGAACCCTCAATGCCGGAGTTAACAAGCTCCACAATAATGCTCATATTTTAGTAACCTTTAGTGTAAGATAGATCAAAAGACTAAACCAAGTACTAACATAGCATGCACACTCGTCACCTTCATGCATATGTAGGAGGAATAGATCACATCAATATTATCATAGCAATAGTTAACTTCGCAATCTACAAGAGATCATGATCATAGCATAAACCAAGTACTAACACGGTGCACACATCGTCACCTTTGCACACGTGCGGGAGGAATAAAACTACTTTAATAACATTGCTAGAGTAGCACATAGATAAATTGTGATACAAACACATTGCAATCATAAAGAGATATAAATAAGCACCTCACTATGCCATTCAACGAGTGAATAAGTATTCTGTGAAATATAGCCTAAGAGACCCACACGGTGCACACACTGTCACCTTTACACACGTGGGACAAGGAGTCTCCGGAGATCACATAAGTAAAACTCACTTGACTAGCATAACGACATCTAGATTACAAGCATCATCATATGAATCTCGATCATGTAAGGCAGCTCATGAGATTATTGTATTGAAGTACATAGGAGAGAGATGAACCACATAGCTACCGGTACAGCCCCGAGCCTCGATGGAGAACTACTCCCTCCTCATGGGAGCAGCAGCGGTGATGAAGATGGCGGTGGAGATGGCAGCGGTGTCGATGGAGAAGCCTTCCGGGGGCACTTCCCCGCTCCGGCGAGGTGCCGGAACGCAGACTCCTGTCCCCCGGATCTTGGCTTCGCGATGGCGGCGGCTCGGGAAGGTTTTCCGTATCGTGGTTCTTCGCATCGGGGGTTTCGCGACGGAGGCTTTAAGTAGGCGGAAGGGCGGAGTCGGGGGGCTAACGAGGGGCCCACACTATAGGTCGGCGCGGCCGGGCTTGGGCCGCGCCGCCCTATAGCTTGGCCACCTCGTGGCCCCACTTCGTGTGTTCTTCGGTCTTCGGAAGCTCCGTGGAAAAATAGGGCCCCGGGTCTTCGTTTCGTCCAATTCCGAGAATATTTCGTTACTAGGATTTCGAAACCAAAAACAGCAGAAAATAGGAACTGGCACTTCGACATCTTGTTAATAGGTTAGTTCCAGAAAATGCACGAATATGACATAAAGTGTGCATAAAACATGTAGGTATCATCAATAATATGGCATAGAACATAAGAAATTATCGATACGTCGAAGACGTATCAAGCATCCCCAAGCTTAGTTCTGCTCGTCCCGAGCGAGGTAAAACGATAACAAAGATAATTTCGAAGTGATATGCCATCATAACCTTGATCATACTATTTGTAAACATATGTAGTGGATGCAGCGATCAAAACAATGGTGATGACATGAGTAAACAGGTGAATCATATAGCAAAGACTTTTCATGAATAGTACTTCAAGACAAGTGTTAATAAGTCTTGCATAAGAGTTAACTCATAAAGCAATAAATCAAAGTAAAGGTATTGAAGCAACACAAAGGAAGATTAAGTTTCAGCGGTTGCTTTCAACTTGTAACATGTATATCTCATGGATAATAGCCAACATAGAGTAATATAACAAGTACAATATGCAAGTATGTAGGAATCAATGCACAATTCACACAAGTGTTTGCTTCTTGAGGTGGAGAGAGATAGGTGAACTGACTCAACATAAAAGTAAAAAGAATGGTCCTTCAAAGAGGAAAGCATCGATTGCTATATTTGTGCTAGAGCTTTTATTTTGAAAACATGAAACAATTTTGTCAACGGTAGTAATAAAGCATATGAGTTATGTACATTATATCTTACAAGTTGCAAGTCTCATGCATAGTATACTAATAGTGCCCGCACCTTGTCCTAATTAACTTGGACTACCGGATCTTTGCAATGCACATGTTTTGACCAAGTGTCACAATGGGGTACCTCCATGCCGCTCTGTACAAAGGTCTAAGGAGAAAGCTCGCATTTTGGATTTCTCGCTTTTGATTATTCTCAACTTAGACATCCATACCGGGACAACATGGACAACGGATAATGGACTCCTCTTTAATGCATAAGCATGTGGCAACAATTATTATTCTCATATGAGATTGAGGATATATGTCCAAACTGAAACTTCCACCATGAATCATGGCTTTAGTTAGCGGCCCAATGTTCTTCTCTAACAATATGCATGCTCCAACCATGAAGGTGGTAGATCTCTCTTGCTTCAGACAAGACGGACATGCATAGCAACTCACATGATATTCAACAAAGAATAGTTGATGGCGTCCCCGAAACATGATTATCGCACAACAAGCAACTTAATAAGAGATAAAGTGCATAAGTACATATTCAATACCACAATAGTTTTTAAGCTATTTGTCCCATGAGCTATATATTGCAAAGGTGAATGATGGAATTTTAAAGGTAGCACTCAAGCAATTTACTTTGGAATGGCGGATAAATACCATGTAGTAGGTAGGTATGGTGGACACAATGCATAGTGGTTGGCTCAAGTATTTTGGATGCATGAGAAGTATTCCCTCTCGATACAAGGTTTAGGCTAGCAAGGTTATTTGAAACAAACACAAGGATGAACGGTACAGCAAAACTCACATAAAAGACATATGGTAAACATTATAAGACTCCATACCGTCTTCCTTGTTGTTCAAAACTCAATACTAGATGTTATCTAGACTCTAGAGAAACCAAATATGCAAACCAAATTAGCAAGCTCTAAGTATTTCTTCATTAATGGGTGCAAAGTATATGATGCAAGAGCTTAAACATGAGCACAACAATTGCCAAGTATCAAATTATCCAAGACATTATAGCAATTTACTACATGTATCATTTTCCAATTCCAACCATATAACAATTTAACGAAGAAGAAACTTCGCCATGAATACTATGAGTAGAGCCTAAGGACATATTTGTCCATATGCTACAGCGGAGCGTGTCTCTCTCCCATAAAGTGAATGCTAGGATCCATTTTATTCAAACAAAACAAAAAACAAAAACAAACCGACGCTCCAAGCAAAGTGCATAAGATGTGACGGAATAAAAATATAGTTTCAGGGGAGGAACCCGATAATGTTGTCGATGAAGAAGGGGATGCCTTGGGCATCCCCAAGCTTAGACGCTTGAGTCTTCTTAGAATATGCAGGGGTGAACCACCGGGGCATCCCCAAGCTTAGAGCTTTCACTCTCCTTGATCATATTGCATCATACTCCTCTCTTGATCCTTGAAAACTTCCTCCACACCAAACTCGAAACAACTCATTAGAGGGTTAGTGCATAATAAAAATTCACATGTTCAGAGGTGACACAATCATTCTTAACACTTCTGGACATTGCATAAAGCTACTGGACATTAATGGATCAAAGAAATTCATCCAACATAGCAAAAGAGGCAATGCAAAATAAAAGGCAGAATCTGTCAAAACAGAACAGTCCGTAAATATGGATTTTATTAGGCCACCAGACTTGCTCAAAAGAAAATGCTCAAATTGAATGAAAGTTGCGTACATATCTGAGGATCATGCTCGTAAATTGGCTTAATTTTCTGAGCTACCTACAGGGAGGTAGACCCAGATTCGTGACAGCAAAGAAATCTGTTTCTGCGCAGTAATCCAAATCTAGTATGAACTTTACTATCAAAGACTTCACTTGGCACAACAAAACACAAAACTAAGATAAGGAGAGGTTGCTACAGTAGTAAATAACTTCCAAGCCACAAATATAAAACAAAGTACTGTAGCAAAATAAACACATGGGTTATCTCCCAAGAAGTTCTTTCTTTTTAGCCATTAAGAGGGGGGCCCACACACTAGGGCCGCGCGGCCCTAGTGTCTGGCCACCTCGTGGCCCCACTTCGTCTCTCCCTCGGTCTTCTGGAAGCTTCGTGCAAAAATAGGCCCCTGGGCGTTGATTTCGTCCAATTCCGAGAATATTTCCTTACTAGGATTTCGAAACCAAAAACAACAGAAAACAACAATCGGCACTTCGGCATCTTGTTAATAGGTTAGTGCCGGAAAATGTAAAATAACGCTGTAAAGTATGTGTAAAACACTCAAGTATTGTAATAAAAGTAGCATGGAACATAAGAAATTATAGATACGTTTGAGACGTATCAGCCGCCGGCCCGGGCCTTGCCGGCGACGCACGCCGACGACGGCGGAGGAGAAGAGGAGGAGGGGGAGCTGGACGAGGGAGGTGGCGGCGCGGCCCCGTCGCCCGCGGGGGACGACGCGGTCGCGGGAGCCTTTCGCGAGAGGGGTTTTTTTTCCAGGCCTCATTAAAAAACTTCCAGTCCCCTTCGGTATCCTAGAAGAAAAAGAGTGCGTCTGGAACCTACTATCGCGAATCACAAGATAGTTACATCGTTTACAAGTTGCTGAAGGATAAAGATAGGGGGTTCATCGACCCAATTACAGAAATTCTTAGAAATATAACTATGTCTAGCTATCCCATGAGCAGCTTCATTTGTAGGCCGATTTGACCGAAAAATCTGCCTTTGTTGTCATATGGGCATCCCAGCGGCGCGACACAAACGGACGCTGAGTGACCATTTGTGTCTGCCGTGACCGAAAATGTGTCTGGCACCACCTCCAGCGGCGCGACGCAAAGTGACCGGGCCGTCCGCGGAGACGCAAACCTGGCCCAAGTATGCGCCAGGTTTGCGTCTCTGCGGACACGCAAAGTGTCCGCTCGGTCCTCGCACGGGCCCGCCTGGCAGCGGCACAACTGCTTCCGCGAGCGTGCGCAGCTAGTAGACGTTGCAGTGGCAGGCCATTGAAGTCGAGATGGCGTCGGAGCCTCTTAAACGGACGCTGCCGACGCCCATTTCCCCGACCAAACCATTGCCAAATCCCACAGTATCCACCCCACCGACGGCATGAGGAAGATATGCTGGCCGTTCCGCAAGACGAAGAACGACCAGGAGGCTAGCGGCTCGTGTTCCGGCAAGAAGGCACGGGTCGGCCGGTTGATGTCTACGTTCCCCCTCCTTTCCTGTAGACAGTGTTGGGCCTCCAAGAGTAGAGGTTTGTAGAACAGCAGCAAGTTTCCCTTAAGTGGATCACCCAAGGTTTATCGAACTCAGGGAGGAAGAGGTCAAAGATATCCCTCTCATGCAACCCTGCAACCACAAAGCAAGAAGTCTCTTGTGTCCCCAACACACCTAATAGGTGCACTAGTTCGGCGAAGAGATAGTGAAATACGGGTGGTATGAATATATATAAGCAGTAGCAACGGCGCCGAGAAAATAGCTTGCTGGCGTGTAGTTGATGGTGGTAGTATTGCAGCGAGTAGTAACACGAGTAAAACAAGTAAACAAGCAGCGATAGCGATATTTAGGAACAAGGCCTAGGGAATAGACTTTCACTAGTGGACACTCTCAACTTTGATCACATAACGTAATAGATAAATGCATACTCTACACTTTTGTTGGATGATGAACACATTGCGTAGGATTACACGAACCCTCAATGCCGGAGTTAACAAGCTCCACAATAATGCTCATGTTTAAGTAACCTTAAGTGTAAGATAGATCAAAACAACTAAACCAAGTACTAGCATAGCATGCACACTGTCACCTTCATGCATATGTAGGAGGAATAGATCACATCAATATTATCATAGCAATAGTTAACTTCGCAATCTACAAGAGATCATGATCATAGCATAAACCAAGTACTAACACGGTGCACGCATCGTCACCTTTGCACACATGCAGGAGGAATAAAACTACTTTAATAACACATCACTAGAGTAGCACATAGATAAATTGTGATACAAACACATTGCAATCATCAAGAGATATAAATAAGCACTTCACTACGCTCTTCAACAGTGAATAAGTACTTCGTGAAATATAGCCTAAGAGACCCACACGGTGCACACACTCGTCACCTTTACACACGTGGGACAAGGAGTCTCCGGAGATCACATAAGTAAAACCCACTTGACTAGCATAATGACATCTAGATTACAAGCATCATCATATGAATCTCAATCATGTAAGGCAGCTCATGAGATTATTGTATTGAACTACATAGGAGAGAGATGAACCACATAGCTACCGGTACAGCCCCGAGCCTCGATGGAGAACTACTCCCTCCTCATGGGAGCAGCAGCGGTGATGAAGATGGCGGTGGAGATGGCAGCGGTGTCGATGGAGAAGCCTTCCGGGGGCACTTCCCCGCTCCGGCAGGGTGCCGGAACAGAGACTCCTGTCCCCCAGATCTTGGCTTCACGATGACGGCGGCTCTGGAAGGTTTCTGTGGGTTTCGTCCTTCGTATCAGGGTTTTCGCGACGGAGCCTTTATATAGGCGAAGAGGCGGCGTCAGAGGGTCGAAGGGGCGACGACACCATAGGGTGGCGCGGGCCCAGCCCTGGCCGCGCCACCCTGTCATCTGGGGCCCACAGGGCCCCCCTCTGGCGGCTCTCGGGTGTTCTGGATGCTTCCGGGCAAAATAGGAACCTGGGCGTTGATTTCGTCCAATTCCGAGAATATTTCGTTACTAGGATTTCTGAAACCAAAAACAGCGAGAAAACGAGAAGCGGCACTTCGGCATCTTGTTAATAGGTTAGTTCCGGAAAATGCACGAATATGACATAAAGTGTGCATAAAACATGTAGGTATCATCAATAAAGTAGCATGGAACATAAGAAATTATCGATACGTTGGAGACGTATCGGCATCCCCAAGCTTAGTTACGCTCGTCCCGAGCAGGTAAAACGATAACAAAGATAATTTCCGAAGTGACATGCCATCATAATCTTGATCATACTATTTGTAAACATATGTAATGAATGCAGCGATCAAAGCAAAGGTAATGACATGAGTAAACAAGTGAATCATATGACAAAGACTTTTCATGAATAGTACTTCAAGACAAGCATCAATAAGTCTTGCATAAGAGTTAACTCATAAAGCAATAAATCAAAGTAAAGGTGTTGAAGCAACACATAGGAAGATTAAGTTTCAGCGGTTGCTTTCAACTTGTAACATGTATATCTCATGGATATTGTCAACATAAAGTAATATAACAAGTGCAATATGCAAATATGTAGGAATCAATGCACAGTTCACACAAGTGTTTGCTTCTTAAGGTGGAAGGAGATAGGTAAACTGACTCAACAATAAAAGTAAAAGAATGGTCCTTCAACGAGGAAAGCATCGATTGCTGTATTTGTGCTAGAGCTTTGGTTTTGAAAACATAAAGAGAGCATAAAAGTAAAATTTTGAGAGGTGTTTGTTGTTGTCAACGAATGGTAGCGGGTACTCTAACCCTCTTGCCAGACAAACCTTCAAAGAGCGGCTCCCATTTTATTTTATTTTTGTGTGGCACTCCTTCCAACCTTTCTTTCACAAACCATGGCTAACCGAATCCTCGGGTGCCTGCCAACAATCTCATACCATGAAGGAGTGCCTTTTTATTTTAGTTTTATTATGATGACACTCCTCCCCACCTTTGCTTTCTCAAGCCATGGCTAACCGAATCCTTCGGGTGCCGTCCAACAATCACATACCATGGAGGAGTGTCTATTTTTGTTAATTAATTTGGGACCGGGAATCCCATTGCCGGCTCTTTTTGCAAAATTATTGGATAAGCGGATGAAGCCACTAGTCCATTGGTGAAAGTTGCCCAACAAGATTGAAAGATAAACACCACATACTTCCTCATGAGCTATAAAACATTGACACAAATCAGAGGTAATAACTTTTGAATTGTTTAAAGGTAGCACTCAAGCAATTTACTTTGGAATGGCGGAGAAATACCATGTAGTAGGTAGGTATGGTGGACACAAATGGCATAGTAGTTGGCTCAAGGATTTTGGATGCATGAGAAGTATTCCCTCTCGATACAAGGTTTAGGCTAGCAAGGTTATTTGAAGCAAACTCAAGGATGAACAAGTGCAGCAAGACTCACATAAAAGACATATTGTAAACATTATAAGCCTCTACACCGTCTTCCTTTTTGTTCAAACTCTTTACTAGAAATTATCTAGACCTTAGAGAGACCAATTATGCAAACCAAATTTTAGCAAGCTCTATGTATTTCTTCATTAATAGGTGCAAAGTATATGATGCAAGAGCTTAAACATGAGCACAACAATTGCCAAGTATCAAATTATTCAAGACATTTTAGCAATTACTACATGTAGCATTTTCCAATTCCAACCATATAACAATTTAACGAAGAAGAAACTTCGCCATGAATATTATGAGCTAAGAACACATGTGTTCATACGAACCAGCGGAGCGTGTCTCTCTCCCACACAAGGATGAACTTATTCAGAGAACTAAGATAACAAAACAAAAACAAAAATAAAAGCACACAGACGCTCCAAGTAAAGTACATAAGATGTGACCGAATAAAAATATAGTTTCAGGGGAGGAACCTGATGATGTGGTCGATGAAGAAGGGGATGCCTTGGGCATCCCCAAGCTTAGACGCTTGAGTCTTCTTAAAATATGCAGGGGTGAACCACGGGGGCATCCCCAAGCTTAGAGCTTTCACTCCTCTTGATCATAGTATATCATTCTCCTCTCTTGACCCTTGAAAACTTCCTTCACACCAAACTTCAAGCAAACTCATTAGAGGGTTAGTGCATAATCAAAAATTCACATGTTCAGAGGTGACACAATCATTCTTAACACTTCTGGACATTGCACAAAACTTCTGAAAGTTAATGGAACAAAGAAACTCATTCAACTTAACAAAAGCGGCAATGCGAAATAAAAGGCAGAATCTGTCAAAAACAGAACAGTCCGTAAAGACGAATTTTAAGATGGCACCAGACTTGCTCAAATGGAAAAACTCAAAACTAATGAAAGTTGCGTACATATCTGAGGATCACGCTCGTAAATTGGCAGATTTTTTCGAATTTTCTACAGAGACTAGTGCCCAGATTCGTGACAGACAGCAATGCTGTTTCTGCGCAGCGATCCCAAATATAACATCAACTTTGACATAGAAACTTTACTTGGCACAACAAAACACAAAACTAAGATAAGGAGAGGTTGCTACAGTAGTAAACAACTTCCAAGACACAAATATAAAACAAATTACTGTAGCAAAATAACACATGGGTTATCTCCCAAGAAGTTCTTTCTTTATAGCCATTAAGATGGGCTCAGCAGTTTTAATGATGCACTCGCAAGAAATAGTATTTGAAGCAAAAGAGAGCATCAAGAGGCAAATTCAAAACACATTTAAGTCTAACATGCTTCCTATGCATAAGAATCTTGTAAATAAACAAGTTCATGAAGAGCAAAGTAACAAGCATAGGAAGATAAAACAAGTGTAGCTTCAAAAATTTCAGCACATAGAGAGGTGTTTTAGTAACATGAAAATTTCTACAACCATATTTTCCTCTCTCATAATAACTTTCAGTCGCATCATGAGCAAACTCAACAATATAACTATCACTAAAAGCATTCTTATCATGAGTCTCATGCATAAAATAATTACTTCTCCCAACATAAGCATAGTCATTCTTATTAATTGTAGTGGGAGCAAATTCAACAAAGTAGCTATCAAATATAGGAGGTATATTGTAATCATAATCAAATTTATCCTCCATAACATGTGGTAACAAAAGACTACTATCATTATAATCATCATAAATAGGAGGCAAAGTATCATCAAAGTAAATTTTCTCCTCAATGCTTGGGGGACTAAAAATATCATGCTCATCAAAGCCAGCTTCCCCAAGCTTAGAATTTTCCATAGCATTAGCAACAATGGTGTTCAAAGCATTCATACTAATAACATTCCCATTATCATGCATATAAAGTTCCATGGGTTTTTTAATTCTCTCTTCAAACACATCATGTCCTAATTCAAGATAAAGTTCATAAAGATCTCTCATATTTTTGTTGTTTTCCATTATGCCTAACTAGTGTAAACAAGAAACCAAATGTCGCAATTGCAGAGTCTAAAGGAAATAGCTTCGAGTACTTACAACGGCGCCGGAAAATAGCTTAGTAGCCGAGGTCCGGAGTGTGAGTACCTTTTACCTTTCCTCCCCGGCAACGGCGCCAGAAAAGTGCTTGATGTCTACGTTCCCCCTCCTTTCCTGTAGACAGTGTTGGGCCTCCAAGAGTAGAGGTTTGTAGAACAGCAGCAAGTTTCCCTTAAGTGGATCACCCAAGGTTTATCGAACTCGGGGAGGAAGAGGTCAAAGATATCCCTCTCATGCAACCCTGCAACCACAAAGCAAGAAGTCTCTTGTGTCCCCAACACACCTAATAGGTGCACTAGTTCGGCGAAGAGATAGTGAAATACAGGTGGTATGAATATATATAAGCGAGTAGCAACGGTGCCGAGAAAATAGCTTGCTCGGCGTGTAGTTGATGGTGGTAGTATTGCAGCAGTAGTAACACGGTAAAACAAGTAAACAAGCGGCGATAGCGATATTTAGGAACAAGGCCTAGGGAATAGACTTTCACTAGTGGACACTCTCAACTTTGATCACATAACGAGAATAGATAAATGCATACTCTACACTTTTGTTGGATGATGAACACATTGCGTAGGATTACACGAACCCTCAATGCCGGAGTTAACAAGCTCCACAATAATGCTCATGTTTAAGTAACCTTAAGTGTAAGATAGATCAAAACAACTAAACCAAGTACTAGCATAGCATGCACACTCGTCACCTTCATGCATATGTAGGAGGAATAGATCACATCAATATTATCATAGCAATAGTTAACTTCGCAATCTACAAGAGATCATGATCATAGCATAAACCAAGTACTAACACGGTGCACGCACTGTCACCTTTGCACACATGCGGGAGGAATAAAACTACTTTAATAACACATCACTAGAGTAGCACATAGATAAATTGTGATACAAACACATTGCAATCATCAAGAGATATAAATAAGCACTTCACTACGCTCTTCAACGGTGAATAAGTACTTCGTGAAATATAGCCTAAGAGACCCACACGGTGCACACACTTGTCACCTTTACACACGTGGGACAAGGAGTCTCCGGAGATCACATAAGTAAAACCCACTTGACTAGCATAATGACATCTAGATTACAAGCATCATCATATGAATCTCAATCATGTAAGGCAGCTCATGAGATTATTGTATTGAACTACATAGGAGAGAGATGAACCACATAGCTACCGGTACAGCCCCGAGCCTCGATGGAGAACTACTCCCTCCTCATGGGAGCAGCGGCGGTGATGAAGATGGCGGTGGAGATGGCAGCGGTGTCGATGGAGAAGCCTTCCGGGGGCACTTCCCCGCTCCGGCAGGGTGCCGGAACAGAGACTCCTGTCCCCCAGATCTTGGCTTCACGATGACGGCGGCTCTGGAAGGTTTCTGTGGGTTTCGTCCTTCGTATCAGGGTTTTCGCGACGGAGGCTTTAAATAGGCGAAGAGGCGGCGCAGGAGGGTCGAAGGGGCGACGACACCATAGGGTGGCGCGGGCCCAGCCCTGGCCGCGCCACCATGTCATCTGGGGCCCACAGGGCCCCCCTCTGGCGGCTCTCGGGTGTTCTGGATGCTCCCGGGCAAAATAGGAACCTGGGCGTTGATTTCGTCCAATTCCGAGAATATTTCGTTACTAGGATTTCCGAAACCAAAAACAGCGAGAAAACGAGAGCGGCACTTCGGCATCTTGTTAATAGGTTAGTTCCAGAAAATGCACGAATATGACATAAAGTGTGCATAAAACATGTAGGTATCATCAATAAAGTAGCATGGAACATAAGAAATTATCGATACGTTGGAGACGTATCACCGGTACGTCCGCGTTGACCTCGCGCGGCAGCTATGGGAGGAAAACCGGCCGATACCATGGCCGGACGCGAACTTGCCGGGAGGGGGCTGGTACCTAAACTCGCGGCGCGTGCCGGTGCCCCCGTGCCGCGCGAGGGCCGAGAGCGGCGGGACGAGGTGCGCCGCCGCCGAGCGATCTTGCCGCCGGATATGCGGGAGGATCATGCGTACGCGTTGAACTCCTACAACTGGATTTCATTCGGGACGTGAGAGTTCGACGCGTGCCGCCGCGCTGGCTACCTCGGCGACGTGGACTTCTTCGACCGAGAGATCGCCGCAGAAGAAGAAGAGAACGACCAGGAGGACGCGGACGAGGACGAGGACGCGGACGAGGACGTCCACATGGTCGACTACGACCACGACGACGGCGGGCCGGCGTGGGATCCGGAGACCCAGCCGTCAGAACTTTCCGAGGAGGAGGCCATTGCCATGGCACTGGCCAACAGCGCGCAGGACGAGCTCAACGAGCTCGCTTTGTGGGAGGAGCTCGCAATCCAGCTCCGCGAGTCAGCACTCGCGCAGGGAAGGCCGGCGACTCCTCCGGCCACGCCGACGCGTTCCAACGACCGTGCTCCGCCGGCTGCACCGGCGTGGGATCCCTGGCCACAGCCTCCTGCCCATGCGGCGGTACCTCCTCCACCGCCGGCGTACGAGCTTCCATGGCCGATGCCGGAGTTCATTGACCTCGTCAGCGACGACGACCAGTAGGCAGCACCTACTTTTAGCACGGCTTTATGGCTTTTTTATGTTTTTTTTATTAATGTAAATTATGAATGAAAAAAAAAATTATGCATCGTGCCGCTGGAACCACCCCCGACACAAACGGACGTCCGGACGATTTCGACCATTTGAGCCGACTCAAACGGACATGACGCGTCCATTTCAACGTCCGAAATGCGTCACACCGCCGCTGGAGATGTCCTAACGCCAATCAACAAAATCTTCTGAATTTCGTCTCAGCGTGGTACTCACGATCACCTGGAATATCATCAGCACAAAAATATTGCTCAATTACTCGACCTTCCCAACAGCGGACCAATCACATCCTTCTTTTGCCACTCCCGCGGATTGACCGACCCACCTCCCGGCTAGCAAACCAATCAAATCGCCCCGTCACCAGTCCCACGGATCGACCTGCCCCGCTCCTCCCACCCGCACCCAATCCTCACCGTCCACCCCGATCGGACGGTCCACTTCCCTCCTCCCACGGATCGCCAATTTCCACCTCCGCGCCCAAACTCCCCAGCCCGCTCCGCTATAAATGCTCCCCACCACCCGCATCTCTCCCCACACCACCACCAATCCCCAAATCCCCAAATCTTCCACCAGCCACCTCCAACCTCAGCAGCGACAATGTCGGGCCGCGGCAAGGGAGGCAAGGGGCTGGGCAAGGGCGGCGCGAAGCGCCACCGGAAGGTGCTGCGCGACAACATCCAGGGCATCACCAAGCCGGCCATCCGCCGCCTGGCGCGCCGCGGCGGCGTCAAGCGCATCTCCGGCCTCATCTACGAGGAGACCCGCGGCGTGCTCAAGATCTTCCTCGAGAACGTCATCCGCGACGCCGTCACCTACACCGAGCACGCAAGACGCAAGACCGTCACCGCCATGGACGTCGTCTACGCGCTCAAGCGCCAGGGGCGCACGCTCTACGGATTCGGAGGCTGATCTTGACCGTCGGGCCCCTGCGTGTCAGAGTGCTGGTGTTGGTAGGGTTGACGATGCGTCTACTAGTTCTTAGATCTGTGTGGGTTGTGCTACTGTGATGAAGTGAAGTTGTGTAATGTGTTGCGTGTCGGTTATGGTTAATGAGATTCTGTGCCACTTCTCGTGGCACTCGCGTTGTTAAAATCTGCCTGGTTCTGTCAATTTAAGTATCCTAATCTCTGCTCTTTTGTGGACGAACTCCACTGAATCTTACTTTATTTTCTTTTCGAAATTTGCAATATTCAGTGCGTGCAAAATTTCGTTGACAGCTAAGAGCGACTTCTGAATGTTCTGAAATTTCGAATATAGGCTGCTGTTCGGATTCTGCTGAGCCGATGTCAGAAGTTCGGAAACGTGCTGCGGCACTTCGTTGTTAGTACTAGGATCTGTGTGGTTCTGCCAATTTATCTTGAGTATCCTAATCTCCTGCTCTGTTGTGGACAAACTCCACCAAATCCCACTTTATTTTCTTTGAGAAATTTGCAATATTCAGTGCGTCCAAAATTTCGTTGGCAGCTAGGAGCAACTTCTGAATGTTTGGTCTGAAATTTCGAAAAAATGCTGCCCATCCGATACTTCTGAATGTTTGGTCTGAAATTTCGAAAAAATGCTGCCCTTCCGATACTTCTGAATGTGCTGCGGCACTTTGTTTTAGGAACGATCTGGGCGGAACTCACCACTCACCAGCAATCCATCTTTGCTCTGTTCGAAGCTACTAAGAAGCGTGCCTGAGCACCAGGTTGTATCTGAAACGACGCACTTGGCACTAGCATCGCAGCCTCAGCACCAGTCGCACGGGGTTAGCTACTTTATTTTTTTCATCTCAATCGGTTGCATGGCGTTAACGATTTGAGTAGATGCAACAATGTATTTCGATTGGATGAAGGTAACGATGAATGGACTTTCTATTTGGTTATGCAGAAGTCTGTTCCGCACCTCTGAAAATGCGACCGATTACTAACCCTGCCAAAAAATAAGTTTTAGTTTTATCTAGATACGGCGGAGGGAGCACTACGTTTGAAGCAAGCATAGAGGTCTTCTAGGGTCTGTTCGGTTCTAGAACTAGCTGGAATGGAACGGAACCGTTCCAGACCTGGAACTGATTCTAGTGTTCGGTTTTGCACTGGAATGGAACGCACTCATTCCTCAGCAGGGAATATTCCCACGAGATGCGGAATACACCCATCCCTCCAATTCGGCCGGAAGAGGTGGAACCGGTCGCTCTTAGCGCTAATTCCTCTCTCTCCCCTGGCATAACCTCTCTCTCTCGTCTCCCTCTCCACCCCACCCCCGATTTGCTCTCCTCCAGGCGGCGAGGACCGGCGACGGCGGCCATGGCCGGGCCAGGCACAGCACGGCCAGGGGCAGCGGCGGCCACGGCCGGCCGAGGCACGGCCCTCCTCCCTGCTCCTCCGTGCTCGCGGCCGGGGCGGCGGCGGCCACGGCCGGGCCGGGCGCATCCCTCCTCACGGCTCCTCCGTGCTCGTGGCCAGGGGCGGCGGCGGCCAGAGGCGCGGCGGCGCGGCTGCCCGAGGAGCAGCGGCGTGGACCGAGGCGCGGCCAACCTCCTCCATGCCCGCGCCCTTACCCCGTGCTCGCGCCCCTCCTCCACGCTCGCGGCCCCTCCTCCGTCAACGCCAGGGCCCTCCCTGCCTCCATGCTCGCCGCGGCGGGAGCCTCGGCCGGCCGGCCAGGCGTGGGGGCAGCAGGGCGACGACCTCGGCCATGCGCGGATGCGTGGCCAAGCTTCAGCCGATTTGGGGGAATTAGCTTAATTAAAAACGTTTAGATTAAATTAGTCTCTAATCAATTGATGTCTGGGTTAATTAAAATCTATTCCATTCCACAGGTTCAAATTCAACCGAACACAACATATAGGATGGAGAGAATGGAATGGAATGGGATGGGATGGAACCATTCCATCCCATTCTAGTATATCCTAGAAACGAACAGACCCCTACAGAACCATCTGCTTCGTCAGTAAGCAATGTAAAATCTGAACTTCAATTAGTACTTTAGTAGACATATTGAACCGAAAATGCTTATAGTATCATTGCTCATTTCTGAAATTGGGTGCTGCATCTCTGAAAAGGACATGTGGAAGCAAGCATAGACCGTGAACTGGTTTGTTAATTTTCCACGCATTCATCCGCTTCCTCAGCAAAATATCAACTGGGCTTTAATATCATTGCTTATTGGTCTGGGAACACACACAAGAATATATGTAGTTCAATTCCAGCATGCTGTGGAGATGCTCATCTCTTGCCATGTTGCTACTGCTCACCTTTGAATCTTTTCAGTTGCAGTTGATCCTAGATACCAAGACATATTAAATATACCTTTTTAGTGTTGTTTTATGATAGGCTCGAACTAGTACATTGTGTTCATAAGGAATTGGGCCCGTTCTGATTGTAACTGTGGTGTGGCGTAGAAACACAAAGCTCTGTATGTGTACACTGGTAGAAAAATGGCCTTTAGTCGCGGTTCGCAACTGCCATTAGTCGCGGTTGCGCAACCGCGACTAATTAAGCGCGACTAAAGGCCCCCCCTTTAGTCGCGGTTGCTTACGAACCGCGACTAAAGGCCCGTCCACGTGGGCGGCTACCGTGCGCCTGGGCGAAGGACCTTTAGTCGCGGTTGGTGTCCCCAACCGGGACTAAAGGCTATTTCGTTATTTTTTTTTAATTCATTTGGATTTCTAAATTTTTTTCACTTCGTTTTTTTTTCCAGAATTTCTCTTATTTCAGTTATTTGCATAGCTTAGTCTCTATCTCTAACTATACTTATCTCTAGTCAAATTACTTACTCTTGGTCAAACTTCCCGCTTGGTCACCCATCATCCCACTACTCCACCTCTAGCACGCTTAACATCCGAGTTCCATTCCGTTCGCATCCAAGTGCTTCGCGCGCATGTATGTGATAGTAGTATCATATCAATCCTATTAACATGTTGATCGATGTCACATTTCTTTAGTGTTTGAATTTCAAATAATTCTTTTAATAAACAAATGTAATGATGTAATAATAATATTGAATAAATAAATAAACATTAACTTTTAATTTGTATTATTTTTAATTTTACTAATTAATTAAATATTTTTTTGCCAAACCTAAAATCTAAAAATTTGAAAATCTAAAAATTGGGTAAAAATGATAGTAATCTTTATGCAGAATGAAATTATTTATTTTAGGTTTTAAAAAATTAAAAAAATATAAAATACTTAATTTATAGAAAAAACTAAAATCTTCCTGCTTTTGTATTTCCATTTGGAATTTTGAGAATCTAAAAATTAGCTAACCGGGTAAACCCCGGTGAATTCGGATGTAACTTTTTCCCAGGATTTTTTTGATATATTATACGTTTTTTTTCGACGTCGTATGCAAAAGTTATTGCGGTTTTACCATTTTTTAAACTTTTTTTGCAAAAAAAGTGGAAATTCGAATTTCTTAATTTCTCCGAATAGTAGGTTGCATAACATACAAGAATCTGAAAACAACTTTTTTTTTGAATTTTCTATCATTTTCTTTTGTATTTTACAAACCAAAAAAAGGCGATCCACGGGGGGGGGGGGGTGCAGGGTGCGTGGGAGTACAAAAACTCGGAAAAACCTTTAGTCGCGGTTGGGGACAACAACCGCGACTAAAGGGGTACCTTTAGTCGCGGTTGGTGTCCCCAACCGCGACTAAAGACTTCTCCGCCGGCCGCATCCTTTCATAGCCCTTTAGTCGCGGTTGGTGTTACCAACCGCGACTAAAGAGTACCTCGTCGCGGATGGAGCATTAGTCGCGGGTTGCCTCCCGAACCGCGACTAAAGCCCCCTTTAGTCGCGGTTCGAATATTTCCGGGACTAATGGGGGTGGACGGAAGCCTCTTTTTCTACTAGTGGTACCCTGACAGTGCTTTCTAGTCTAGCGGTCTGTTTAAGAAGAAGAAACTAAAAAATTGACCCTCACTGTTATTTTCACCTCTTCTGAACTATACATGTTCCATGCTCTGATGCTAATAGTCATAACTCATCGTGAGCCTATTTTAGGTCTGATTAGAAGTATTATTGACATAATTTAGCACTTATACTCTTTGTTATTCATTTTACAGATAACTTAGGGTGTGTTTGGCAGGGGAAGTTTTTCAAAGTACTACAAGAATATTGTGATTTCTGAAATTACCATGGTTTTAAATACTCTGAGGTGTTTGGATTTAGCGAATACTGCAACATTCTATACCTTGATATTAGCAAATACTACTACCCCGAGCCACTTTGTTAGTTAATTTGTGGTCAAAGTTAAGCTAAAATCTCGAGGAGGGCTTCTAATCCCATAGAGATGGACACTGAGAGCATCTCCAGTCGCGTCCCTCAAAAAGCGTCCGGCACAAATGATTTGGGGACGTTTGGGACCGCGCCGGACAAAAAGAGACAAAAAATCTGTAAAAAAAGAGGCCCTTTCCAGCCGCGTCCCTCAAACAGCGTCCGGATGCATGCATTTTAATAGAGGTGACCACCCCATGTGGGAAAAGTAGGTGAGAGAAAGTGTGGGAAAAGAAACTAGCATGTGGGGACAAGGGGCTGCATGCATGCATGTGGACGCTCATTTTGTGTCCGGCGTCCCCGGTAGAGACTCCATCATAGAGTCTCTACCGGGGACGCCGGACACAAAATGAGGCGCTATTTAGCTTTGGGGGACGCGACTGGGACGCGATTTTCCCCATTTCTTGTCCGCCGTCCCCCAAACGCCGTTTGGGGGACGCGACTGGAGATGCTCTGAGGGAGTACTCCAAAACTGAAGAATGGTCCGGACATCTTTTGTCCAAAGTGGAAGCAATTTTGGCCGATACTAGGCGTGCAAAACTGTGCAAGGACAGAGATTTGGTGCACATGGGCGCCGATGATCTCACTTAAAAAAATTATAAAATAATATTTTTAAGTTTCAAAAATTCTGAAAACAAATCCGCATATACTAAATGATGTGTCCCACAAACGTGCGAAAAATCAATTTCAAATACTTTATATTCTGAGCTATAAAAAAAATGACAAAAGTATAGATCTGAGTAGTTATTTTTAAATCTCCAAAACATATCAGATTTTGTCAATTTTGTCTAGCACAAAATAAAAATAATTCCAGGTTGCGATTTTGCATGATTGTGAGATGTATCACTGATAATCTCCAGAATTATTTTTAATTTTTTTAATAACTTATAATTTTTTTTAAGATAGCGAGAACATTGAAGCTTGAGAACCAAAAACACTTTTCATGCAAAACTTCACTGCAAAACAGAGCAAGTTTCGTCTCAAAATTCAGACTGCCGCGCTTCGGATTCCGCGGCGCCTTATTTTTCGGAACCTGGGCCTCGACTCTTCGAGTTAGGAATTGGGCCGAAGCCCACATGCCAAGTGTCGTGGCTCCAAGGTCTCCCGTCGCCGCCGTGACGGACGCCCCCAGTCGTGAAATCCGCCGCGATCGCGCACGCCGTCCGGCGATCAGAATTACCCCCGCCGCCCTGCTAACTCACGGCGAGGTCGCGACGCGTATGAGATTTCGATTTCAGCGGAGGTGCGCCCACCTGCTTGGCGTCCCACCCGGCCTTCGGGCCGCCGCTGCTTCTCCGTCTTCAGTTCTTGGAGGCCAGGGAAGCAGGGGCGTCCCCTGATGTCGGTGTTGTGTCGTGGGTTTGCGTATTGATGCAGGTATGCCCCGCTCAGCAGGAATTCGTATCTGCTCCATCTGATTCGACCGGGAGCATTCAGTGCTCAATTGGGGCCTGAAATGCTGTGAGCAAATCTGGGATTTGGTATTGGTGTGGTAGCATAGTATATTGGTACGTAGTATATTAGAGAATAACGAATGGCCTTTGTATTTGGTTATGCAGAAACGTTCACTGAATGAAGTTGTGTGTTGATCTGTGTTCTGGAATTCCGGAAATGGTAGTTTGAACCAAGCATAGACCGTGAACTACTGAACTGGTTAACTGTTCCTCTACACAAGTACGCAACCGTTTGGTCCGTCAGTAACAAATAACATCTGGACTGTAGTTAGACAGATTCAACAAATGGTTATAGTTATATAATTTTTCTTATTGGTCTGGGAACACACACAAGGATAGTTCTAATTACTTCCAGCCTGTTGCCCGTGCTGGCACTGCTCACAAAGGTGAATCTTCTCAGTTGCAGTTGAACCTAGAAACAAAAACATAATAAACATACCTTCTAGTACAAACTGCTAAGGAATTTATCATGTTATTATCTATTTTTTGATGGGCTCGAACTAGTACATTGTGCTTATAAGGAAGTTGAGATTTTCTGATTGGAACTGTGGCGTACAAACACAAAGCTTGCATGTCTATGTTGTCAGCTCTTTCTAGTCTCTATCTGTTTTACAAGAAAATAAGAAGAAAAAACTAAGCAACTTAGCCTTGTTTTTCACTGTTATTCCATCTCTGCTGTACTGTGCATATTCCATGCTCAATAATCGTAACTCTTCATTGAACATAATTCAGGCGTGCTTGAAAGTTGTATTTGAGATATATCTCAACCGTGTATAATAGTTTTATCTGATGCATATTACGTATTCAACATGATCTCCTTGGCATATCTCGACTCTTTTTTTACATGAAAGAATAAGCTTTATTACGAACCACAGTTGGGCCAAATCTCCCATTACAATAACAGTGGCACCTTGGCGTATCTCTGGCACTTTTGTTGCAGGATGATTATATTTCACATGTTAGTGAGTTAATGAGGCATTTACTTTGGTACATAATATGCCTTTCGAGAGACAGAACCTCCGCACATAACTTTGCCACTTTGGGAGAAATCTGTCTGTTGTTCCAAGTGTGAAAACTTGTTCATGTTGTCCTGGGTGTACGATGTAAAATTCCAGGCAGCTGCATGTCAACATGGTAGTTATGAACTTTCTTCGGAGTCTCATTGTACAAGCAAGTTGCAATTACAGTGACTTTTAATTTTAAACTTTTGTTCAGGAAATTGGAGCTGCTGATATAGTTTAACAGAAAACCTTTTAACTGAGTTGTGTTGTGAGGCATTAATAAGATAAATTTTGCAATAATCCTATAAGCATAGATGTAGTAGTGGCATATAAGGTATAACTACATGTTATTGGGTTTGCTTACTTTCCTTTGGTCTGTATAAGATTTTAGCAGAATCTCCAGTTAAAAATATACAGATTTTTTTCATGCCTTGGAGTTCCATTTACGCTTCTGGGACTTGGAAACCACTGTAAAAAAGGACGCGCAAAAGCTCTTCTAATGGCATGTAACACGAAATTTCTGAATTGTAATTCTTTTATCTCAGAGCTCAGTGGATCTTAATCATATTTTATTAATATTATGCATGATTCTTAACAGTTCTTTATCATGAGTAATTTTGGGGTAAGCAAGACTGTCAACTATCTATGAGCTTAATTCAGCAGGTCATGTAAAAGGAGAACAGAGGATCTAAAAATACAGTCAAAAGCCCTTATGCTTATGCCTTCATCTTTATCTTC
The DNA here is from genome assembly GCF_022539505.1 of Lolium rigidum. NCBI lineage: Eukaryota > Viridiplantae > Streptophyta > Magnoliopsida > Poales > Poaceae > Lolium > Lolium rigidum. Next base: position 3,439,765 of record NC_061510.1, on the reverse strand, counting down.
ACTATGAGTTCATGCAGCTTCTTTTGACCCTTTTGTATCCTACCTATAATGGTGCCATTTTGTTTTGCAGCAGAACTGAAAACGACTGCTCCTTTTTATCTCTATCATGTTTTTTGAATGGAGCTGGATGCTGCGATGCTAGTATCATGACGTTGCCTCTTTCAAGAGGAACTGACCACATCAATAGTTGAGGTTTTCTGATTAGAGATGGTTACCTGCAAATATACTTAACCATTTTAGCGCATTTTTCGTAAACGATGATTTTTCCATCAATGGTAAAATCAAAATCATCAGTCTTGCAGCATTTTATTCGTTTCACCTTCAACTGTACAAAACTGTTACTCCAGTACCTACTGCTAATCACTAATTAGATTACATGTTGCAGAATTTCTGAAGCCAACAAAGAGTTAATTCTCAAAAGCAGGCTAACAAGCTTTATTGCTTTCTTATTTTTCATCATGAGATAAGCAAACATGTTAAACATGTGCAGCTTCCTCATTGTATCTTAGAAATCTATTTGAAGTATCCAATGATTAAAGAGAATAGCTCAACTTTCCTTTTGATGTTGACCTCAGTTACATAATTGCTTTTTCGTGCTGAAGTCTGCATTTTGTCATGTTTCCCCACGTTTATGCTTTGGTTTTTTATGTTTCAAGTTATGTAGGGGATAGGACTGCATCTTTTGCGAAGTTATTTGCTCATCCAAGCTATTCTTCCCAGAACTGTGTTGAACAAGACATTATATTAGAATCAAAGGAGCACGTTTGTTTTCTCTCCTTGCATATGCTCTAGTACTTATGTTTGCTTGGAGCAGTTTCATTGTGTTCTATGTTCTTGGACTATTTTTTCTGTTAGAAAATTTAGTTTCTGTTTATTTTCCTTGTTGCAGTTACTGCCTCAGAGCTGAGATGCATATCTTAGGATTTGGGTTTAAAATCAAGAGCATAGGATAGTTACAATGAGTTGCAATGATGAAAATGTGTGTTTCCCAGTAAGCAGTAAGCACATATAGATGCTAACTCTAAGTTTAACTTACAGCTAATGTTCTATGGTTTTAATACGACTATGTGAAGTTGTTCATGGTACTAGCATGGTAACATGGGTTATATATACTGGCCCACAACGGTACAGAATCGAGGTAGTGGTCTGAGTCTGACTTCTGATCTCAGCAGCACACCCGGCCTTTGTCTTTTTTCAAATGAACACAATGCTGCAAGCCTTATAAAGTATTAATGATCATACAAGAATTTGTCTGATACGAACAGATCGTCAGTCAGGTGTTCAATTTAGTGCTTTGCCGGGGCTCAGATGTCACTGCCCAAGTAATTTGGATTTCATGACCAGATTCATCAATCCTTTTTTAGTTTGACAAATTTCTTGAAAAAACACTATATTTACCTATAAGCAAAAGTGTCTGCAATGTGGCTTATAGAATGAATCTGATAAATTTATCACTTAGCTAATTATATTTAGTGTAACAAGTGAGCTTCGCCCTTTGAGCTTTGATTTTTACCCTTAGTGTTCCTTGAGCAATTATTGCTTGGAATAGTATTTTCATGCTTAAAAGTATACAATATATGGACTTGTCATGGCGATCACTAGCGCTGACGAATCAGAGTAGTAAACTATGTAAAAGCTTTCAGATAGTGACTTAACCTGATACAAGCAAAATGTTTGCAAGTTGCCTAAAGCCCTAGACTGCTTTACTTTACATGTACTTATGGTCCTGTGGGTGTTAATCATCATAGTCAAGAAAATGACATCAGTGGGAACCGAATTTGGAGGTCCGGACTGCTACAGGATAAACATAATTTCTTTTGTCTTCTAAGTGGAACAGCACCAACTGTCTACATTGCAAACAGATAAAGTATTTTCCTGTTACATTATTCGTATCGTATTGCTTCATCATCTGGTGCAAGGTATTCAGATATCTTTCCTTGTTTGGGTACTAGCAGATTCTTGAGGAAGCCAAGATACTTGCACAATGGCCTACTTTTGCCCTTCAAAAGTTGTGAGGCTAGGGGGTGGCCTACCCTTTCGGCTACACTGTTGGGTTCTCTTTTCTTCTGATTCCTCTTCTCCTATTACCAGAACCGACACTGCACATTCAGCTCTGTAACCTTTGCGATTAAATAACTTTGTGTGAAATGCTTTTGGATGGAATATGTCTCAGCATATCTTAATTGCAGTTATTTCTGTACCCAGGTTGAAGTACTTTGCTTGCGGCTTGCAGAGGCCACCCATATCTCCACGGATGGCAATGTGGGCACTCAAGGTCTGATCCCAATACCACCTTCAAAGTTGTAAGAATTATTCCTATCGCAGTTAATTTATTGCTGTTCATTTATCGTTTATCCAGACTAGTACTGTCACAGAGCTGTCTGTCTGAACTCTAAAGGTCTCCAGTAAAATGGAAGCAAATTTTTGTAGGAGGTCTCAGGTTAATTAATCACATTATGGTTCTATTTTAAGATGTAAAAGCGAAGGAAGATTATTCCTGAAAAGCCACGAAATGAGGCGAACAGTTTTGGTTGAATATCATAGAACAACATGACGATTAAGACCTTAATCATTAGTTTGATCAGTACGCGTGTTTTGTCTCTGGCATCATTAGGAAGATACATGACCTGATTTGCTGGGTCCAGGTGGGTTAAATTCTCCTTTTCTTCTGCTCATATTCCTTAAAGCCATGTGAAGTTGTGGAGATTTGTGCCTCTTTTGCTAATCGAGCTGGCCGATCATACTTTATCATTTGATTAGATTAAGGACTAGTACTAGATAAATCACCGCGCTTTTAAATTTTAAAATGAACTGCGTCATGTATGCCCTTCCTGTTTACTCTAGACTGTCGGATCTACCGACTAGTTTTACCGTCGATCCATGCATGACATCACTATGCTACATTGGTACTCTAGTCCTTCATCCAACTTTTGCATCAATCAGTGCCACAAAAACCAATCACAGTTGAAATTCTACGCCATAGCAAATTTTCAGTTTTAGTACTAGTTTGCTTAACTGTTCCCTTCATGTCACAGCAGAACATTATCTAGTTCCACTTCCCATAGACAACAGTAAATTTTTTCTTAAGACGGACATTGTGATGGTAATCTTCACCAGGTAACTCCAGCAACTAATTAACTTAACACATTATTATAAATACATGTGGTATGTGTACATGATAAGCTATAGAGGTCGGATGGTGCTATGTACGTAGAATAGGTTAAGATGGTTTTGGGTTTTGGAGATACCCGCTGTGTGGGGTGGGGAGAAGCATAAACTCGAAAAGGAGAAAGGAACCTAAAGCTGGCCCTGGGGCGGGGATGGATGGATTGATAAAAAGGAAAAGTGGCCCACAAGCTATGCATCACACCATTGAGCAGCCGCAAGTTGGAAAGCGCTCGGGACCCAGCTCCTGCACTTGCCATGTAGGCGTGTGGTAGCAGTAGCAAATAGCTGGGGGAACGTGTCGAAAGCCTGTGCCATCACAGTACAGTTGCCGGATCATGTCACTGCCTTTAGTTAACTTCTTTTTGTAATTTTGTTAGCTACTGCCTGAATGAGAGAGTGAGATATGGTCGCCATCATTAGCTCGTCGCACGCCGCCGAGACTAGACTGGAGTATAGTTCGATCATAAACCAACCAGCTGAGTTGTTAAATTGATGGAGACCCATCTTATTCAGCTGATATATGCTCCGGATTTTTGACCCTGTTTTCTTTATGTACCATTTTTCTTCCTGGAACAAAGCTGTTCCTGCCGACTTCGGTAAATGGGCGGTGGTGGAAGTATCGTTTTTACCCCAAAAACTCATGATCAGTCAGATGTGAATGGACGAAATCTTTCTGGGCATTTAGTGGGTCCTCGGATGACTGTTTTCCTTGTCACCCGGCTAGCTCCAACAGAAGCCTTTTCAGCCCTTCCAGTGTGGACAGTGTGAGCACGATCTTTATGGGGTTCCTGGGTTTCCGGCACAATCTTTATTAGCAGCAACATTATCTGCACATTAACATTAGCATGTTCCATCTAAACAATCATTAGCTTGTCTAACCGTCGCTGGTACGCGTGCGAGTTGCAACAAGCTGTGGTGGATTAATATATATTTTGCGTGGCTATTGCATCTTAGCATATTTCTGGTATCTGGCAACAGATGAAATTTATCTGCTGATCTCAGGGTGGGCAAAGTAGATTTCCACTTGTGAACTAGGAAAACTATTTTTACTAATCGTACTAGCTTTTTATATGCAGTTATTTCATCTATTCATAACACTTCATATATGGACCAATCCTGAGTTCTCTCTTGTACTGATAGTGTCTCCGAGGTGGCAAATTTACCTGCCGGCGTGCATGCGTGCATCCATCACAGACGACACAGAGACCAGTGTGAGCATTGCTTGTCTTGCCAATCCACTCTTGATCGATGGAACAACCAGAAGAACCGAGCAGGTAAACTTAATTAAGTACCAATGTTACAGACCGTGCATGCATTCCTTCAGCATTGCCAGTGCCACTCAGTTGAGAGACAGTTAATCTGTGCTGGCAAAAAGTATATCTGTGATCTAGCAGTACATGCATTAGCCTCTAATTAATCATGCTGGCACTCACACCGAGGCATATGCATGCAGGGTACAGGTCCCTCCGGCAAAATCTACATGGGGCCGCGTGTATGAACGTGACGTAAACCGTCAAAGGGAAGCGGGGCGGGGAAAAAGCGCGGGAATCGAGTACCAACCTTGGGGCCCTCACTCTTTCCAACGGGAGCTGACTAGGCACGTCCCTGGTGGCCCACAAAGCAGCCAATGGCATCTCGCCATCCCTGCATGCACCTACAGGCTACAGTACGCACACCCCATGGCTAGCTAGGCCGTAGCTAGCTTTGGAGAGGTTGGCCTTCAGGCCTTGGCCAGCCAAAGACAAGAGGAGAAGATTGGGATATTTCTATCTCTAAAGTAACTGACACAAGACACAATGGAAAGCAAAAGCAAAGAAGAGAGAGACAGAGACAGAGAAGAGAGATGGCTGCATAGCTTCTTGTGTAAGACGAGAAGAATCCAAGCATTACATGCACATATTGTAGTCTCCAGACTTTGCTATAAAGCCAGACTCCCTCCCCTGCCCCTTTCCCTCCCTCTCTCTTCTTCCTCTCTCCTTGGCCATTAGCCATTAGCCATTGGCACCAAGGTACCCCCCTCCTCTTCCTGATGCATCTTCACTGCTTCTCTTACCTTGCTATATGATCACAATCTTGGTTAGCTCCTGTGACTAATGTATGTGCAATTGCATCTTGCAGGTTTTGTACATTTGTAGCTGATCATTCATTCACATAGCTAGCTATTCAAGCAAGGCTGGTGTGGCTGTCCGCATTTTAGCTTTGGATAGCCTTGCCTGCCTGCCTAGCTCCAACCAATTGTTTGCCGTGAGAGTTCTGAGAGGAAGAAGAAAGCAGATATGGCACCGGTGAGTCTGCCGCCGGGTTTCAGGTTCCACCCCACCGATGAGGAGCTCATAATCTACTACCTTAAGAGGAAGATCAACGGGAGGCAGATAGAGCTTGAAATCATCCCAGAGGTTGATCTTTACAAGTGTGAGCCGTGGGATCTACCAGGTACATCTCTAGATTGTTATTGGTTTCTATGTTTGTGTGATTCCCTAGCTAGCTCCTGATAGATTTTTGAATCCAACCCTACGTCCATGTAAGTATCAGCAGTCAGTTCACATTCTTGGCTTCCTATATAGGTTTGAATTGGGGATAGCTCTGAATAAGGAGATAGTAGTAATTAATTAATTCAATTGCTCTTTAGATAAATAGCTGCTTGAACTTTGAATTACACTGTTATAGGTCTACTGTGAATTAATTATGGGGTTTTGCAATTCATAAACCTTAATTGTTCACCAAGGAAAGCACATGCGTGGTTCTGATATTTGTTTTGGATACCCTGCTGTGAAGACACCCAAGCAATCTTATTCAATTCTTGTACTACCATCCCTCCCAAGAAATGCCAACGCCTATTCTTAGGAAAGAATAATCACATGTTCCCTTCTTCATGAGCACTTCATCGTCCTGTTATATTCAAATAACGACTAGTCTTGTAAAATTGCAACACATTTAATTTAATGTATGCATGCATTTGTATATTCATTTTTCCAATTTATTTTCACAAAAAATATATAGTTCAGTGATCTATTTTGACATCTCATTTTTTAGTTGACTGAAACATCTATATTTCGCCAATTTATCCTACTTTGAATTTTCTCCCATGCTAGCGCTTTGTGTGTGTGAAAACTACACCGTGAGATTTGCTTCTACTTTTAAACATTTTGTGCACACCGAAAGCTGTGATATTGATAGATCATGATCCTTTTTGTTGAAAGAACTTAATCTTCCAAAAGAAATGTCAAAATTCTGCCAAGTGTAAAGGTCATCATGTAGTTATGTCTCTGCATTGAGCTACTTGAAAGGGAAATAAATCCTTTATCTCAGTGACAACAAAGCGAAAGCTTATATATTTTGGATCATGTCACAATCACACATAGATTTGAAGAAAAGATATATTCTCTTTATCCACTTGCAATTTGCTTTCAGGCTTGATCGTTTGCTAAATTTCACTTCTCTGCATTGTATGAAACTGGAGCTGTGAAAAAACGAAAGATTATACAAAAGGGTTTATTTTTCTTCTTCTTATTTGGTGAGTGACAATACAAAGCAAGAAATTAGAAAAAGGTTTTGAAAGATGGGCAGAAGTCACTGAGTCAATTCAAATCAAGAAGCTGAACAAAAGTTTCATAAGTCAAGCAGATGAACAAAAGTTGCACAGTTTCCAAGACAAGATAATGCATATAAAGTGTTTTCTACTTTTTCATTTGAACGATGGTAGGGTAGCTGTATAACGGTCAATAGACACATTTGGGTTCTACAATTAGCTCTAATCATGGTTAAGGCACACCTACTCATAATAGATGGTTTGTCTTGTATATATGTGTACTGTATACCTGACTTCTCCCCTAACTGAATATTCAGAAAAATCCTTCCTTCCAAGCAAAGACCTAGAATGGTACTTCTTCAGCCCTCGAGACCGCAAGTACCCGAACGGATCAAGAACAAACCGCGCGACCAAAGCTGGGTACTGGAAGGCAACCGGGAAGGATCGTAAAGTGAATTCGCAGAAGCGTGCTGTTGGTATGAAGAAGACCCTTGTGTATTACCGTGGTCGAGCCCCTCATGGCTCTCGCACTGACTGGGTGATGCACGAGTACCGCCTCGACGAGAGGGAATGCGAGATCGACAATGGCTTACAGGTACTACATTGTGGTAAAATCCTGACCTAATCATGTGGGGTTTCACATGGTACTTAGCCTTTTAATCTCTTCTGGACATCACTGCTTCTGGAACCCTAAACGTGGTGTAGTTGGGCCTTTGACACAAACGTGTTTGCATATCTCTGTATACAGGACGCGTACGCACTGTGTCGGATTTTCAAGAAGACGGCGCCCGGGCCAAAGATCATAGAGCATTATGGCGTGGTGCAGTACGACACCGAGCAGCCTCAGTGGGCAGCGAGCAGCGTCGAGCGCTCCCCGACGCTGGACGTGTCGTGTGATGGAAGAGGTGGAGACGACTTCGAGAGCAGCAGCTTCTCGTTCCCGACAGAAGCGCCGATGGCAACAGGATCCATGCACGGTGGTGGGTTCGGGATGCAGATGATGGGGGCGCCTCATGAGGATGGCAGGTGGATGCAGTTCCTGAGCGAAGACGCCTTTAACGCCACCAATCCTTACTTCATGAACCCAGCTACCTCTAACTTCTCATGCATTCCATCCAAGGTACATATACATATACAGAAATAACGCCACTGTCTCAGACTTCCAGTAGTAATATTTTCAGATCAAATGCAGTATTTTTTGAATGCCTAATGTGTATACATGTTAATGCAGGTGGATGTTGCACTGGAGTGTGCACGGCTGCAGCACAGGCTGGCTCTGCCGCCATTGGAGGTGGAGGATTTCCCGCACGATGTCAGCCTCGATACCAAGACCGGCATACTCCGGAGCAACCCCAACGAGGTTGACATCCTTCAGGAGTTCCTGTCCGTAGCTTCGGCGTCGCAGGAGCTGATCAATGGCTCCTGCAGCAGCAGCTATCCTGATATGTGGTTAGGTACCGGCACGAGCAGTGCTGGTGCCGGCAGCCATTACATGAACGAGCTGTCCTCTCTTGTTGATCTCGGAGCGTCGAAGGCAAAGGAAGAGGCTGACAATTTCTACCAGCTGTGCGGTATTGGGGCGTCGATGAGCCGTGACGAACCAGGTAGGCTGGTTGAGATCGGTGAAATGGGGGAGTTCAAGGAAGAGAAGAAGCAGGTGGAGAACCTCAGAGGTGTCAAGTTGGTGAACAATGACCTTGGAGAGGTAATCAATTTGCTTCCACGATAATCTGATTAGTGTATATATACTGTGAGATATAATGGTTGCTAATCACAATAATCCATTTCTGTCAATCAGATCGTTGTAGAAGGAGATGAAAGCAATCCAACAGAAGGCATCACACATTATCCTATAAACGATACCGCAGACAATTCAGGTACTTAAATTTTGGCTGTAACATGCACTCCAATGGGGTAATCAGTTAGCTTAATTTTAGCTCTTACTCAGAGCCTTCCACGCATGCACTAACTGAGTGCTAGATTGCAGGAGCCGGTCATCACCTGACCGATACCACTGACGCAGGCGTCATCGACATGGCCCCCATCTTCTCGCAATCTCAACCTGACGACTTCGCTATTGCTATGGGTTTCGACAATGATGACGACGTCAACCCCAATGCATCCTTTGATCTATACGAGAAGGTTGACGTCCAGCGCGGGCTGTTCGTCTCACGGGTCGGCGCGTCGAAGACATTCTTCCATCGCGTCGAGCCGCCCAAGATGGTCAGCTTCCACCTGAACCCTGTAGCGAGTGAGGTCGGCAAGGCGATCGAGAAGTTTCGTTATCTCCCCGTCACGTCCAAAGTTAGTGGTAGTAGTAGGGTTTCCATCTTTGGGAAGGTGAAGGCACTCATCAGGGGCAAACTCCTGACGAGGAGATCGTCATCACAGTACCAGAGATCGGAGACGACAGTGAGCGAGCTGCTGCAAATCGTGTCGCTCCTCTTGGCACCGAAGGAAGTTACTGAGGAAGAAGAGCTGGTTGGGAAGAAGGCGAAGAAAGTGAAGCCGGGTTGGGGCTGCGATGGGTGCAGCAGCGCGTGGCAGTTTGGGCTGCCCAAAGGGAGTAAGGGCATTTCCTCCATGTTTTTGAGTGGGAAATGGGCATTTCTAACCTCTGCATTGGCCATCCGCGCTCCAGGGCTGTGCAATCACTAAAAGGTCTTTCGATTTGACTATCTCTCATCATGACTGTAACAATATTTGTTTGTTTGTTCTGCTATAACCTTGGTAGCGGCGCGTGCGTCTATTAACTGCTGGTGTATAATTGGAGGTTGTCGTCATTATTTGTACGTCGGTGTATTAACTTGTATCAAATACTATTGTTACATATGAGTTGTATAAGTGCTATATAAATGAATATATACATACAAATTTTATTCAGGGTATCCCTTCGTTGGAAAATGTACTCTCACTTTGTCAATTGTTATCATGGGATCCAAAATGATCTAATTACTTTTTTTCGAGAGCACGTTAAAGGAGTGCTTTATCATAGAAGGCAGAAACTCATTTACAAGACAAGAGCCAACTGCTAGCAACAGGGTTGGCTAAACAACACACCCACCTAAACTCCAACACTCCTAGAACTCTAAGCCTACTCTTGCTCCTGGTTTTGTTTCCCTCCGAAGATCGCAGCCTCCCAAAGTCCAAATTCTGCTCTGATACGCTTGGCTAGCTGCACTACTGAAAACTGCTCTCTAGTGTTACCGAACATTCTCGCGTTGCGCTACTTCCACAACATCCATGCCACCAGAATCACGAGTGTGTCAAACTTTCTCCTCTCCCCAGCTTGCACCTGCATTTGTCTCAAGCCACCACCCTTCCCAAGCACTTTCAGCAAGAGGATGTTGTATTTGCAGCGCGGCATGCGTGCCAAACCTGATGCACATTGGATGTAAAACAAGCATGGAGTATCAAAAATTAATTATACATTGGATGCTAGCCTCCCGGTCTAGACTCACTGAAATATCAGACATCCACTTGTGGTCAGTCAGCGCGTCGGCCACCATTCTGCTGTTCTTTCACCTGGTTGGGACTGTTAAGCTTCATGCACTAGCCACTTGAACCAAAAGTCCGAACTGATGGAAAGGGCTAGGCAATCTAATTATACACTTCACAACACCCCCACTCGCGTGTGACGGGAGAAGAGAAAGTCAACACGTGAAAGAAGAAGAGCACACCGAAACAGGACATCAGCGGTGGCTAAAGAGGGGGTAACAGCAATTTTTTAGGCTTAATTGCGAAAACCATGTGAAAGCCAGGATTTGAACTCAAGACCTGGGGCTCCGATACCATGTTAAGCTTCATGCACTAGCCACTTGAACCAAAAATCCGAACTGATGAAAAGGGCTAGGCAATCTACTTATACACTTCACAACAGGGACTAGCGGAAAAACCCTCGGCGCAATGTCTTCCGCCTTTCACCCATTAAGCCACCGGTCTGTCCAGAAGTACACTCTTGTACCGTCATCCTCGCCAAACTCTGGAACTCATCCAAAGCTGCGATGTCCTTCTGTATCTGTAGTCCCTGCCAAAAATGAGCTAATTACATTTGCTCCACATGTGCAAATCAGTCTGAGAACTTGCGAATGCTGATTGCCCTGTTCAACGAGTTGACATGCGGACTGAAACAGGTACATGGCGGCAAGTGGCACAGTCTGTGTTTGGCTTGTTTGCAAAAAGCTCCTACATCCAAACTGAATTTCCTTCTTTTATTTTAAGAGAAAACTCTTAAATCGATTCCTTAGAATCCCCAATCCATAACCCTAGCTACAGTACAGTAGTGAAGATAAGCGGTGAGGGTGCAGATTGACAACGAGGGTGGTTGGCTATGGCGAGCGGCGAGGTCGTAGATTGATGCCAAATTTTATTAAGAGCATTCCATCGTGGAAAAAATGTTCTCTTGCTTTGTCAATTGTCATTGAGGTATAACCAGAGGATCTAAAATGAGCCAAATAGCGGTCATACATATACTTGCCCCGCATATGCAAACCATCCCAACAACTTGCAAATGGCAATCACTTTGCCCAACAAGTTGACACGCGGACTGAAAGCATGCACACACTGGATGTGGATACGACACAGTTGCAAGTGGGATGGGCAACGTTTTTTTGCAGAAAGGTCCCGCATCCAAATTAAATTGACTGTTTAGATCCTTCTTTTATATTAAAATAAAAATTTGAAATCTTTTCCTCATAATTCCCATTCCCTAACCCTAGCTACCCATAGCGGCAAGGGAGAGCAGTGAGGATGGAGATTGATGGCAAGCGGCGGTCAGTGAGGGTGAGCATAGAAGTCATAGGTTAACGGTTGTTCATGGGTTTGAGCCGGGATTCCGAGCGCCGGCATTCTGAGCATGAAGGTGACCTAGGCCATGGCAGAAACACATGTTCATGTAGTACAACTCCACGGTGCGAATGTGAATAAAATATTGAACCAATAGCAGTACTTAGATATCTCATGCGAAAGAGTGGGGCACGAAAATTACCGATTGGAATCACGATCATAATGCTATGTTTAATCTCGTTTGCAATATTAGTTTCTTCTTCCATGGATTGGCGAGCAGAGCTTGTCAAACCTAGGGAGAAAACCGCACTTAATATACTACATCTGTCTATAAAAGGATGTTGAAAGTTTGATTAAATTCGGATGTATCTAGACACCTTTTAGGCATATAGATACATCTAGATTTAGACAAATGTTTGACATCCTTTTATGGAAGGAGGAAGTACTACTTATGACAATGAGTAGCATGTTGACATAATACCATTTGGGGCTAAACCGCAACTTCGTTGATTTAAATCGTGCATCTAACGGTACCATTAGAAAGGTATGATCATGTGCTATAACTTTTATTTTGGGCCTGATTCGAAATTGGGCACTAATTAAGAGTAGTTTTGAATTTGAGCAGTGATGAGAAGAATAGGGATAGAATCTTCTTTGGGGCCAAATTGTAACCTCGCTGATCTAAATCGTGCAAATAAGGTATCATTGGAAAGGTATGACCATGTACTACGACTTTTCTTTTGGGCCCAATTCGAAATTAAGCACAAATTAAGAGCAATTTTGAATTTAATCACTGATTAAAAGCAAATCAGTTAGAAAGAGAAACATAGAAAGACTGAGATTGACAAACAGAGCATTGAAAAGCATAGCACCGGTGAGCCGATCATTTACATGAGATTCACGAGCAAAGCAACCCCCTTGGCGACCAGATCATTTGCCGCTCGCGATCTCCTTCTCGCACAGTTTATTTTCTCTTATTCCCGCGTCCGTTTCCATTTAGTCGCGCCCTTTTGTGCGAAGCCACACGAGTGAGTCCTTGAACTGGGCTTTGGGCTGGCTGCTTCATTGCGTTTTCAGGGGTTCGGTGATGGTACCCTCAGATGTGCAACAAGCGGTCCAACCGTCCAGCTGAGTCAGAGGTTCTCGTTCAACCTCCTTTTCAAAAGCAAAAATCAAATGTATGCTGCCACTCTACCGTCTACCGGAAATCTTTCACCAAGTAGGCCTAGTTTGTTTTCAAGGGATTGAATCCCACCGTGGATCCAATCTAGACATGGATTTGATTGATTCAGAGTGATCATCCAATCCATTTTGCCGAACCCTTCTAATCCATATGTTTAAAAATATATTCGGTTAGGTCTCCTGTGCCTAGATTAAAGCACAGGATCTTAGCCAAGCTCGCTGTCTCGTGCCCCTTCTTCGCTCGCTAACTAGCGTCCTCTCGTCGTGGTTTTTTTCCACTTGCCAAGTGGGGAAGACAAGTTTCAAGATTAAATCTCTACTACTTATAAAGGCACGAAATGCCGTAGGAAAATTACATCTACACCGTACATCCAGTCACATCATACACACACGATCTCTCCATTCTCCCCACCTCCTTCCTTCGTCAGACGCGGCGTCATCACTTCAGACGATCACATACTCGATATCCATCGTAATCGAGTCAAAACTGACTCCGCTAATCTTGCTTTCCTCGCAATCTGTGCGTTTGTGCTCTTCACCCTCCGTGATCCACGACACCGCCCACGATCGGGCCGCCGCCCTCTGCACCCCATGCCCACGCCCACCGCCGTCGTGCCCTGTGCCTCCACATCCCCACACCTCTATGCTCGCAGGCTGCCGCGCGCGCACAAGAAACACGGACAGTCGCTTGCCGCAAGCAACAATGCCACCGTTTCTCCAAACAGGAGATGCAAAATCTGTCGCGGCCGCTCAGGCACATCTTGGAATAGATCGAACCAATGGATCCTATAGCATCGTGAGTATACTTCGATCTGCAAGTAGCAACTTTGACTGAATCATGCACTAGCATCTTATTTCATTTGCAACGTTTGCCATGCTGCAATCAGTATCCGATGATCCGATCCACCCACACACGACTGCTGTTTAGGAGGAATATGTTTATGCACTTCTGGAGTGTATACTGTGTTTGGGGCACCACCAAAAAAGATGAGTTATTATTCAGTATTGTAAATTAACCACGGCACAACTCCACGTCCACGGGTAGCACTTACCTCTTTTTGGATGGAACGCGGATGTTCATCTTGATTTGCCAATTGACTTCTCCATTAGCCATTTTCTACTGCACCACCACGGGTAGCACAACCATTTGCTGATGCAGGTACAATATCCAGTGTTAAATTCCTTTTACCTCCTCTATTCGTTCAGCAACAAATTGTGACACTTATTTTAGACATGATTTGCATGCCTGATTTAATATAATACATATTGCATTACACAGGTCATGGGAAGGAAGATTTATTGTTATGTCATCTTCCACTTCCAACTGGGCATATTCTCCATTGAAGGATATAAGCAACACCCAGTCCATGGATGGATGAGATAGTTGTGTTCTTTTTGTGTCTTTTTATTGCATCTATTTGGAAGTTAACAACACCTGGAGAGCTTTTACATTTCTCAACAGGTTTCATATTGTTGTAAATACTGTTTTCTGTCTTTCCTATATTATGAATCTGTTATCTCGCTAAGTTAGAAGAATGAATCTGCAGAAAGGGTAGTGTTTATGAAGACTACCGTTTTGTTAACCCAAGGTTACTGCATTTGTGTTGTATATTGCTCGGTTTATTGAGTTGATGAACTTGCTTCTTATATCTCGATTGAGTTTGGAGAATAAATACTAATACTGTCTCCTTTGCTCTTTTGGTTGTTCTAGGAGAGGACATAAGTAGCAGGAAGCAATAAATTTTCTGTTACACATGTTACTAGCAATAAGTAGTGGTTCACACATGAAGAAATTGTTCAGATAAATTTACCATCAGGCGAACAACTGAACTAGGATGTACTTATGCTACTAAAGCTAATCATTTATATATCGAAGAGATTTTTTTTTGTTCATATAGTCATGTAGAAGAGTCTATTACTCTCCATTAACTATGTATCTATTTTCGTAGATTGCGATTTCTGCTTTGCACGATTTCAGGTCTACTTAGAAAGATTGAGGTATTATTGTTATTTCGAGATAAATACACAAGTCCTCTTTTTCAGAGTTTGTTTTACCATGTTGTGGCAGTATCTGTGATATACCTTTGACAGGTTGGTGTTGTGAGAAAAGAATATTCTATTTTCGGAGCACTCGGGACATAGGATATCGATCAGCAGTTAACGGCCATAAGTGAACGTGATTTAGCGGCCATGAAATTGACTACGATAAGTCTTTTGGCACTCACTGTTATTCCGTTTCATTACTATCCAAGAAACAGTCAGTTAACCATTTCAAGTGTATTATCCTCTGTGTGGTTTAATTTGCTACAATTTAGTTTGATGTTGCTGGCAGTTGCATGTTTGAACCATTTCCATCTTGTGGTGCAACCGGTCATCTGGATAACTGTATGGAGAAAAAAAACATGTTGGTTTCCTTCCTCCATGGTAGCTCCTAATTACCACAAAGATCCATGTTATTCTCCGAGTTCTGTTAATCTCTCTGATTGGCTATGCTACCACTCTGAAGCTTATAATTTTGATGACATCTTTCAATTATTAAAGTATACCTTTATGTATTTATCTCAAAAAAACATTGATTGTTCTACTTTTTCCATTATATTGGGTTCATATTAGCCGAGACGTGCATGGCACGTGCAAGCTTACTAGTTAATATAAATTGATGGGATGAGTTTACAGGTAGGGAGTAACTTTTTTTTCATACTAGGCAGGGAGTAACTGAACACCATAATTTTACTGGGCTGGAAAAAACAACTCGCCGGGCTGGACATCAAGGGCTGGGCCGTAATCCAGATCAACCCGTACCTCTTACGGATTAAACCGACGAGGCTGTAGGGGAAACTTTCGGTTAGCTACCACTACCAGGCTGGCGTTTCCTTAATAATTTCTTCACCCTCCCTCAAAAAAATATTTCTTCGCTCATCGTGTTTTCCTATGTACCGTAGGATGCATGCATGAGTAACACAGTAGTGACCAAGAGGAGGAAAAAATATGGCAAGTCATTAGTGACGCAAGATAACATTGATTGATGACGTAGCAGGGCATGTGTGTAGTTCGGATGAGCACATTGACAAGCTAGGCCTCCACAGATCGATGAATCGATCGGTAGTATCCAGTTGAGGACGACGCGTACGACAATGACACGGGATTAGACGGACGGACCATATGTATTGCCGTTGTTAATTAATTTGTACTCCCTCCGATCCGAAAAAACTGTCGGATGCTTAATACAGTTAACGTTTTACACTTAAGCCCTTGTAGAATCTGAAAAGGCAGCTGGAGTCGCTGGACTCCGCGTTCTGGCCGGTCGGCCGGATGGATCAATCGCTCACACGCCTCCGCGCTGGTCGGCCGGATTGATCAATCCATCGAGGCATCGATCGCTCGCATCCGCACTAGAGAGCCGGATCGATCCGCTCGTCTACCTCCGCGCTGGTTGGCGTCCGCGTTATGGCCGGCAAGATCGATCGATCGCCCGCCTCCGCGTTCTGGCCGAAAAGATCGATCTGCTTGCTCGCTCGCCTCCTCCGGCCAGCTCCTCCTCGTCAGATCGCGGATGCAGGGAAGGAAGGAATGGGATCTGGCGGCTGAGCACCTCCTGGTGCGTCCCGTCGTGGAGGTGGGCAACAGATCGTCGGGCACGCGCGCGACGCCGCTGTGAAGCGAGCTCGACGGAGCAGCGCGCAGCGCCCGCTGGGTCGAGCAAGCCCGCCGCGACGCAAGCGGGTCTCCTCCTGCCTCCTGCCTGTGGGCGCGCCGCCGCTCTCAGCCTGGAGCGTTAGGGGGGAGAAGGGAGCACAACAAGAGAGGCCAGCGGTTGCGGCTGAGATGCTGCGGGCCGTCCGTCACGACTAGGGAGGAGTGCGGGTAGATAAAGAAAACCGCGGACTATTTTGCAAAATCGTCATTCCGACACTTTTTTAGGATCGGAGGGAGTACCAGATCTCTATCAACGTGGAGTTTTTTTTCTACCGCTGCGTACAAGTGGCAAGTTTAACAATGGTTGCCACTCCATAAAAAGGCGTGGAGGAAAAATCAAGACAGTGACGTGAACCTTGCACGGAGTGGCACACTTCGCTTTCGTAAAAGACTAAATGCCCATTCATAATTGTTATTTTTGTACAACTTGAAGAAAACCATTTATGTCTAGTGCTTGCAGGCTCCCAGCCTGTAGGGGCACTGTATAGTGGGATGTGGATGCGAAAAGTGCTTTTAGCTCACAGGCTCCAGTGTTCTCGCTTAGTTAAAAAAAATTAAAAATATTTTTACAAGTTATAAAAAATCATGAAAATAAATATGTACATTACCATTGATACATCCCACAATCATGAAAAATCCCAATCCGAAATTCGTTTTATTTTGGCCTGGACAAAAATAACAAATTCTGATATGTTTTGGAGATTTGAAAATGACTACTCAGATCTACAATTTTGTCATTTTTGTGTAGCTCAAAATATTAAGTATTTGAAATTGATTTTTTGCCCGTTTGTGGGATACATCATTGACTATGTGTGGAATTTTTTCCAGAATTTTTTACAACTCAAAACTATTATTTTTATTTTTATTTAAAAAACGAGATCACTGGTGCCCATGTGCACCAAATCTCTGTCCGGATCGATGTGGATGTGATTATCAATGCTAGAGAGGCTCTGATCGTCCATGCGGATGGAGCTGGAGTGTCTTGCCTAGCCGGCTGCTTGCTCTCTTTTGTAGGTAAGCTGCTTACTTTTTAGCTTGACTTGTGTGGATTGTTAGCGGTCTGTTGGAGTGACACGTAAATATTTGAACTTTATTGGAAGATAAAGTTAGTGTTTATCTCCGTAACAGCTTTGCAAATGGTCATATACTATACCAGTAGTGTATTAGAAGAAGATGATGTCTCTTTCATTGTTGGAAAATATTATCGAGAAAGGACGACACGACTATTATTTATACGTTGATCTCAAGTTTGAACATTCCGCCTACTTTCCTCCTACTAGGAAGCAGGACAGAGGTTTTCTGAAGTATTCAATAAAAAGAATATGTTTTAGTCACGACACTGCTTTTATTTAGCCTATCCAGTGAAATACAAATACTACTAGGACCTATCCCCTATGTTGAGGATTGCAAGTACCCCTATGTTGAGGTTTCAATGGCGTGCGTGTGGTGACCCGTGTTTCCAAAGGGTTGCAGAGGTCTTCCGGGTCAGAGCCGACACTCGAGACGTCTGCACAATAGTGTTTATCTCCGTTGCTGCTTTGCAAATGGCCATATACTATACAAGTATAGTAGTGTATTAAAAGAAGATGATGTCTCTTTCATTGTTGGAAAATATTGTTGAGAAAGGACGACACGACTATTAGTTAGACGTTGATCTCAAGTTTGAACATTCAACCTACTAGGAAGCAGGACAGATGTCAGATGTTTTCTGAAGTATTCAATAGAAAATATTTTAGTAATGGCAGTACTTTTATTTAGCCTAACATCCGGTGAAATACAAATACTACTAGGACCTACCCCATTTGTTGAGGATTGCAAGTACCCCATATGTTTAGGTTGCAATGGCGCGCGTGCGGTGATCCCTGTTCCCAAAGGGTTGTAGAGGTCTTCCGGGTCAGATTATACAATTATATCTTTTTGTGTGTATGCAGCATACAATTATATTTTTTCGGTGAAAGTTTGCATGATTAAATATCAAGGAAATATGTATGCGCCTAGTTTATGTTAATTTTTTTCTGAAATTTTGAAATACGATTTTTGAGAAGCTTGGAAATTTAGATTCATGTGTACCATGTCTACCATGATATTTTCGGGGAGGTGACACCTTTTAAACCAAAAAACAATGTGTTGTATGTAGGCTGCCGGAGTGCTAGTTTTATATATGACCTCTATTGTTAGTTGGCTGAACGCACGCAGCAGACAAGACCGGACGTGCTTCCAAACCAAAGGGATTTGGGATAATATCCTTCCGTATCTTTGCCATCCAATTATGCCAAGACTGAGCGGCGAATCCTCTCACCAAGATTCCTCGTCTCCTTCCCTTCCGGTGACAAAGATCCCCCTCCCGCCGCCGCCGCTCCCGCCAATTTTGTCTCCCAACCCATAAGTAGGGACGGACTAAACAAGTCGAATCCCCCTTTGCGGAGCAACCCAAGATTTCTTCTTGCACAGCCTCGATTTGGTTGCTTCTGCTCTGCTGCCCCCGACTCCCAGAGAGAGGGAGAAAAGGAGGCAGTTGATAGCTAGGGATGGGGGTACCCAGCGACGAGGTGGTCCAAATCCAGCACCCGGACGCCGACGACGACCCCACCGTCGTCACCGTCAGCTGCTCCGACAAGACGGGCCTTGGATGCGACCTCTGCCGGGTCGTCCTCCTCTTCGGCCTCAACATCCTCAAGGGAGGTCTGTCTGTCACTCCTCCACAAACGTTCTCAAGATTCCATTTTTTTCTTATTAACTGGAAAAATGTTGTGTATTCTGCGTGTGGCAGACATGAGCACGGACGGGAGGTGGTGCTACATCGTGTTGTGGGTGGTGCCGAGGGGGCGGGGGCGGGTGCCCATGGCGTGGGACCTCCTCAAGGAGAGGCTCGTCGAGCTCTGCCCCGCCGCGGCGTCCTTCGGCTTCGACAGCTCATACCTCGAACCCGATGATCTCGCGCCCGCCGCGCCACAGGTCTTCCTGCTCAAGTTCTGCTGCTTCGACAGGATGGGCCTCTTGCATGGTATAGTAGATTTCACCTCCCCACTTCATCCCTTTGCGTCGAATTAGCTATATTGTTGTTAATTAGTGTTAGCTTGATATCGCCGCAGCTACGAGGTGCTCGATTTGATGTCGATGCCGTTTTACAAGAAAGTAATACGGCACTAGTGTGTACTATCACTGGAAAACATATCTTTACCTGTCTGACTGACCATTGACTGAATTCATTTCTCGGGTTAGACAGCTCACAGCAAGAGCCAGAAGTCATGTTTATGTTCTGTAATCATTATGCATTCCTGTTTTTCAGTTTCATCTTGCACTCATGTTGTTTAGACAGCTCACAGTAACAACTTGCAACCATGGTACTTTGTTCGAAAATTGTACGGAGTAATGAACTTAGGATGCCTAGTCATAAAATGGAGGTTTAGATGGACATGTGATACAAATATATTATTTTTCTCAAAGGGTACAGAAGGATTTAACCGTGTTAAAAATGTCTGATCCAGACTTTCTTGCTGGGAATTCTTTGTTCTGCAGACGTGACACGTGTGTTGTGCGAGATGGAACTCACAATTAGAAGGGTGAAGGTCTCCACCACACCTGATGGCAGAGTGATGGATCTTTTCTTCATCACAGATGCTAGGTACGTTTCTTATCCTGATACATCATTTTTGTGTGTGTTAATTTTAACAAACTGCTGTTTAAACAGTGTTTCTGTTTCACAAGTGCTATATGAAGAACTATCCTTGCGATATTATGATGAGAATATATGATCCTCAAACTGGTCAACTACTATTCTGGGGCAGTATGACGTTGTTCAGTCATGTTTTTATAATGTAATCAGACTATCTTCAGTTGTTTAATCATGTTTAGTACGGTCTATCCTCTAAACTGGTCAACTACTATTCTGGGGCAGTATATCATTTAAAATACTCCCTCCGTCCCACCAAAATTGTCCCAACTTTATCAAAATTTAGATGCATCTAGACAGTATCTAGTAGGTAGATCCATCCAAATTTTAACAAAGTTGAGACTATTTTGGTGGGACGGAGGGAGTATAAGAGTTGTGTGGTTTATATCTTGTCAGTTCCATATTTTGAAATTTAAGAGTTGTGTGGTTTGTGTTTAGTAAGGTCCATCATTTTCAGCATAAGCATGATATTCCTTTGTGAAGGTAGATGAATGGACACCTCATGCATCAGCCTGACTCGTGCAAATGATTTCAGGGAACTGCTGCACACAAAGAACAGAAGGGAAGAAGCTTACGAAAGACTTCAGGGTGTGTTGGGCGACTCGGTGACAAGCTGTGAGATTGATTCTGCGACAGAAGACATGTCTTCTTGCATCCAAGCTTCCGCATTGCTGTCGCCACATGTCCTCGAACAGATGTTTGATATAGATCTCATAGAGGGGCAATTGAGCCACTCAAGGTCCAACAGTTGCCTGTCGGTCACAATGGACAATTCCCTCAGCCCCGTACACACCCTTATTCAGATCCAGTGTGTTGACCATAAGGGCCTCGTATATGACATCATGAGGACATTGAAGGACTGCAGCATCCAGGTAACAACAGTATAACCTAAAATAAATAACATATTTTATCTATTCTTTCGGGTATATAGTGACTAGGGAAACCTGTTTCCTATCAGATTTCATATGGCCGATTCTACGCGGGCCAGAAGGGCAGGTGCGAGTTAGATCTGTTTGCGGTGCAATCAGACGGGAAGAAGATCCTCGATCAGCAGAAACAGAGGTCGCTGTGCTCTCGCCTAAGGATGGAGCTCCTGCGCCCACTCCGTGTGGCACTAGTGGACCGTGGCCCTGACATGGAGCTACTGGTGGCGAACCCGGTTGAAGTGTCCGGGAAGGGCAGACCGCTGGTGTTCTACGACATAACCCTGGCTCTCAAAAATCTCCACAAGCGGATCTTCCTGGTATGCAGTCCATTGCCTATCCGTACTCGTATCTAACAGCTACAACTAGTACCTAACAGTTGCACACCTATAATCGTCACTGGAGCAATTGCGCATTAACATAACAAGAGATGTATCCTTGTGATAACAATGATTATATGGTTACAGGCCGAGATTGGGAGGCATGTGGTGGATGACAGGGAGTGGGAGGTGTACCGGGTGCACCTGGGCGAGCATGATCACGAGCTCTCGTGCTCGGCGCGGAGCAAGATTGTTGATGGGGTCATGAACATGCTGATGGGTTGGGACTGATTTCACCTGTCCACTTAACATAATTCAAAATACCAGCGTTTTTGTGTGTAAAGCACCATTGACTCAGTGTACAGAGAGATGTCGATGGCTGCTGCTGTAATTAAGTTGTTTCTCACTGGCTAGTTAGGTCAGATCAGGTCATGGACTTGAGTCTGAAACAGTAGTAGTGTATTTGTGCCTAACTGGTAGACGACCACAGCAGGGCAAATTAAGGAAGTGTTGCCATTTAGATTGACAGTATTATTTTGCTTTGCTTATTAATTTATTCTGTGTTTTGGACCTGCAACAACTTTTATTTTGTTGTTCACAAAAGGGAAACTTGAAAACGAATACTACAATCTTCTGCGCTTAACAACTCAGCAGCTACTGTTTCAAAAAAAAAAAAAAAACCAACTCAGCAGCTACTCTAGCGCCATCTCAATTAAGTCGTCCGGTTTCACATCTTCAGAAAGGGAAATGTTAGGCTATGTTGTGATCTACAGGTGAACCTAAAAAATCTAGAGCAAGCCCTTGAGGATTCAAGGTGGAGAATGGCTAAGGAAGATGAATATGATGCATTGATGAAAAACAAGAGTTGGCATTTGGTGTCACCTCATTAAGGTGAAAATTTGAGATCCCAAATAGGCTTACAACATTAAGAACAAGGTAGATATTTCTTTTTGGAACGTGGGATACCCTCTGCATGATGCATATGGCTGCTTTATCACTTTTTTGTTGAAGAAATGCCATTCGGCTAGCTTTATTTCATACCAAACATGCTTACATCGTTTATCAAAGAGGTGATAATAAAACTAGGAGGATCATCGTTCCAAATACAAGAATTAAAAGTCTGAAAACAGTTCCTAGCTAGCTCATGAGTCACCGAATTTAACTTCCTTGGACAAAATTCATATGACACTTTATTGAACCCTGAAGCTATAAAATGTTGCACTTGAATATTATCAGATTGGATGTGTCAACACCCGGATTTTTAAGTCCGGATGCCTATTATATCATTCATCGCAATCCCAGGAATATTGTTGTTGCGAGATATAATAGCTAAGTATCACAGTCATTATTTATTACAACTCATAAAGTCTTACAACTTGAATCACATGATCCATATTACACAAATAGTTGATCTATTGATCAACGAACAAACACATGTTCAATGCGGAAGCGTAAAGATAAAGGGACTCTGTAGTCCACAGGCCAACGCTTGACGTCAGAAAGCTCCTAGTTATCATAGGCGTCCTGCTGGTCATCCTCGCGGTAGTTCTCGTTCATCATCGTACTCGGCCATTTGAATAGCCAGGGACAAAGCCGTAAGTACTTCAAGTACTTGCAAACTAATACCAATGTAAAATGCTAGCTCTTGGAGTTAAACTCTATTTTTACTTGCATAAGCCATATTTTAGTTCATAAGTAGTGGAGCATGTACTAGCTACTCAAGTGGGAACATTAGTGTCATTCCCACACAATGGTTGTCATTCTACCAAGTCACCAAGTCACCATTCATTATTCACTCAAGATTTCAAAAAGACTGACACTGGAAACTGTATGGCCATTCCAATTGTCCGTAACCGTGGACACGGCTATTCGAATAGATTGATACTCTGCAGAGGTTGCACACTTGTGCCACAACATTTGATTTCATCCGTCGGAATAACTCCGAGTCACCGTAACACAGTACACGGATCATCAACCTTAACCTTTCACTTACACACCCTAGTATGAGCACCTCTCCCCATGAGCTTGGCCTCCCAGTGAAAACCAACTGTTAACCTAGGAACTGCACAGGGCTTGGCCGTACAATTTCACCTCAATTCACATCTTTCTCAACAACGGAGGCAGCCTCAGCATAACCCCTATGATGTGTGTTAGAGGGAACCCATACTAAGATATATAAACTTCCAGTTAAGCCCTACCCATAATCAGGTATTGTGGGGGTACTTGAAATTGGAAAGGTATCGCATTCAAACCAATATCAGGGTTTTTTATCAAAAATCACTATCTTCTCTTGTTCACAATCAACTTCAAAACCTTCAATGGAATGCTCCACCATTCCAAGGTTTCCATTTCATCAAGTCATGTGTTCCCATCTAGAGTAGTCAAAATTTTAGTATTTTAGCACTAGCACTAATCATGAAGGGTGCTACATTGCTTGGCTCTCTAGAAGGCTAACTTTACTAATCTACTAATCTTGTTCTCTAGACCAATTTGAATTTATCTTTTGAAAACACAACAAGTAACACTTGTATGGTGTAAATATAAACTAGGCTTGTATGAAGAAAGGTAAGAATCATGGTGCCTTGCTCAAGGTGAGCTTTGCACTTTACAAGAGTATTATCTTGCCTTGGTAGTTCTCAAGGTTCTCTTCTTCCTCCTCTTGGTAGAAGTCTCCTTCCTCTTGGTAATTTCCGGTGCTAGCGTCTAAATTTAAATACAAGGTATAATCACTAAACAAACTCAAAGTCTATGCTAAGCACATCATTATCTCACACAAACTATGCTAAGCACACTCATAAAATAGTTAGGTGCATTGGTTTTCTTTGTTGAAGAAAGTGATTTCCTCTCATTACATGTGTAATTAATAATCTTCATTTAGTTCTTGAGAAAATAATTTCCTCTCATTGAAATCTTCTTAAGATTTAACTTCTCAAATAATCATATATGAATTCATATTGACCTAAGTCAAACCTTCATTATCATTATTTGAGAAAATGATTTAAATGAGATAAATCACCTCATACTATTTTATAATTCTCCAAATGGTTTAAATCTCCAAATATTCATATAGGAGTGTTTGGACCAGAGGTGCAAACATCTCATGAACTCATTTGGGACAAGATTTAAATGAAGGAAAATCCTCCATATGATTTACATAATAAATTTGGGACAATATCACTTACTAAACTAGCCATATTGTCCATTAATTAATCTAGGGCATGATCATGCAAAGTGACCACACCATTTTATTGCATAATCAATTAGTGTAAGTCACTTTTGAGCTATAAGAGTTGGAATTATTCAAATATCTATTTTAGTTGATTTTTAATAATTATTCTAAGGCAGAAAAGTCCCTGCCTTGTTTATTTTTCCATTTTAATTCTATAATAGATCTAGGGTTCAAACCAGTGGCATTGTGTAGATAATTTCTTAAGCTTTCTAAATATATAAAGTTTGTTAAATTTGGCCAAGCCAAACAGTTTCTATGAATTTTCAAAGTTGGGTCCGAGTATTGAATTCAAACAAAATTGATTAAACGAAATTTGAATTAAATAGGCCGGCGGGAAAACTAACCGGGCCTAAAGGTTTAGAACGGCCCAAGGCCAGCCCGAGTCACGGTCCAGTGCCGCGCGGGCTGCCCGACGGAGGGTCCCGCATGTCGGCGGCTCTCAAACGCCGAGCGGTACCGAGCACTGTGGTACGTTGGATTAGGATGGGATCGAACGGCGCAGAGCCGTCGTCGTCTCCGGCGAGAAGAACTCACCGGCGCGGCAGCAGTAGGGGGTCGGAGAGCGCGTCGGAGCTCCGGCGAGCGGCGGCGGGGTTCCGTTCGAGGTTGTCGAGGACGAGGAAGCAGCCGTAGCAACGGTGGCGTCGCCGTGGGCGGCTCCAATCGACGGCGGCGATCTCCGGGTACCGGTGGCTCCGCTCCTCCAATTGGGCTTGCTCCGGCGTCAATCGGGGTGGCTACCGGTGCTGGGCGAAGCGGTGGTGAGTGGTGGTCATGGTGGTGTGCTCGGCTCGTCAAGGGAGGCCTCCTTTTATAGGCGCGTGAGGTGCCGTGGGTGCTGCGGCGAGGTCGACAATGGCGCGGCCGTTCCGGGGGTCTAGGGGGCTAGGCGACGTCGGGGTCGTGTTCACGACGTCACCGCGGTCCTCGGGCGTCAACGGCGCGGTCAATGGCGGCGTACGGTGGTCGGGCGCTTGCTCGTACCGGCGCGGCCGTGGCGGGCGCGTTCGTCCTCTCCGGCGACGGTAGGGGCTAGGGGTGACGCGAGCGTGTCCGGCGAGCTCCGTGTGGCGCGTCGAGTACCGGGGCGAGCGGGCTTGGTCGGGGTACGGCGAACGCCGCGTGGCCGTGGCGGGCGTGTCCGTGCGCCGCTGACGTCGCCCATGCCGTTCGCGGCGTACCCGGGCGTACTCGGGCGCGCGTCGTCCGGGGCTTGTCGGCGTCCTCGCGATCGATGGTGGATATGGGCGATCTTCTGGGATCCTTGGCAACGCGTTGGACACGGTGGTGAGGCCGATCGTGGAGAGAAGGGAGGGAGGTGCGTCGAGGTGCGACATGGCCGGCATGGCCATGTCCACGCCATGCCTGGCCCTCCCTTGGTGTTGCTTTGGCATGGGCTCGGTGTGGTGGGGTCCAGGGGTCACTGCTAGGGCAGGTGGTGGTCAAGATTTGGGCTGGTTTGATCAAATTCAAAAATGTGATGATCTTGTTTTTATTAAAAAGTCTCTACTTTGCTTGATCCTAGCTCTTGATCCAAGATGAATTTGGTATGGTCCCCTTTACAAAAGTTGTTCATTTTGTTGTGTACTTAGATGACATGCAAAGAGTTGGATGTGTTTAGTTTAGAAATTTTGAAATAGAGAGGCTCAAAGTGATGACCAGATTGTAATTGTCAAAAATGACCATTATCTTATGTGAGTATATTTTGAATTTGATTTTGATTTAAAAGGTGTTTCTTTGATTCTCAAAGTTGTAGTAACTATTTTATAACATATTCCCATTAGTGGTGAAGACCAAATGGGTCTAGGGTTCAAGTTTGTAAAAATGGCATATGCCATATGTTAGGGTTTTTAGGGTTTTATTCTTATTTGATTTCTTTCTCTTTTTAATTTATTTGCTTGGTGATCATCATTTGATCATTCTAGGGTGGTGGAGTTCATCACATACACAAGATAGCACTCATCATGGCATATCACTCAAAATGCACAAGTCCTATGCAGGGCACTATATGAAATGTGAAAAGTTTTTGTTGGTTCTCAGATTTGGATAATTGGATTTGTTCTTCTCCCTTTATTTGAAATTTGAGGTGTTACAAACCCTTCCCCCTTACAAAAGATCTCGTCCCGAGATCTAAAAGAAACAAGCTTAGGTACTAAAGAGATCTGGGTACTCCTTTCTCATATCTTCCTCCCGCTCCCAAGTGGCTTCATCTTCGGTATGATTGCTCCACTGTATCTTCAGAAACTTAATGCTTCGGGTGCGGGTGGTTCTGTATGCCTCTTCCAAGATGCGAATCGGCACTTCGCGATAGGTAAGGTCGTGGTTGATATCCACCGAACGGTGATCGATGTTCTTGAATACCTCGGTCTTCTCTGGCACTTCTAAGCACTTCCGGAGGAGTGAGATGTGGAACACATTGTGCACAGCCGCCATTTCTTCAGGCAGTTCTAGTTGATAGGAGACTTCTCCTCGGCGGCTGAGAACTTTGAAGGGTCCGACATACCGGGGTGCAAGCTTCCCTTTAAGTTGGAAACGCTGCATTCCTTTCAGGGGTGACACCTTGAGATAGACAAAATCTCCGACCTCAAAGGTCATCTCTCGGCGTCTCTTGTCGGCGTAGCTCTTCCGGCGGGACTGAGCGGTCTTGAGGTACTCTCGGATCTTGTGCACCTTCTCTTCTGCTTCTCGAAGCACATCAGGTCCAAAGACTTGGCTCTCTCCGACTTCGGACCAATTCAGGGGGGTACGACATTTCCTTCCGTACAGGGCTTCGAAGGGGGCCATCTGTAGACTGGCTTGGTAGCTGTTGTTGTAAGAGAATTCTGCGTAAGGCAGACAGTCCTCCCACTTGGATCCATATTCTAGGACGCAGGCTCTCAGCATGTCCTCCAATATCTGGTTGACTCTCTCGGTCTGTCCATCAGTCTGCGGGTGATAGGCAATGCTGAAATTCAGACGAGTTCCTAATCCTTCATGCACCTTCTGCCAGAATCTTGAGGTGAATTGTGAACCTCTATCTGACACTATTGACTTTGGGGTTCCGTGCAATGCGACTATTCTAGAGATGTACAGCTCCGCTAACTTTGGGCCTTGGTAGGTGGTCTTGACAGCGATGAAGTGGGCTACCTTGGTCAATCTATCAACAACTACCCAGATGGAATCATTTCCTTTGCTGGATTTGGGCAACCCGGTGATAAAGTCCATTCCTACGGAGTCCCACTTCCATTCGGGAATCTGTAGGGGCTGCAACAGTCCTGCGGGTCGCTGATGTTCAGCCTTGACTCGCTGACAGATATCACACTTGGCGATGTAGCTTCCGATCTCCCTCTTCATTCCATGCCACCAGAATTGTTCCTTCAAGTCTTGGTACATCTTGGTACCTCCGGGGTGGATAGAGTATAAGGTGTCATGGGCTTCCTGCAGAATGACCTTCTTCAGCTCTGAGTCTGACGGTACACACAGGCGTCCGTTGTACCAAAGAACTCCTTCTTCATCTATGGTGAATCCCGGTGCTTTCCCCGTAGCCATCTGCTTCTTGATCCCGTCAATGCTGGCATTGCCCTTCTGGGCTTCCTTGATCTGACCAACCAGGGTGGGTTGTAGCTCGATACTGGCTAGAAATACTTTACTGACTAACTCCATTCTAAATTGCTCAAACTCCTGGTATAGGCTGGGTTGTTCCACGGCTATCATTGAGTTTAGCCGACATGGCAGCCTACTCAGCGCATCCGCTACCACATTGGCCTTGCCGGGTGGTAATGGATCTCCATATCATAGTCCTTGATCAACTCTAACCATCTCCGTTGCCTCATATTCAGCTCCTTCTGGGTGAAGATATACTTCAGGCTCTTGTGATCAGAATAGATCTCGCAGCGATTACCCATGAGGTAATGACGCCACACCTTCAGTGCTAAGACTACATCTGCGAGTTCGAGGTCATGGGTTGGATAGTTCTGCTCATGCTGCTTCAGTTGCCGAGACAGATAAGATATCACCTTTCCTTCCTGCATCAGCACACATCCAAGACCAATCTTGGATGCATCGCAGTAAACGTCAAAGGGTTTGGTGATATCCGGCATGATCAGGATTGGGGCTGTGGTCAGTCTAAGCTTGAGTTGTTGAAAACTCTCTTCACATTTGTCCGTCCATTCGAACTTCTTGTCCTTCTTCAACAACTGGGTCATTGGTCGAGCGATGCTCGAAAAGCCTTCTACAAACCTGCGGTAATATCCGGCTAATCCGAGAAAAGCGCGGACCTCGGTCCAGGTGGTTGGGGCTTTCCATTCACGCAACGGTCTTGATTTTGGCGGGGTCTACAGCTATTCCTCCAGCGGACAGGATGTGTCCCAGGAATCCTACTTCCTTCAGCCAAAATTCACATTTGCTGAACTTAGCATACAACTTATGCTCTCTAAGGGTCTCAAGGACAGCTTCTAGGTGTTGTTCATGTTCTTCCTCGGACTTGGAGTAGATTAGGATGTCATCGATGAAAACGACAACAAACTTATCTAGAAAGTTCATGAAGATCTTATTCATGAGATTCATGAAATAAGCAGGGGCATTGGTCAATCCAAAGGACATGACATTGTACTCGTACAATCCATATCTGGTGGTGAAGGCAGTTTTGGGAATGTCTGAGGCACGAATCTTTAGCTGATGGTATCCAGTCCTGAGGTCAATCTTCGAGAATACTACAGCACCGGTCAGCTGGTTAAACATGTCTTCTATCTTTGGCAAGGGGTATTTGTTTTTGATGGTGACATCGTTAAGCTTACGGTAGTCCGTACATAAACGACTGGCACCATCCTTCTTATCCACAAACAACACTGGGGATCTCCACGGTGACGCACTTGGTCGGATCAGACCTTTGGCTAACAGTTCATCCAGTTGCTTCTTCAGCTCCACAAGCTCTGCTGGGTTCATGCTATAGGCTCTCTGGGCTATGGGTCCGGTTCCAGGAATTAACTCGATGATAAACTCGATATCCCGATCTGGGGGCATACCGGGTAAACCTTCGGGAAACACATCGTGGTATCGACAAACGACCCCGATTTGATCCAAAGTTGGCTTGGTTAAACTCGGTTGCGGGTAAATTTTCGGGGTAGCAGCTCGTAGACATGCTCTACTATAATACCAGTAGCTACCGGGTCATGGTGATGGCTTTCTTTGCACAGTCAATCATTCCATGATGCTTGGCCATCCAATCCATACCTAGCACTACCTCCAAACCTTTGGTTCCCAAAATTATCAGATTGGCATAGAATTCTACTTCATGTATTCTGATGGGTACATTTTTACAGAATTTTCTGGCTTTAGTGGTTGATCCGGGGATTTGAACTATCATGACATGTTTCAAACTGATAGGTTGAATTTTACTTGTTGATGCAAAGTCTTCAGTGACAAAAGAATGAGATGCTCCGGAATCAAACAACACTCTGGCAGTGCACGAGTTGACAGGAAACATACCCAAAACAACATCCGGTGCTTCCCGGGCTTCTTCCGCCTCCATGTGAAAGAGACGGCCGTTGCGGTTGTTGGGGTTGTTGGGGGCGAACTTCTTTCCGGTAGAGACGCGGCGTTGCTGCTGAACAGGTGCAGGGGTGTTGCCGGCGAGCTTGGCCAGCCTCTTGGGGCACTCGTTGGAGTAGTGTCCCACTACACCGCACTCATAGCAGGTGATGGTGGACTTGTCCTTGGTTGCGACAGGAATGGCGTTGCTCCCAGTCCTTGGAGCGGTGTTGGTGTTGCTGTTATTGGTGTTGGGGGCTCGCATTGGCGCGCGGTTGAAGTTGTTGGTGTTGTTCTGGTAGTTGTGGTTGTTGTTGTGGTGGCCTCCTGGCCTGGGGTTTCCTCCACTCCGATTTTGGAATCCGGGGCGTGAGGTCTGCATCTGGGGCTTAGTGTTTCTGGGGGCAAAACCTCCGCTTGAGCTGGGGCGATACTTTGGAGTATGGCTGGGCCCACTCTGGTGCATCATGCGGCGTTTGCGGTTTTCATTGGCTTGGTTCAACTTTCCCTCCATCTGGATGGCGGAGTCAACAAGGGCTTCAAGGTCTGCAAAGGGAATGTTGACTAGGACCGTCTGCATCTCATCATGCAGTCCATTCAGGAATCTCTCTTGCCTCTTCTCAGTAGTGTCAGTCTCATCGGGGGCGTACCTTGACAGGGTAAGGAACCTGTCGCGGTATTCTACCACCGTCATCCTTCCTTGCTTTAATTCGCGGAATTCATCCCGCATCTTCTTGATGAGACCCGGAGGCACATGGTACTTGCTGAACTTGAGCTTGAAATCTTCCCAAGTCATGACTTGACCTCCGTTCATGGCACGGGTGCTGGTCCACCAGGCTCGGGCTGGTCCGGCAAGGTAGTGGGTTGCAAACAGGACCTTCTCATTGGCTTCGACTCCGGCGACCTCCAAGTTGTTCTCCATAGTTTGAAGCCAGTCGTCGGCGTCGAGGGGTTCTTCGGTCTTGCTAAACACCGGAGGGTTGGTGTTCTGGAAGTTCTTGAGTTTGGATCCGGGGTGATCATGATTCCCATGGCCTTGGTGAGCAAGATTTTGCGATGGCTTGCTATGTTGGCTTGACGTTCAGCTCTTTCCGTCTCCTCGTCTTGAAGCAGGGTTTGCAGCAGTTGCATCATGGCATCGTTGTTGTTGCGATTGGGAGGGGCCATCTGAATATATAGAAGATTATAAGATAAGAGGGAATTGTCTAAGGTTTATTTTGGGTGAGTTTAAAAACTTTGTAAAAACTTGAATGCTTTTGATGACATACACACATTCATTCATTCCACATAACACATTACAAACTAACATTCCACACTTCCATGGTTTTAAGAACCATTTCTCAGACTACGATACAAGGGATGGAAACACACTCATACCCAGGGTTTTAAGAACCCTTCATGCTACGATACACGGGACGGGATACAACTCACACCTACGTATGTGATCAAGTGCGGCTACCCTCATCCTCGATGTCGATGGGGACAACATCGTCAGGTCCTGGCTCCAGGAACGCGTAGTCCTCCTCCTCAGTGAACCCGTCCTCCTCGAAATCGTCGTCGTCACTCAGGAAGGCGTTCCCTCCCTGAAGGTCAGCACCGGCCTCGTCTTCCTCTATCTCCATCAGCTGTTCCTCCTGAGCCTTGACGGTGGACTCAAGAGACGCTATCTGTGCGCGAAGGCGTGTAATGGTGGCATCCTTCTTCGCACACTTCAGACGAAGCTTGTTGCGATCCTTGGACAGCTGCTTGATGGCATCGCCATGGGTGACCAGTGCAAGGTGAGTCCGGTTCGCGTAAGCACGGAAGTTGTCCAACTCCTTCTGAGTGTTGTACAACATGTAATCCAGATGCTCAGCATGGTGCCTCAGCTGTGGGTGCGACTGCAGCGCCATAGGCACACCCATAGCATCACGCCTCACGAGGTGCACAAAGCGAGACGCAAGGATGCGAACCACGTTCTGTCCACAGAGGCGTGCAAGCCCCTCCTGAAGGCCACGTGCAAGACCATCGAGCCAGTTGCTCTCGCGGAAGGAGAAGAGAATCCTCTCTGAGGTGGGAAGCTCCAGCTTGCCCCTTAGGTCGGCGGTGATGATCCACTGCAACTCGCCTCCGACTTGGTCGTTCACCTGGATCCCGTGGAACTCCGGGTGAGGACGTCCAAGGAAGTCAGAGAGTGCGTTGAGGTCGTGCTCAAAGATCAAGTCTCCACCACTCCCAAGCTGGTAGAACTTGGTGTTGAGGGGTTCATTCGGCTCCATCTGAAAGTGCAATGGAGGAGTAAATTAGTGAGTGATTAAGTGTGGCAAACTTTTAAGTACATTTAAACAAGAAAGAGCATGAGTTCACCAAGTTTTGGAAAAAGCCTCAAAGACAAGAGTATGGTAAGTTTTCACAAATATTTGCTTCATTTTGATTTCAAAGTTTAGTTTTTATGAACGCCCATTCTAACTAAGGTTTTCTAAGGTGAAACAATGGCTCTGATACCAACTTGTCAACACCCAGATTTTTAAGTCCGGATGCCTATTATATCATTCATCGCAATCCCAGGAATATTGTTGTTGCGAGATATAATAGCTAAGTATCACAGTCATTATTTATTACAACTCATAAAGTCTTACAACTTGAATCACATGATCCATATTACACAAATAGTTGATCTATTGATCAACGAACAAACACTTGTTCAATGCGGAAGCGTAAAGATAAAGGGACTCGTAGTCCACGAGCCAACGCTTGACGTCGAAAGCTCCTAGTTATCATAGGCGTCCTGCTGGTCATCCTCGCGGTAGTTCTGTTCATCATCGTACTCTGGCCATTTGAATAGCCAGGGACAAAGCCGTAAGTACTTCAAGTACTTGCAAACTAATACCAATGTAAAATGCTAGCTCTTGGAGTTAAACTCTATTTTTACTTGCATAAGCCATATTTTAGTTCATAAGTAGTGGAGCATGTACTAGCTACTCAAGTGGGAACATTAGTGTCATTCCCACACAATGGTTGTCATTCTACCAAGTCACCAAGTCACCATTCATTATTCACTCAAGATTTCAAAAAGACTGACACTGGAAACTGTATGGCCTTTCCAATTGTCCGTAACCGTGGACACGGCTATTCGAATAGATTGATACTCTGCAGAGGTTGCACACTTGTGCCACAACATTTGATTTCATCCGTCGGAATAACTCCGAGTCACCGTAACACGATGACGCGGATCATCAACCTTAACCTTTCGCTTACAAACCCTAGTATGAGCACCTCTCCCCATGAGCTTGGCCTCCCAGTGAAAACCAACTGTTAACCTGGGAACTGCACAGGGCTTGGCCGTACAATTTCACCTCAATTCACATCTTTCTCAACAACGGAGGCAACCTCAGCATAACCCCTATGATGTGTGTTAGAGGGAACCCATACTAAGATATATAAACTTCCAGTTAAGCCCTACCCATAATCAGGTATTGTGGGGGTACTTGAAATTGGAAAGGTATCGCATTCAAACCAATATCAGGGTTTTTATCAAAAATCACTATCTTCTCTTGTTCACAATCAACTTCAAAACCTTCAATGGAATGCTCCACCATTCCAAGGTTTCCATTTCATCAAGTCATGTGTTCCCATCTAGAGTAGTCAAAATTTTAGTATTTTAGCACTAGCACTAATCATGAAGGGTGCTACATTGCTTGGCTCTCTAGAAGGCTAACTTTACTAATCTACTAATCTTGTTCTCTAGACCAATTTGAATTTATCTTTTGAAAACACAACAAGTAACACTTGTATGGTGTAAATATAAACTAGGCTTGTATGAAGAAAGGTAAGAATCATGGTGCCTTGCTCAAGGTGAGCTTTGCACTTTACAAGAGTATTATCTTGCCTTGGTAGTTCTCAAGGTTCTCTTCTTCCTCCTCTTGGTAGAAGTCTCCTTCCTCTTGGTAATTTCCGGTGCTAGCGTCTAAATTTAAATACAAGGTATAATCACTAAACAAACTCAAAGTCTATGCTAAGCACATCATTATCTCACACAAACTATGCTAAGCACACTCATAAAATAGTTAGGTGCATTGGTTTTCTTTGTTGAAGAAAGTGATTTCCTCTCATTACATGTGTAATTAATAATCTTCATTTAGTTCTTGAGAAAATAATTTCCTCTCATTGAAATCTTCTTAAGATTTAACTTCTCAAATAATCATATATGAATTCATATTGACCTAAGTCAAACCTTCATTATCATTATTTGAGAAAATGATTTAAATGAGATAAATCACCTCATACTATTTTATAATTCTCCAAATGGTTTAAATCTCCAAATATTCATATAGGAGTGTTTGGACCAGAGGTGCAAACATCTCATGAACTCATTTGGGACAAGATTTAAATGAAGGAAAATCCTCCATATGATTTACATAATAAATTTGGGACAATATCACTTACTAAACTAGCCATATTGTCCATTAATTAATCTAGGGCATGATCATGCAAAGTGACCACACCATTTTATTGCATAATCAATTAGTGTAAGTCACTTTTGAGCTATAAGAGTTGGAATTATTCAAATATCTATTTTAGTTGATTTTTAATAATTATTCTAAGGCAGAAAAGTCCCTGCCTTGTTTATTTTTCCTTTTTAATTCTATAATAGATCTAGGGTTCAAACCAGTGGCATTGTGTAGATAATTTCTTAAGCTTTCTAAATATATAAAGTTTGTTAAATTTGGCCAAGCCAAACAGTTTCTATGAATTTTCAAAGTTGGGTCCAGTATTGAATTCAAACAAAATTGATTAAACGAAATTTGAATTAAATAGGCCGGCGGGAAAACTAACTGGGCCTAAAGGTTTAGAACGGCCCAAGGCCAGCCCAGTCACGGTCCAGTGCCGCGCGGGCTGCCTGACAGAGGGTCCCGCATGTCAGCGGCTCTCAAACGCCGAAGCGGTACCGAGCACTGTGGTGCGTTGGATTAGGACGAGATCGAACGGCGCAGAGCCGTCGTCGTCTCCGGCGAGAAGAACTCACCGGCGCGGCGGCAGTAGGGGGTCGGAGAGCGCGTCGGAGCTCCGGCGAGCGGCGGCGGTGTTCCGTTCGAGGTTGTCGAGGACGAGGAAGCAGCCTGTAGCAGTGGCGTCGTCAGGGGCGGCTCCAATCGACGGCGGCGATCTCCGGGTACTGGCGGCTCCGCTCCTCCAATTGGGCTTGCTCCGGCGTCAATCGGGGTGGCTACTGGTGCTGGGCGAAGCGGTGGTGAGTGGTGGTCATGGTGGTGTGCTCAGCTCGTCAAGGGGAGGCCTCCTTTTATAGGCGCGTGAGGTGCCGTGGGTGCTGCGGCGAGGTCGACAATGGCGCGGCCGTTCCGGGGGTCTAGGGGGCTAGGCGACGTCGGGGTCGTGTTCACGACGTCACCGCGGTCCTCGGGGCGTCAACGGCGCGGTCAATGGCGGCGTACGGTGGTCGGGCGCTTGCTCGTACTGGCGCGGCCGTGGCGGGCGCGTTCGTCCTCTCCGGCGACGGTAGGGGCTAGGGGGTGACGCGAGCGTGTCCGGCGAGCTCCGCGTGGCGCGTCGAGTACCAGGGCGAGCGGGCTTGGTCGGGGTACGGCGAACGCCGCGTGGCCGTGGCGGGCGTGTCCGTGCGCCAGTGACGTCGCCCATGCCGTTCGCGGCGTACCTGGGCGTACCTGGGCGCGCGTCGTCCGGGGCTTGTCGGCGTCCTCGCGATCGATGGTGGATATGGGCGATCTTCTGGGATCCTTGGCAACGCGTTGGACACGGTGGTGAGGCCGATCGTGGAGAGAAGGGAGGGGAGGTGCGTCGAGGTGCGACATGGCCGGCATGGCCATGTCCACGCCATGCCTGGCCCTCCCTTGGTGTTGCTTTGGCATGGGCTCGGTGTGGTGGGGTCCAGGGGTCACTGCTAGGGCAGGTGGTGGTCAAGATTTGGGCTGGTTTGATCAAATTCAAAAATGTGATGATCTTGTTTTTATTAAAAAGTCTCTACTTTGCTTGATCCTAGCTCTTGATCCAAGATGAATTTGGTATGGTCCCCTTTACAAAAGTTGTTCATTTTGTTGTGTACTTAGATGACATGCAAAGAGTTGGATGTGTTTAGTTTAGAAATTTTGAAATAGAGAGGCTCAAAGTGATGACCAGATTGTAATTGTCAAAAATGACCATTATCTTATGTGAGTATATTTTGAATTTGATTTTGATTTAAAAGGTGTTTCTTTGATTCTCAAAGTTGTAGTAACTATTTTATAACATATTCCCATTAGTGGTGAAGACCAAATGGGTCTAGGGTTCAAGTTTGTAAAAATGGCATATGCCATATGTTAGGGTTTTTAGGGTTTTATTCTTATTTGATTTCTTTCTCTTTTTAATTTATTTGCTTGGTGATCATCATTTGATCATTCTAGGGTGGTGGAGTTCATCACATACACAAGATAGCACTCATCATGGCATATCACTCAAAATGCACAAGTTCTATGCAGGGCACTATATGAAATGTGAAAAGTTTTTGTTGGTTCTCAGATTTGGATAATTGGATTTGTTCTTCTCCCTTTATTTGAAATTTGAGGTGTTACAGGATGATAAATCTATTGCAACCAATATGTTGTGCCAAACATAGTCCTTCTCTTATATGCTTCTGCCATCATGGAATCCGCAACAAAACACTTTTTTTTTTTGCTTTGAGCAACAATAAATTTCCCTCTATAATCTGTTATGACAACACCTGCACTTCCTCTACCTTCCTCTTTGCTATATGCAACATCCACGTTAATTTTCAAGAAACCCTCCAGCGGGCACTTTGATGCTTCCTTGTCACGACATGCAGGCATCTTCCTCGATCTCCAGTAATTTGTTGCTAGAGATCCGATAGCCATGGCTGTTGGGTGAGGAACTTGGATGCTCTCTCCATGTGTGTACTTTCTACGCTTCCACCATGTACTCCTAGCTTCTCTCAGACTTGCTTAGCTCTTAGACACGTGAATAGAATATGCATAATATCTTCACATCCAACTAAGCAAACCGGACAACCGGTTGTTGTTGTTGTAATATGTCTATTAGCCAATACTCGCAAACACGGTATAAGACCATGTAACGCTCTTATCTGCTGAAATATTAAGCTGCCATAATTTCTTCCATACATGGCCGCTTTATTACTTTATTTAGGGTATCAACATCACACGAAAAAAAATAGGTCAAGAATCAGCTAAGGTCGGTACAACATCAACCAGTGAAAAAAAATAAAACAACAGATACCGGTGATACATCATAAAGAATTAAAGAGATCCTATGATCAAGCGCTAGCCCGGCTATCTCGTAGTAGGAAGACTAGTAGTAAAAAAACTTAAGTGAGTTCCTTCATTTACAATTGTGTTGCAAATGGGGCTTAGAGCACCCCTTGAAAAGATGCGCTGATGCACTAGTGGTTGTTAATGCGTTACTGCCACCAGAAGTACAACTACTTGTTTGTGCAGAGCTGTTAAAAAACTTGTGCGTTAAGAATGCAGGGCGATGAAAAAGCTACAGTAGAGACTCAGAAAACAGCAAGACACCAAGACGATCAGGAGGCAGCTCTAAAACCCATCCAGGGGTTCGTCTCTCTCGCCGGCGATGCTGCCAGTTCGCTCCGTCTTGGTGATCTTGGGGTCTTGGAGGTGTAGCGGACCACAGCCTCTCGCCTGGCGGGAAGATTCCAGTTCTTCGTTTAGTTTGTTTTTGGTGTCTTTTTCGAGATGGTGAGGCGGCGGCTACTTCCTGAAGTCAGAATAAGGTCCTCCCCGTCCTATCCTTGCTCCAGTGGTGCATCTAGTGCCGGCGGAGGACGCGTGGAATTGTGTGTCCGACGAATCTCCCGTGATCCGGTCGTCTTTCGTGTTCGATTGTGTGGTTTCAGGTCAGTCTCTTCCGATCTACAGTTATCATCATTGGCGATGGTTGCTGCTCTGGTGCGCTGGTCCTTTGGGGCCTTAGCAGTTAGCACGACGATTTGCCGTTTGTCTACTACAACAAGCTCTACTACGACAAGCTTTGCCTGCGGTGATGGAGGGGTGAGGACGGCGACGCGCCTACGGCTCGTGCTAGTGTCTGTAGTCGTCGCTAGGTGGTCCAATGATCTATTTACAATTTTTATTACTTTTAGATATTTTTTTACTACTGTTGAGATTATTAATAGATCAACGTAATTTTCGTTAAAAAAAAGAGTGCAGGATGGAACCGGGTGCAGAAGCCCATCAGCTGGTAGAGCCCAATGCGTGCATGAGAGACGACAAGGAAGCAAAACTTGGGGGAGTAAAACGTGTCACTCCGGAGAGCGCCGAGAACATGGTAGACCGAACAGACGAATGATCCGGAAGTACTAGCATAGTAATCTGGTCGAAATTCAAATCCTGCTTCAGGCGCGCCTACAACGAAATCTTTTCTCATCTCTTCGGACAAGGTTTGGTCGTTATCTTCAGACAACGTTCACGGACCCCAAGTCGGCAGGCACTGTACGCGTGGTGTGTTCTAGACCAGTTTACCACGAGTTACCACGTCGCCGGTCAGCCGGTGCCACCTGCGCCGCGTGTCCGACCGTGTCCCGCGTGTCACTCCCAGCTCCCAGCATAAAGCTCCGCCTCCAGCTGCGAAACCAAGCTCACGCACACTTGTCTTCGCCGGTCTGCAAAGCCCAGTTCACTCCAACGCCGGCCACCCCAGTTCAGTAGTTCACTCACCCGCAACGGTAGCCATGGCCCCGAAGCGACGCGGACGCAAGGTGGTGAGCTCCGTGGTGAAGACGAAGGTGGTGAAGGAGACTGTCGAGGTCGCCACTACCATCCTTCCTGACTCCGACTCCCTACCGGCCGACACCCAGCCGGAGCCGGAGGTCGTCGACGTCCACGGCTCCACCACCGTCCACGTGGTGGAGGTCACCACCCCCGACGGAGAGGCCCCTGCGGCCAAGAAGTCCAAGAAGGGCGGGCAGGGGCAAGACGCCAGCCCCAAGTCGCCGGAGCCGCCGGTGGTGGAGCCGGTGTCCGTGCAGAGCCAGGAGACGCAGGAGGACCCCTACGCCTACAAGGACCAGCCCGAGCAGAGGACAACCGAGAAGCCACAGATTGAGAAGAAGCCCGCGGCCGAGGGTCCAGAGACGCCTAGGCAGAAGAAGCCCAAGCCGGGCAGAAAATCGACGGCGCTGAAGGAGGACGGATCCAAGGACGGCCGCGGGCGTCGTCGGCGCGGGAGCCGGCCAGAGATGGGGTACAAGAGGTTCGTGTACAGGGTGCTGAAGCAGGTGCACCCGGACCTGGGCGCGTCCGGGAAGACCATGGAGATTCTGGACATGATGATGGCCGACATGTTCGAGCGCCTCGCCGAGGAGGCGGCGCGGCTGGTCAAGCACGCGGGCCGCGCCACGCTCACCTCCCGCGAGGTGCAGAACGCAGTGAGGCTCGTTCTGCCAGGGGAGCTAGCCGGGCACGCCATCTCCGAGGGGACCAAGGCCGTCACCAAATACATGTCACGCGACTGATCTGCTAGATGATGAGTGATGACAGCCGATCTCCGAGCTAGTTAGCTTAGTGAGCACTGGACAAGAATGGTTTCTTAGTTTATTAGCTGTTCAATCAGTTAGTGGTCGTGTAGTACTGGCACTAGTGCCTGGTTTAGATTTGTTGTAGCTAGATTTGGTGTTGCTGATCCCTGTTTCTTCAGTTCGTGGTATGGATGTGTTCGGTGAGTAAATGAGACCCACTTAATAACTGATGTTATTCTGTGTTTTGGACCTGCAACCACATCTGCAACTGCAGAAAAATATCGGTTGTAACAATGCTTGAAAAATATCGGTTGTAACAATGCTTGCAACTGAAAAAGTCTTTCTACAGTTGCAAGTGTGGTTGCAAATGAGATTTTTTTTTGCAAGCAGCTTTATAAATGCGTTTTTATTTCAGTTGGAAGTGAGGTTGTAACTGAAAGATTTTTCTAGTTTGCAAATAGAGTTGCAGATTTTTCCACTATGCCCCTAGGGTGACTAGGCGGTTTAAAACTTTTTACAATATATGTTGAACAAATGTGGAATAAAATTAGTGTTTACTTTGTCAAGCCCAAAACATATATACTATGGTTTACCTATATGCACCAACAACTTACTAAGCAATACAAACAACTATATGATAGCAAGATATATAACTTTAAGGACTGGTTTACTATGTGCACCAACAACTTATGCTAAGCAATACAAACAACTATATGATAACAAAATATATAACTTCAAGGACGGAGACTATTACAAAGTAAATTGCATAAATAAAAAGCCCGGTAATAGAGATAACAGAGGCACGTGGAGACGATTATTTATCCCGAAGTTCACATTCTTGCGAGTGCTAATCTCCGTTGGAGGTGCGATGAATTAGTGCTTCCGAACGCCACAAGAGGCCTCACCTTTAAGTGTGGTTGCTCCATGCACACCAACATCACAAATGCCTCACCCCAAGATGCGGTAGCACAACACACTCCGAACGCCACAAAGACCTCACCTCATTCTTCGATGACCCTTGTCACAAAGGTATCGGTCACGGTTCCACTAAGGGATTTTCTTCGAGGCAGAAACCGGGCCTTACACAAAGATTAGAGCACACATCCACAACTTAATCGAAGGCTCCCAAGAAATCGCCACAAAGGCCTCAAAGCCTTCTAGCATTACAAGAACCCAAGAGTAACAACCTTCTCACTTTCATCTCCACGAATCACCGTGGAGAATTCAAACCAATGCACCAAATGAAATGGCAAGAATACCACTAAGAAGTTCAAGTTCTTCTCTCTTAAATTCCAACAAAGTTACAAAAGCTATGGGGAAAATAAGAGAGAAAGAACAAATATTAAGAGGAACACTCTAGAGATTTCCTCACAAAGAGGGGAATTTGATTGGTAGGATTGTATATCTAGATCTCGTCTCTCTTTTTCTCAAATATGAGTAAAAATCATGAAGGGATTAGAGGGAGAGGAAGCTCTCCAATGTTAGCAATGGAGGAGAGAAAAAAGTGTGTGAAGCTGCAGAGAAATGAGCCCGTTGGGCTCGTCCAGGACATACCGGTAGTATCGGCCTAGGTGGCGTGGTACTAACTGATACGTCCAATTTGCATCACTATTTTATATCATAATTTGCTGTTATTCATTGATATATTTTATATTGGGACACAATACTTATGTTATTTCATCTATTTTGCATGTTTCATCATTATTGGGGGATCAAGCACCGGAGCCAGGATTCTGCTGGAAAAAGCACCGTCAGAGCGCAATATTTTGGAAGATCGACTGTGGAAGGAAATTACACATAAATTCCTATTTTTCCAGATGACGGAGGGAGCCCGAAGGGGGAGAAGAGAAGACCCAAGGTGGGCCCAGACCATAGGGCGGCGCGGCCCATGGCCTGGCCGCGCCACCCTGTCGTCTGGGGGCCCCACAGCCCTTTTCGCCTCCTTTTCTTCGCGTACTCCTTCGTCCCGAAAACCTAAGCCACGGGGGGAACCTCACGAAGAGTTACAGCCGCCTCTGCGGGGCGGAGGACACCAGAGAGAAAAGAGCTCTCCGGCGGGCAGGAATCCGCCGGGGAAATTCCCTCCCGGAGGGGGAAATCGACGCCATCGCCATCGTCATCAAGCTGGACATCATCTCCATCATCATCATCATCATCATCTCCACCATCTACACCGCCATCACCACCGCTGCACCTCGTCACCGCTGTAACAATTTGGGTTGGATCTTGATTGTTTGATAGGGGAAACTCTCCCAGCGTTATTCTCTACTTGTTATTGATGCTATTGAGTGAAACCTTTGAACCAAGGTTTATGTTCAGATTGTTATTCATCATCATATCACCTCTGATTGTATTCCATATGATGTCTCGTGAGTAGTTCGTTTAGTTCTTGAGGACATGGGTGAAGTCTAAATGCTAGTAGTGAATTATGGTTGAGTAATATTCAATGTTATGATATTTAAGTTGTGGTGTCATTCTTCTAGTGGTGTCGTGTGAACGTCGACTACACGACACTTCATCATTTATGGGCCTAGGGGAGTGCATCTTGTATTCGGTTGCTAATTGCGGGGTTGCCGGAGTGACAGAAACCCGAGCCCCGTTAGTATATCGATGCAAGAGGGATCGCAGGATCTCGCAGTTTAAGGCTGTGGTTAGATTTAT
The DNA here is from genome assembly GCF_022539505.1 of Lolium rigidum. NCBI lineage: Eukaryota > Viridiplantae > Streptophyta > Magnoliopsida > Poales > Poaceae > Lolium > Lolium rigidum. The sequence goes on along the minus strand of NC_061510.1, from coordinate 3,397,589 downwards.
CTTAATTACTTTCTTGTAGTTGCGGATGCTTGCAAGGGGTATAATCACAAGTATGTATTAGTCCTAGGAAGGGCGGTGCATTAGCATAGGTTCACCCACACAACACTTATCAAAACAATGAAGATTATTTAGCCACATGAAGCAAAAGCACTAGACTAAGGTCCCCGTGTGTCCTCAAGAACGTTTGGTCATTATAAGTAAACAAACCGGCTTGTCCTTTGTGCTAAAAAGGATTGGGCCACTCGCTGCAATTATTTCTCTCGCATTTTACTTACTCGTACTTTATTCATCTATTACATCAAAACCCCTTGAATACTTGTTTGTGAGCATTTACAGTGAATCCTTCATCCAAACTGCTGCCAACACCTTCTGCTCCTCGTTGGGATCGACATTCTTACTTATCGAAGATACTACGATACACCCCCTATACTTGTGGGTCATCAAGACTATTTTCACGGCGCCGTTGCCGGGGAGTGAAGCGCTATTGGTAAGTGGAATTGGTAAGGAAAACCTTCATCGTTTGTGCTGATTTTATTTCTGCTCGCTGCTATAAGTCATTATGGAGAGATCTTCTCTTCAATTTCTATTTGGGAAATCTACTACTACCGCAACGGTAGTGGATGAAGCGCCGAGTGAGGAAGTAGTACCATATAAAATACCTATGAAAATTATTGAACGTGTTATGGATAACCGCTATGAAGGGGATGGAACTGTCCATCCTGGTGATCATCTACTGTTTTTGCATGAATTATGCGGGTTATTCAAATGTGCAGGTATTTCTATGAATGAAGTTAGAAAGAAACTATTCACTATATCGCTGTCTGGTAAAGCGGCGCATTGGTATAAATTGCTGAAGAATGGTGATTCTATTGATTGGGAGGACATTGTGCCTTTATTTTATTCTAAATTCTATCCTCCAAGTGAAATTCACAAAGATCGGAACCGCATATATAATTTCTGGCCTCATGATGGAGAAAGTATTGCCCAAGCTTGGGGGAGATTGAAGTCTTTAATGCTCAAATGCCCCATTCATGAGCTTCCCGGTAATATTATTATTGATAATTTCTATGCAAGACTTTCTTTTCAAGACAAGACCTTGCTGGATACTTCTTGTTCTGGATCATTTACACGCAACAAAGAAGAGTTTAAAAGGGACCTTCTTGATCGGATCCAAGAAAATACCGAAGGATGGGAGAACGACAAAGATAGAGAATCGGGTATAATTTATGATTATAAATGCATTGAAGCTTTTATGGATACTGACAAATTTCGTAATATGAGTGCTACATATGGTCTTGATTCCCAAGTTGTTGCAAATCTTTATAAAGCTTTTGCCTCTCATTATGAATTGCCTAAGAAGAATTTTGATAAGTATCATGAACCGTATAAAGATAAAGTTGATTCATCTCAGTAAACAAATGTGTAGTGATTGAAACTGTTGATAATGTTATTCCCGAAGTTTATATTGAAAAAACTCCTTTCCTCGCTAAAATGAAGGAGTACTCGTCATATCTAGTGCGGTTAATAAAAGTGAAAAGAAACCTAAAGAACCTGAAGAACAAATTAAAATTGAACCAGCTGTTGCAATAGTTAAAGATCTTGTGACTGAAAATGTGGAGGATGGTCATATTATTTTCTGTGAAGATGCTTCTAATATTATTTCACATCCTAATAAACCCAAGCAAGTTAGTGTTCCTATGCTATCTGTTAGAATTGGTGATCATTGCTATTATGGTTTATGTGATATTGGTGCAAGTGTTAGTGCTATTCCTTATGAGCTTTACACGGAGATTATGCACGAAATTGGTTCTTGTGAACTTGAAGATATTGATGTGGTTATTCATCTGGCTAATAGAGAAACTATTTCTCCAATTGGTATTGTTCGAGATGTGGAGGTTCTATGTGGTAAGATTAAATATCCTGCTGACTTTTTGGTACTTGGTTCTCATCGCTAGTGATCATTGTCCTATCATTTTTGGTAGACCTTTTCTAAATACTTGTGGAGCTATTATAGATTGTAAGAAAGAGAAAATTTTGACTAGATTTGCTGGTGAACCTTATGAATTTAACTTTTCTAAATTTATCAAAACTCCTTATAAAGCTGACTTGCCTAGTAATGATTTTAAAATGGAGCAGTGTGCATCTATTGTTCTTGTTCCTAATAATCCTTTGCAGCAACATTTGGAGAATAGTGAAAGTGAAGCTTTTAGGAAAGAAAGAGATGAGCTTGAGGAAATTTTTCTTCGCCAACCTATTCTCAAGCATGATTTATCGGTGGAAGATTTGGGTACAACACCGCCACCAAAGGAAGATCCTGTTTTCGATTTAAAGCCTTTACCTGATAATCTTAAATATGCTCATATTGATGATAAGAAAATATATCCTGTTATTATTAGTTCTAAACTTTTAGAGATTGAGGAAGAAAGGTTATTGGAAATACTGAAGAAACACCGAGGAGCTATTGGCTATACTCTTGATGATTTGAAGGGGATTTCTCCTTCTATTTGCCAACATGCTATTAATATGGAAGATGATGCAAAGCCTGTTGTTGAACATCAGCGTCGTCTAATTCCGAAGATGAAAGAGGTGGTAAGGAACGAGGTATTAAAACTTCTTGAAGCTGGTATTATATATCCTATTGCTGATAGTAGATGGGTTAGTCCTGTGCATTGTGTTCCTAAGAAAGGAGGAATGACTCGTTGTGCCTAATGATAATGATGAGCTTATTCCTCAAAGAATAGTTGTAGGGTATAGAATGTGCATTGATTTTCGAAAAGTTAATAAAGTTACTAAGAAAGATCATTACCCTTTACCCTTTATTGATCAAATGCTAGAAAGGTTATCTAAAAATACTCATTTTTGCTTTCTTGATGGATATTCTGGGTTTTCACAAATTGCTGTTAAAGCTAAAGATCAAGAGAAAACCACGTTTACTTGTCCTTATGGAACTTATGCTTATAGGCGTATGCCTTTTGGTTTATGTAATGCTCCTGCTACTTTTCAAAGATGCATGTTTGCTATTTTTCATGGTTTTTGCGAAAGTATTGTAGAGGTGTTCATGGATGATTTTTCTATCTATGGGAATTCTTTTGATAATTGTTTGCGAAACCTCGATAAAGTTTTGCAGAGATGTGAAGAAACTAACCTTGTTCTTAATTGGGAGAAATGCCACTTTATGGTTAATGAAGGAATTGTATTGGGACATAAAATTTCCGAGAGAGGTATTGAAGTTGATAGAGCTAAAGTTGAAGCAATTGAGAAGATGCCCTATCCGAGGGATGTTAAAGGTATTCGTAGTGTTCTTGGTCATGTTGGGTTTTATAGGAGATTTATTAAAGATTTCTCTAAAATTTCAAAGCCTCTTACTAATCTTCTTCAAAAATATGTACCTTTTGTTTTTGATGATGATTGTAAGGAAGCTTTTGAAACTCTAAAGAAAGCCTTAACAATCTGCTCCCGTAGTTGAACCTCCCGATTGGAATTTGCCTTTTGAAATTATGTGTGATGCTAGTGATTTTGTCGTAGACGCTGTTCTTGGACAGCGAGTAGATAAAAAATTAAATGTTATTCATTATGCTAGTAAGACTCTTGATGTCTGCTCAAAGAAATTATGCTACAACTCGAAAAGGAATTGTTAGCTGTAGTCTTTGCTTGTGACAAGTTTAGACCCTATATTGTTGATTCAAAAGTCACGATTCATACTGATCATGCTGCAATTAGATACCTTATGACAAAGAAAGACGCTAAGCCAAGGCTTATTAGATGGGTACTTCTGTTGCAAGAATTTGATTTACATATTATAGATAGGAAAGGTGCTGATAATCCTGTTGCTGATAATTTGTCTAGATTGGAAAATATTGCTTATGATCCTGTTCCTGTTAATGATAGATTTCCAAATGAACAATTGGCTGTAATAAAGGTGAGCTCGCGAGAGAGCCCTTGGTATGCTGATTATGCTAACTTTATTGTTTCGAAGTATTTGCCTCCAACCTTTTCAGCTCAGCAAAGGAGGAAATTCTTTTATGACTTAAGGCATTATTTTGGGATGACCCACACTTATATAAAGAAGGAGTGGATGGTATTATGCGAAGATGTGTTCCTGAATATGAACAACAGGAGATATTGAGTAAATGTCATGGTAGTGTTTATGGAGGACATCATGCTGGAGATAGAACCGCGCAAAAGGTTCTACAATCAGGCTTTTATTGGCCAACACTTTTCAAAGATGCAAGGAAATTTATTTTATCTTGTGATGAATGTCAAAGAGTTGGTAATATCTCTAGACGCAATGAAATGCCTATGAATTATACTCTTGTCATTGAACCATTCGATTGTTGGGGATTCGACTTCATGGGTCCTTTCCCTTCTTCAGAAGGTAACACTCATATACTTGTCGCTGTTGATTATGTTACTAAATGGGTAGAAGCTATACCCACAAAGAGTGCTGATGGTGAGACCTCTATAAAAATGCTTGTAGATGTTATATTTCCTAGATTTGGAATACCTAGATATATTATGACTGATGGAGGTTCTCATTTTATTCATGGAGGTTTTAGAAAAACTCTTGCTAAGTATGGTATTAATCATAGAATTGCTTCCGCTTATCACCCTCAAACTAGTGGTCAAGTAGAATTATCAAATAGAGAGATTAAATCTATTTTGGGAAAGACCGTTAATAAATCTAGAAAGAATTGGGCTAGTAAATTGAAGGAAGCACTATGGGCTTATAGAACTGCTTATAAAAACCCCATGGGAATGTCACCTTATAAAATGGTTTATGGAAAAGCTTGTCATTTACCTCTAGAACTAGAGCACAAAGCTTATTGGGTCGTTAGAGAACTAAATAAAGATCCTAAATTAGCCGGTAATAAGAGGTTGCTGCAATTAAGTTCTCTAGATGAATGGAGAAGTGAAGCTTATGAAAATGCTAAACTCTTTAAAGAAAAAGTTAAGAAGTGGCATGATAGAAGGATCATCAAAAGAGAGTTTAATATTGGGGATAAAGTCCTATTGTATCGGTCTCATCTCAGATTCTTTGCAGGGAAATTACTCTCGAAATGGGAAGGACCATATGTTGTTGAGGAGGTGTATCGTTCAGGAGCAATTAAAATTAGCTCTCTCCAAGGCAATGCCACACAAGTGGTGAATGGACAAAGACTCAATCATTATATCTCGGGTGATTCTTATAATGTTGATGTTGATATTATTCAAGTGGAAACACCGGAGGCTTTCATCAAAGGACAAATTGACAGTCCGCCGTAACTCGACTTTGAATAGGTAACAAGACAGGTAATAAAAAGTCCGCGATTTACTTTCCGAACAATATTTCTGCTGTTTTTGGAAAATATGAAAAATTACGGAATCGAAACGGAGTGGAAAAGACGCGCGAGGGCCCGTCACCATAGGCCGGCGCGGGCCCCACCCTGGGCGCGCCGACCTATGGGGATAGCCCCTCGTCGTCCCTTTTCCACTCGTTTTCGGCCTGGAACCTTCCTTTTATCGTAAAAATATTTGCTATATAATCCCCCGGACCCCTGGAGGTCCGTATATCGTTTTCTCGTCGTGTTTTGTTTCGAGCTGTTTTCTGCCAGATTTGTTTTGATCTAGAGGCACCATGGTCTCCAACAACAAGGACAAGGGGCCTTGGAAGGAAGAGATGGATGAAAGGATCAATAAGGAGAAGAAGAAGATAGCATCAGAAAAGGAGAGTGGGAAACTACGAAGAGTAAGCCAATCTTGGTGGGATCGGTTAACACTGGGCGTTCTTTTTCTCATAACTTGCAGGGAGCTCTTCCGCCTGCTCTGGACCTCGACTCTTTCCCTTGTGTGGAGGAAACAATACGGGTTGCTGATGAGTTTTGTGATCAATATCGTGCTCTCAAAAGGGAAGTGGAGATACTTTAGGAGGAGAACCAGCGACTTCGCAGAATGCTGGAATATTACTCAATTCCCGAAGACAAGGCCGTCACCGCCATATTCGGATAACAATGAGTCTCTTCAAGTTTTGGTGCAGAATTGCAAAATTGAGAAGCTGAAGCTGAAGGAGATCCTTATGAAGCGCGAGAAGAAGCCATCACCATCATCACCGAAGGAGTAATTCATCATCGGTATTGGCATCCCCTTGGTTTGTTCCAAGCTTGGGGGAGTGCCGCGGTATCACATCATCACTACCTTTATCTTTTACTATCAAGTAGTGTCATATCATGAGTAGGGAAGTTATCATATGGAATAGTATGCAATGTGGAAGTATCTCTCTTAGTTGGTTATCTATGTATCCGTTGGTGTGAGTTATCGTTATGGAATATTAATGAGAAGTCTTATCATTTACTTTTTGCACACCTTATTTTAGTTTGCAATCTCCATTATATGATTACTCTTGACATGAGTATTGATATCACTTTGGGAGCAATAAGTAAATCTATTTGGTTTTGGCAAATTTAGCATTGGTCAGTAGCAACAACACCCTGATGTTTAATAGAAGAGAGAAATACACTTAGATATATTACTCTATTATCTCTATGCTAATGAGTTTAGTATTCTGAAGTTAAAATTACTTGTGCTTATGAGAAAGATGCATGATTGTTCTATCATATGTATATTTGTTTGTTTTCCTCAACCTTTATGCTTGCTATCAAACCTTGCTAGCCAAAGACCTGTATCGAGAGGGAATGCTTCTCATACATCCATAACCTTAGACCAAACCTATGCCAATTGTGTCCACCATACCTACCTACTACATGGTATTTTCTGTCATTCCAAGTAAATACTTCATGTGCTACCTTTAAATAATTCAAACTATACTACTCTTTATTTGTGTCAATGTTTTATAGCTCATGAGGAAGTATGTGGTGTTTTATCTTTCAATCTTGTTGGGCGGACTTTCACCAATGGACTAGTGGCACATCCACTTATCCAATAATTTTGCAATAAGAGCTGGCAACGGGGTTCCCAGCCCCAATTAATAACTTTAATTAATAATTCTCTTCACATGTTTTGCCCTGATTTATCAGTAAGCAACTTAATTTTGCAATAGTCACTCCTCCATGGTATGTGAATGTTGGAAGGCACCCGAGGATTCGGTTAGCCATGGATTGAGAAAGCCAAGGTTGGGGGAGTGTCATCCATAATAAAACTAAAATACATGTGTAAACAAAAGAGAAGGGGGATGATCTACCTTGTCTGGTAGAGATGCCGTCCCTCATGGGAGCCGCTCTTGGAAGGTTCGTTTGGCAAGGGGTTAGAGTGCCCGCTACCATTTGTTGACAACAACAAACACCGCTCAAAATCTTACTTTTATGCTCTTTATATGATTTCAAAACTTGAAAAGCTCTAGCACATGATTTAATCCCTGCTTCCCTCTGCGAAGGGCCTATCTTTTATTTTTATGTTGAGTCAGTAAACCTATTTCCCTCTATCTCAAGCAAGCAATTGAGTTGCTGTGAACCAACCATTTATGCTATGATTCAGTTAATCATGTCTTTTATACTTTCTTGTTTAGTACTCCCTCCGATCCGAAAAAACTGTCGGATGCTTAATACAGTTAACGTTTTACACTTAAGCCCTTGTAGAATCTGAAAAGGCAGCTGGAGTCGCTGGACTCCGCGTTCTGGCCGGTCGGCCGGATGGATCAATCGCTCACACGACTCCGCGCTGGTCGGCCGGATTGATCAATCCATCGAGGCATCGATCGCTCGCATCCGCACTAGAGAGCCGGATCGATCCGCTCGTCTACCTCCGCGCTGGTTGGCGTCCGCGTTATGGCCGGCAAGATCGATCGATCGCCCGCCTCCGCGTTCTGGCCGAAAAGATCGATCCGCTTGCTCGCTCGCCTCCTCCGGCCAGCTCCTCCTCGTCGGATCGCGGATGCGGGGAAGGAAGGAATGGGATCTCGGCGGCTGAGCACCTCCCGGTGCGTCCCGTCGTGGAGGTGGGCAGCAGATCGTCGGGCACGCGCGCGACGCCGCCGTGAAGCGAGCTCGACGGAGCAGGCGCGCAGCCGCCCGCCGGGTCGAGCAAGCCCGCCGCGACGCAAGCGGGTCTCCTCCTCGCCTCCCCGCCCGTAGGCGCGCCGCCGCTCTCAGCCCGGAGCGTTAGGGGGAGAAGGGAGCACAACAAGAGAGGCCAGCGGTTGCGGCTGAGATGCTGCGGGCCGTCCGTCACGACTAGGGAGGAGTGCGGGTAGATAAAGAAAACCGCGGACTATTTTGCAAAATCGTCATTCCGACACTTTTTTAGGATCGGAGGGAGTACAAATTTTATCTGAATAAATATGACTTTGAAGTTATCAATGATTATGAGGAGATTGTTATGATTAAGTATGAAAGCCCAACTATATAAATTCTAATATGAAAGCTTTGTTTAGAAGATAAGTACAATCCGTTAGTAGTTCTCTGACCAAGAACAAAGTTTTCCATCACCAACTATGATTTCTTATGCACCTTTACTTGTGATTTCTCTTTACTTATTTCAAGATGAGTTATATGAGGAAGTTGTTTACTAGAATGTCTTGTGTGAATGAATATGATGCTTCTTGTCCGTATTTTATTTATCGACTCTTCACTCCATAAACATGTGGTCTTGTTTATCGAGCTCGGTTCGCTTGGGGACAAGCGAGGTCTAAGCTTGGGGGAGTTGATACGTCCAATTTGCATCACTATTTTATATCATAATTTGCTGTTATTCATTGATATATTTCATATTGGGACACAATACTTATGTTATTTCATCTATTTTGCATGTTTCATCATTATTGGGGGATCAAGCACCGGAGCCAGGATTCTGCTGGAAAAAGCACCGTCAGAGCGCAATATTTTGGAAGATCGACTGTGGAAGGAAATTACACGTAAATTCCTATTTTTCCAGATGATGGAGGGAGCCAGAAGGGGGAGAATAGAAGACCCAAGGTGGGCCCAGACCATAGGGCGGCGCGGCCCATGGCCTGGCCGCGCCACCCTGTCGTCTGGGGGCCCCACAGCCCTTTTCGCCTCCTTTTCTTCGCGTACTCCTTCGTCCCGAAAACCTAAGCCACAGGGGGAACCTCACGAAGAGTTACAGCCGCCTCTGCGGGGCGGAGGACACCAGAGAGAAAAGAGCTCTCCGGCGGGCAGGAATCCACCGGGGAAATTCCCTCCCGGAGGGGGAAATCGACGCCATCGCCATCGTCATCAAGCTGGACATCATCTCCATCATCATCATCATCTCCACCATCTACACCGCCATCACCACCGCTGCACCTCGTCACCGCTGTAACAATTTGGGTTGGATCTTGATTGTTTGATAGGGGAAACTCTCCCGGCGTTATTCTCTACTTGTTATTGATGCTATTGAGTGAAACCATTGAACCAAGGTTTATGTTCAGATTGTTATTCATCATCATATCACCTCTGATTGTATTCCATATGATGTCTCGTGAGTAGTTCGTTTAGTTCTTGAGGACATGGGTGAAGTCTAAATGCTAGTAGTGAATTATGGTTGAGTAATATTCAATGTTATGATATTTAAGTTGTGGTGTCATTCTTCTAGTGGTGTCGTGTGAACATCGACTACACGACACTTCACCATTTATGGGCCTAGGGGAGTGCATCTTGTATTCGGTTGCTAATTGCGGGGTTGCCGGAGTGACAGAAACCTGAGCCCCGTTAGTATATCGATGCAAGAGGGATCGCGGGATCTCAGAGTTTAAGGCTGTGGTTAGATTTATCTTAATTACTTTCTTGTAGTTGTGGATGCTTGCAAGGGGTATAATCACAAGTATGTATTAGTCCTAGGAAGGGCGGTGCATTAGCATAGGTTCACCCACACAACACTTATCAAAACAATGAAGATTATTTAGCCACATGAAGCGAAAGCACTAGACTAAGGTCCCCGTGTGTCCTCAAGAACGTTTGGTCATTATAAGTAAACAAACCGGCTTGTCCTTTGTGCTAAAAAGGATTGGGCCACTCGCTGCAATTATTTCTCTCGCATTTTACTTACTCGTACTTTATTCCTCTATTACATCAAAACCCCTTGAATACTTGTTTGTGAGCATTTACAGTGAATCCTTCATCGAAACTCGCTGCCAACACCTTCTGCTCCTCGTTGGGATCGACATTCTTACTTATCGAAGATACTACGATACACCCCTATACTTGTGGGTCATCACTAACTCCTGCACGCGACGCACCAAAACAGTAGCGAGTGGAGCAAGAAAGGGGGCGAGTGATGCGGTGGGCCAAGTGAGCAAGCGAAGCGAGGCGACTCGGCCCTCCTCCCCCCTCCCACTCTTCTCGTCCTACTCCTCCCTCCCTCCTCTTCGGCCACCGACTAGAAAAACGAGAAACAAAAAAACGAGAAAAAAACAACTAAAAAACAAGCATGAAAATCGTGCCAGATCGAGATCCAGATCTAGATTTCAAATTTTTACCAGTGCCGCACCTACTTTTTTACCAGTGGCACATATCAATGAAATACAAGTGGCACAACAAGCAGCTAGCAGTGGCGCACCACCTGGTGCGCCACTAGCCCGCTAGTACATGTTCTTACTAGTGGCGCACCTCAAGGTGCGCCTCTACTAGCTGTTACAGTGGCGCGCTAGTAGTAGCCAAAATAGGTGCGCCACCGGTAGCCTTTTCCCAATAGTGAGGCCGTTATGCAGCAACCTGATTGGGCCTCCCGCCGCCATATCTTCCGTTGAGGTTGAGGAAGACCCGATCGGCCAAGGTCGAGTCGAGGAAGGGCACTGCGCCACTGGCCAAAGCCAAGGTCGATATGTGGAGATGAAGTTAGGTGGGTGGAGCTCACCAGAAGGAGGTGCCACGTGGAGAGGAGGTGCGAGAACGGATGGAGAAGGGAGTAGGGAGATCACAGAGAGAGAGAGAGAGAGGAAGGACAGAGGAGGAGGAGAGTGGAGGGCGAGCAAAGAGGGAGGAAGTCGGAGGGCGAGTAAGGAGAGAGAGACATAGGCGAGGAGAGGATGAGCAGATATGGTAGGGATTCGGGAGAGATAGAGCCACCCGTGTGAAGATAGCGTGGCCACCTTTTCCTTTTTTTGGTAGATAAAGGCATGACCGCGTGTTATCACCAGATTTTGGCCAAATCAGGAGATGGGCCGTAAGCGAAGATGGGTTTAAAGGATGTACGCGTGGAGCATCTTTGAAGCGGCCTTGCACGAAGAGTTTGGGCTAGATTGCCCATGTATCTGTAATATAGTAGATCGCATCTTAGTTTAGAATTAAAAGATAGAGTTTAACCCGTGCACGGTTAGGTGCACGCCCGAATTAGAAAGTCCCTTGGACTATAAATATGTATCTAGGGTTATCAAGAAAGGAGGACAATCACGTTCACAACAAACACAAACCAGGCGCATCGCCACCCCTTCTTTCGAGGGTTTCTCCGGATAAGCATCATGCTTGCCTAGATCGCATCTCGCGATCTAGGCAAGCGTACTTTATTCGTTTACCTTGTGTTGCTCGTGCTGAAGCATTGTTGATGGCGAGTAGCACTATTTATCTTAGGTGTTTTGGGGCTTGCATGGATGCTTTTCTTGTGCATATTTGCTTAGCTATGCCGCCCCTTGATATCTAGCTGCCCTTATACCTACCTAGGTGTAAGGGCAGCACCTTGCTTGTTCGTTATTTAGTAGATCCAATCTGTTATAGTTGCTCCTTGATTCTTCGAGGATTGGTTTAATATCTGTATGGTTAGGCCTTGCAAACGGGTTGAACGATCCGGTAGTACGTAAGGTATGGTTTGTTGGTCCTAAGAGGGATGTTCCGGAATTAACTTAACGTTGGTTTTAGGCCTCTTTTAGGGTTAGTTTTCCATTATCTTTCGTGTCTATTAGGCTCAACTACGCGTAGGATGTTCCGATCATGCGGTGAAAACCCTAAACTGTCATAGATTGGTTTAACTTTGTATTGATCAAGCAGGAGCCCCATGTCATCGTTAACCCGACGTGTACCATGGGGCGATCGGCTCTTTGAGCCGATCCACAGGGCAACCTGAGAGCCGATCGGACTCGTATTTAATGTTTATGTGTCTGCCATGCAGGAAACTAATCGAAGCAATCCAACACCTTCCTGACTAGGTATAGGTCAGGTGGCACGCCCTTGCGATCGCTAGGACGTGTGCCGGAACATTTGCGGGACGACGTCGAGGGACCAGGGCCCCCTGCAGTCTTGGAAGCCTCCCGGCTCTTCGTGTTGCTTAACCACTGCTCGCCGGTGGGTTTTGGCAGGCAACACATTCTGGCACGCCCGGTGGGACCATCTTCCGCAACAACCGCGTCAACATCCGAGATGGCGGAAGAACCGGTAAAGTACGAAGATCTGCCTGCTGAGTATAAGAAGAAATATGATGATCTCAAGGCCATCTTCGAAGCCGAGCTCATCGGCTCTTTCGAGAAGACCTGTTCGCACGGGATCAAGTTCAAAGGGTTCCAACCCGAAGGCGCGTTGGAGGGACTAGATCTATCTCTCCCTTCGGATGAACGTACCAGAGCCCTGCGGCAGGAAATTAACTATGCCGTTGCTCATTCTCTACATCGGCATTCTGAGAGCATGGTGAACACTTTGGAGCGTGTTGCGCTTCACGTGGTGCAAGAAATCATGAAGCATCAGTATTCTTATGCACCTTTACTTGTGATTTCTCTTTACTTATTTCAAGATGAGTTATATGAGGAAGTTGTTTACTAGAATGTCTTGTGTGAATGAATATGATGCTTCTTGTCCGTATTTTATTTATCGACTCTTCACTCCATAAACATGTGGTCTTGTTTATCGAGCTCGGTTCGCTTGGGGACAAGCGAGGTCTAAGCTTGGGGGAGTTGATACGTCCAATTTGCATCACTATTTTGTATCATAATTTTCTGTTATTCATTGATATATTTCATATTGGGACACAATACTTATGTTATTTCATCTATTTTGCATGTTTCATCATTATTGGGGGATCAAGCACCGGAGCCAGGATTCTGCTGGAAAAAGCACCGTCAGAGCGCAATATTTTGGAAGATCGATCGTGGAAGGAAATTACACGTAAATTCCTATTTTTCCAGATGACGGAGGGAGCCGAGAAGGGGAGAATAGAAGACCCAAGGTGGGCCCAGACCATAGGGCGGCGCGGCCCATGGCCTGGCCGCGCCACCCTGTCGTCTGGGGGCCCCACAGCCCTTTTCGCCTCCTTTTCTTCGCGTACTCCTTCGTACCGAAAACCTAAGCCACATGGGGAACCTCACGAAGAGTTACAGCCGCCTCTGCGGGGCGGAGGACACCAGAGAGAAAAGAGCTCTCCGGCGGGCAGGAATCCGCCGGGGAAATTCCCTCTCGGAGGGGGAAATCGACGCCATCGCCATCGCCATCGTCATCAAGCTGGACATCATCTCCATCATCATCATCATCATCATCATCTCCACCATCTACACCGCCATCACCACCGCTGCACCTCGTCACCGCTGTAACAATTTGGGTTGGATCTTGATTGTTTGATAGGGGAAACTCTCCCAGCGTTATTCTCTACTTGTTATTGATGCTATTGAGTGAAACCATTGAACCAAGGTTTATGTTCAGATTGTTATTCATCATCATATCACCTCTGATTGTATTCCATATGATGTCTCGTGAGTAGTTCGTTTAGTTCTTGAGGACATGGGTGAAGTCTAAATGCTAGTAGTGAATTATGGTTGAGTAATATTCAATGTTATGATATTTAAGTTGTGGTGTCATTCTTCTAGTGGTGTCGTGTGAACATCGACTACACGACACTTCACCATTTATGGGCCTAGGGAGTGCATCTTGTATTCGGTTGCTAATTGCGGGGTTGCCGGAGTGACGAAACCTGAGCCCCTGTTAGTATATCGATGCAAGAGGGATCGCGAGATCTCGAGTTTAAGGCCGTGGTTAGATTTATCTTAATTACTTTCTTGTAGTTGCGGATGCTTGCAAGGGGTATAATCACAAGTATGTATTAGTCCTAGGAAGGGCGGTGCATTAGCATAGGTTCACCCACACAACACTTATCAAAACAATGAAGATTATTTAGCCACATGAAGCGAAAGCACTAGACTAAGGTCCCCGTGTGTCCTCAAGAACGTTTGGTCATTATAAGTAAACAAACCGGCTTGTCCTTTGTGCTAAAAAGGATTGGGCCACTCGCTGCAATTATTTCTCTCGCATTTTACTTACTCGTACTTTATTCATCTATTACATCAAAACCCCTTGAATACTTGTTTGTGAGCATTTACAGTGAATCCTTCATCGAAACTGCTGCCAACACCTTCTGCTCCTCGTTGGGATCGACATTCTTACTTATCGAAGATACTACGATACACCCCCTATACTTGTGGGTCATCACTAACTCCTGCACGCGACGCACCAAAACAGTAGCGAGTGGAGCAAGAAAGGGGGCGAGTGATGCGGTGGGCCAAGTGAGCAAGCGAAGCGAGGCGACTCGGCCCTCCTCCCCCCTCCCACTCTTCTCGTCCTGCTCCTCCCTCCCTCCTCTTCGGCCACCGACTAGAAAAACGAGAAACAAAAAAACGAGAAAAAAACAACTAAAAAACAAGCATGAAAATCGTGCTAGATCGAGATCCAGATCTAGATTTCAAATTTTTACCAGTGCCGCACCTACTTTTTTACCAGTGGCACATATCAATGAAATACAAGTGGCACAACAAGCAGCTAGCGGTGGCGCACCACACGGTGCGCCACTAGCCCGCTAGTACATGTTCTTACTAGTGGCGCACCTCAAGGTGCGCTCTACTAAGCTATTACGATGGCGCGCTAGTAGTAGCCAAAATAGGTGCGCCACTGGTAGCCTTTTCCCAATAGTGAGGCCGTTATGCAGCAACCTGATTGGGCCTCCCGCCGCCATATCTTCCGTTGAGGTTGAGGAAGACCCGATCGGCCAAGGTCGAGTCGAGGAAGGGCACTGCGCCACTGGCCAAAGCCAAGGTCGATATGTGGAGATGAAGTTAGGTGGGTGGAGCTCACCAGAAGGAGGTGCCACGTGGAGAGGAGGTGCGAGAACGGATGGAGAAGGGAGTAGGGAGATCACAGAGAGAGAGAGGAAGGACAGAGGAGGAGGAGAGTGGAGGGCGAGCAAAGAGGGAGGAAGTCGGAGGGCGAGTAAGGAGAGAGAGACATAGGCGAGGGGAGGATGAGCATATATGGTAGGGATTCGGGAGAAGATAGAGCCACCCGTGTGAAGATAGCGTGGCCACCTTTTCCTTTTTTTGGTAGATAAAGGCATGACCGCGTGTTATCACCAGATTTTGGCCAAATCAGGAGATGGGCCGTAAGCGAAGATGGGTTTAAAGGATGTACGCGTGGAGCATCTTTGAAGCGGCCTTGCACGAAGAGTTTGGGCTAGATTGCCCGTGTATCTGTAATATAGTAGATCGCATCTTAGTTTAGAATTAAAAGATAGAGTTTAACCCGTGCACGGTTAGGTGCACGCCCGAATTAGAAAGTCCCTTGGACTATAAATATGTATCTAGGGTTATCAAGAAAGGAGGACAATCACGTTCACAACAAACACAAACCAGGCGCATCGCCACCCCTTCTTTCGAGGGTTTCTCCCGGATAAGCATCATGCTGCCTAGATCGCATCTCGCGATCTAGGCAGCGTACGTTTATTCGTTTACCTTGTGTTGCTCGTGCTGAAGCGTTGTTGATGGCGAGTAGCACTATTTATCTTAGGTGTTTTGGGGCTTGCATGGATGCTTTTCTTGTGCATATTTGCTTAGCTATGCCGCCCCTTGATATCTAGCTGCCCTTATACCTACCTAGGTGTAAGGGCAGCACCTGCTTGTTCGTTATTTAGTAGATCCAATCTGTTATAGTTGCTCCTTGATTCTTCGAGGATTGGTTTAATATCTGTATGGTTAGGCCTTGCAAACGGGTTGAACGATCCGGTAGTACGTAAGGTATGGTTTGTTGGTCCTAAGAGGGATGTTCGGGAATTAACTTAACGTTGGTTTTTAGGCCTCTTTTAGGGTTAGTTTTCCATTATCTTTCGTGTCTATTAGGCTCAACTACGCGTAGGATGTTCCGATCATGCGGTGAAAACCCTAAACTGTCATAGATTGGTTTAACTTTGTATTGATCAAGCAGGAGCCCCATGTCATCGTTAACCCGACGTGTACCATGGGGCGATCGGCTCTTTGAGCCGATCCACGGAGGCAACTTCGAGAGCCGATCGGACTCGTATTTAATGTTTACGTGTCTGCCATGCGGAAACTAATCGAAGCAATCCAACACCTTCACGACTAGGTATAGGTCGGAGTGGCACGCCCTTGCGATCGCTAGGACGTGTGCCGGAACATTTGCGGGACGACGTCGAGGGACCGGGGCCCCCTGCAGTCTTGGAAGCCTCCCGGCTCTTCGTGTTGCTTAACCACCGCTCGCCGGTGGGTTTTGGCGAGCAACACATTCAGCACGCCCGGTGGGACCATCTTCCGCAACAACCGCGTCAACATCCGAGATGGCGGAAGAACCGGTCAAGTACGAAGATCTGCCTGCTGAGTATAAGAAGAAATATGATGATCTCAAGGCCATCTTCGAAGCCGAGCTCATCGGCTCTTTCGAGAAGACCCGTTCGCACGGGATCAAGTTCAAAGGGTTCCAACCCGAAGGCGCGTTGGAGGGACTAGATCTATCTCTCCCTTCGGATGAACGTACCGAGCCCTGCGGCGGGAAATTAACTATGCCGTTGCTCATTCTCTACATCGGCATTCTGAGAGCCTGGTGAACACTTTGGAGCGTGTTGCGCTTCACGTGGTGCAAGAAATCATGAAGCATCAGTATTCTCCTTCAGGACCTGCGCTAGGAACTCATCAGGGAGAGATACCGTTCTACACCAGGCCACCACTGCCGTACACGATGGCAGCTCCACAGCAACAAGGTTCACCGGCGTACGTCGTCTACAAGGTTGGAGGTGATCCTGGCGATTACCAATTCCTGTATGAGCCGCCCAAGGAGATTCCACATGGATACGTGTGCACATACGTCCCGGACTGCAACAACTGGATGAGCCAGGTTACGGCGGGAGGGGCCTGCCACGGCGAGGAAGGGTCGCCGAGCAGGGAGTAGTTCGTTGGAGCAGGAAGTTCTGGAGCAGATGCTGAGAAACAGGCATGGCTAGCTAAATATGCCACCGGAACAAGTCAGGAACGCTCAACCTCTGCAGCTCCTACGGTGGATCAGATCACTGCAATCTTCAGAGATCAGTTTGGCATCCTGCCGAAGAAGAGAATGATCGGCTATTCCAAGCCGTATCCCAACGAGTATGACCTAATCCCACTACCGCCTAAGTATCGGCTCCCTGACTTCACAAAATTCAGTGGATCAGAAGGAACCAGCTCAATTGAGCACGTGAGCCGATATTTGGCACAGCTGGGCATGGTCTCGGCTTCAGACGAGCTGCGTGTGAGGTTCTTTTCGCAATCTCTCACGGGTCTGGCCTTCGGGTGGTACACCTCGTTGCCACCAGATTCGGTTCGAACGTGGAAGCAGCTGGAAGAGCAGTTCCACATACAGTATCATTCAGAAGCTACGGGCGGCATTGCCGATCGACACGGGGTTAGGCAAAGGCGAGGAGAGACGGTGTCTGAATACATCCGGCGCTTCGGGACCGTCGAGAACCGATGTTATTCGGTTCGTTTATCGAGAAGGAAGCGATCGAGGCTGGCGATAGCGAGCTCGTTAGCGCCGCTCAAAGATGTGACCTTCCAAGCGGACTACAATTCACTGGTGCATATGGTTCAGAAATTGACATCGTATGAACAGCGCCACCCGGAATTGTACCAGGACAAGTTCAAGCGTGTCGCCCTGATCGAGATGAAAGAAGATGAAGATTCTGTACCAGATCAGGAAGTCGCCGTAGCTGAATGGACTCGGGGGGCAAAGCCCGTGTCTTGCAAGTGGGTGAAACAACCAGGGCCTGCAAAAGGGTTTGACTTTGATTTAAGCAAAACGGATCAAATTTTTGATTTGCTGCTGAAGGAAAAACAGCTGAAGTTACCCGAAGGCCACAAAATCCCCACGGTACAAGAGATGAACGGCAGGCCATACTGTAAATGGCATCACACGTTCACCCATGCCACCAATGACTGCAGAGTCTTGCGCGGACAGATTCAAATGGCGATAGAACAAGGCCGATTACTCTTCGGTCATTTTGCCATGAGAGTGGATACGAATCCGTTTCCCGACGTCAACATGGTGGATCTCAGTCACTGCATACGCGAGCCAGGTTTCTCTTTTGATATCAACATGGCAGGGCTTGCAGATCTCCATAGCAAGGATAAGCCAGAGAGCAGTCACTCCCGTGGCAAAGATAAAGAGGAGGCCGATCCATGCGATCGGCCCCAGTATGATGACATACGGTATTTGATACGGTGGATCCAAGCCGATCCACCTAGATTGATGCCCGATCTTTCACAGCGAGAACCTGGGGTAGAGAATCCTCCCAACAACGCGATGAACGCAGCCTGGAGAAGAGGGAACGAATCCAGCAAGCAACGGATCGATGAACGACCGCCTCAAACCAAGAGCTAGACAATCCTTGATGAACACAAGAACCTTCGCAGCGGATAATAATAGATAAACGGCAGCGCCGTACCCCCGGAGGGATGATACACGTGAACACACGCAATGGGGAAAACCCTAATCTTTAGTCTAAACTTGTCTATCTAAACCCTAACCGTGCCTCCACCTTATATGAGGGATGGAGTGGCCGGCCAGCCCTAGTGGGCCTCTCTACCTTGGTTTGGACAGGCCCAAACCAAACTAACTCGATTTATTAAAAACCCTAATTGGCCCACATATGACCATTACCTAAACTAAGATAATTAAGCTAGTGGAGTCCTGAATCTGGGCTCCACATAGGCCTCCATGCCCGTATCATCCTCCCCCCCCCTTCAAGAAGCGTTGTCCCCAACACGTGAGGGTCTTCTGGAAAAGGTGACGTGATATGAACATGTCACATCCTCGCCGTCTTCAAGTCTTGCTTGCCTTCCACACCACATCCTCCCTCGCGGCCTGCTCGACTTGATACAGCACTTGGCGCCTCCTTTCTTCTCCATATGAGCTTGGACTTCGGCGCCAATTCCTTCTTCCTGCGAGGTTTTGATGGACTCCTGTGTCGCTGCACATGACCCTGCACAAGATGTGTAATTCCTGGGCCACATAAATGTCTCACACGTCCATCCTTGCCTCGATGCATCCGCGGTGTCGCGGAAAACCGGACGAGTACTCCTAGCACGGTAGTGCCGCTGCCCATTGTCTCCAGCGACGCGCTCGCCTCCCACTCCTCCCACGCGCATCGGCGCCACATGTACTTGAAGTATCATCGGCACAAATATCATCAGTCTGTATAATGGCATCAACACAAACTGGAACTGTAGCACATGCTGTAACATCCACATCAACAACAAGTGTAGCTTCATCCGGCTTGTCACCAACAAGAACTGGCTTGTCATCTACAGGCATGGCTGAAACATCACCAACATCAATGCTCGGAACATCATGCACCTCTTGCTGCACTTTAGGCTTGTGCAACTTCTCTTTACGCACCACTAACTCCACATCGGACTTGATATGATCATCACCCATAGGCTTCAAAGTCCACTGTTTGCCACAATGCATAAAAGAATATGTATTTGCTCGCCCAGCATGTGTCACATTGCGATCATACTGCCAAGGACGCCCAAGTAGCAATCCACACACCTCCAATGGCAACACATCACAATCTATCTCATCAACATAATCACCAACTGTAAATGGCACACGCACCTTGTGAGTAATCTTCAGCATACCACAGCTATTCAACCACTCAAGATGTTTAGGTTCAGGAAGACGCCATGTAGACAACCCCAATGCTGCCACCATCGCCTTGCTAATGCCATTAGTACAGCTACCACCATCAATCATCAACTTGCAAGCTTTGCCCTTTACAATGCACTGAGTCTGAAACAAACTCCACCGCTGAACCTTGTCAACTGTCTTGCAAGCATCACCTTGTACCTTCTTGAGTTGCATATTCAGCCCGCTCAATGGTACATCCTCCTCAACAGTCACAGTAATGCTCTTGGTATCAGAGCCAGGTTTTCTCCCCTCTGAAGATTTCACCTCGACCTTAGTGACTGTTGGTAGTGGAACAATCTTCTTACTAGTAACTATGCACTTGTCCAATGCCTGCTGTACCTCCTCCAGGCACTTGTCCACTTTCTCCAATGCATGCCCAATTCCGGATGACTGCTTACGATCCTTCAATGGTAACCCGAAACCACCACGAAGAAACTGTTGGAATTCCGCCCAAGTATAAGCATACTCTCCTCTATCAACGGCATCATACCAATATATGTCCAACTCGGCATCCACACGCCGGTGAGCTAGAAGACAGGCATCATACCCAGTGAACTTCCCTTTGTAGCGACGACATCGTTGGAAACCCAACTCCATGTACTTCTCCCAATCCTCGTACTGCTCAATTGTCGCGGAACGGCGTAAATACCACTTTAGTTCCGACACGGGACGCGGTGCTTCCTCCCAACGGCGGATATCAAGGTAATCATTGAAAACATCACCAGATTTCGTACCACGTGAACACCGTATGCCAGCTATATCGTCGGAAAACGAAGCAACAACAGTAGTAGTATCAAGTAGCATCGCTGGAGATGAAACACGAGCAACAGCATGAGAATTTGCCGAAGAAGCAACTGCAGTAACAGGCGCCGATCCGGCCCAGCGCCCGGCTGAACCGGCCTGGGAACCGGCCGATCCGGCCTGGGGCCCGGTCAAACCGGCCTGGGGACCGGCCTGTCCGGTCTGTGGCCCGGTTGACCGGTCGCCAACCGGATGCATCGTACCGGAACCAAACCGGACGAAATTTTGCGAACTTCCCGGTTTGCAGCCCGGTTGACCGGATTTTACGCTAGGCTGCCCGGTCACTGGCCCGGTTGGACCGGATTTTACGCCAGGCTGCCCGGTCACTGGCCCGGTTGGACCTGATTTACGCCGAGCTGCCCGGTCAACGGCCGGTTGGACCGGATTTTACGCTCGGCTGCCCGGTCATCGGCCCGGTTGGACCGGATTTTACGCCGAGCTGCCGGTCAACGGCCCGGTTGACCGGTTTCGACCGGATTTTTCCTGGTCGCGAATTTTCGTCTTCTTCCCGATTCTGGTCGCGATTTTTCGCGATTTTGACCTCCGAAACAGCCATGGATGACCTCCAAACTGCCCCAAACAACTCCAAACTTCCTCCAACCAACCTCCTTCGACCGAGAGCCAAACTCCTCCGATCTAAGAGCCAATCTTCTCCGCAGCAAACCGATCAAAGAGATCGATCAACAAAACCTCGCCGTGAGCAACCCAGAAAGCTGATACCACATGATACGGTGGATCCAAGCCGATCCACCTAGATTGATGCCCGATCTTTCACAGCGAGAACCTGGGGTAGAGAATCCTCCCAACAAAGTGATGAACGCAGCCTGGAGAAGAGGGAACGAATCCAACAAGCAACGGATCGATGAACGACCGCCTCAAACCAAGAGCTAGACAATCCTTGATGAACACAAGAACCTTCGCAGCGGATAATAATAGATAAACGACAGCGCCGTACCCCCGGAGGGATGATACACGTGAACACACGCAATGGGGAAAACCCTAATCTTTAGTCTAAACTTGTCTATCTAAACCCTAACCGTGCCTCCACCTTATATGAGGGATGGAGTGGCCGGCCAGCCCTAGTGGGCCTCTCTACCTTGGTTTGGACAGGCCCAAACCAAACTAACTCGATTTATTAAAAACCCTAATTGGCCCACATATGACCATTACCTAAACTAAGATAATTAAGCTAGTGGAGTCCTGAATATGGGCTCCACATAGGCCTCCATGCCCGTATCAGTATTTGACCGAGGAAGAGGTGAGAAGCGTGCGGTATCAACGACCACTTTCCGCGCACCTCCTTAACAAATATGAGCAGCAGTATGACCGACGTCGGCGCTACGACGTAGACGATGATAGATATCGTCGGTCTGATATAGACAACAGGAAATACCGTCGATACGAAGGGTATGAGCGTCACGCTAGAGGGAGGTCAAGAGAGCAAGAGGACGTGGAGAGGCATTGGAACTGTCCTTTCTTCAAACACTGCTGGGACTCAGGAATGAGCCGATTGCCTACAATCGAGAACGCCGGAATGTAGACAGAAGAGGAAGGGAACAAATGAAGTTTCCATGTTCAAGCGTCTAGGACCTCTCCTACCTCAGAAAAAACGGGCTGAGTCATCTCAAGATGAAGACTTCGAGGAGTCAGACGAAGAAGATAGGTATCACCGACCAAGGTGGTGCCCTGATGGACTCAGCCACTCCCAAAAGCGCAGGGTGCAACGGCTACGTAACTTGGAGGAAGCCGAGGCGCAGTACCTGTACACGTTGAGAAAAGCACGGCCCGATCTAGCCGTGAAAATTCAGCAAACATTGGAGACGGAGGCACGGCCACAGAAGAAAGTGTGGCGACGCAAGCAGACAAAAGCCGATGCAGAGGCATCGGCTGATACAAACATGGTATTCATACTCCCGTCAGAATTTTGTGCTCCAAGAGACGAGGAAGTGTCAGTGGCACAGTTTGACTGCGGTCCACGACCAGTTATCTTCGAGAAGCCACGAGAGATGAGCTACAGGCATCTGAAAGCCCTATACCTGAAAGGTTATATCAATGGGCAGCCTATCAGCAAGATGCTGGTTGACACAGGAGCGGCAGTCAATATAATGCCGTACTCCATGTTACGACGTTTGGGACGTTCCAATGAAGATCTGATCAAGACCAACATCACACTAAGCGATTTCAACGGCCAAGCGTCAGAAGCCAAGGGTGTTCTGAACGTGGACTTAACTGTCGGCCGAAAGACCATCCCTACGTCATTCTTCATCGTCGACAGCAAGGGCACTTACGCTGTCCTGCTAGGAAGGGATTGGATCCATGCTAACTGTTGCATTCCATCCACAATGCATCAGTGCATCATACAATGGGATGGAGATGAAGTGGAGGTTGTTCATGCAGATGATTCGATCGAAATCTCTTTGGCCGCCATGAACATCTGGGAAGCAAACGACCAAGAGCCGCTCTCTGGAATTAATCTGAACGGCTGTGAGCGCATCGAAGCTTCAAAAAACGGGGTGATGCTGGTCTTATCCACTGGCTTGACAGAGTAGCAAGTTCCGAGTCTATGGGCGTACGTGGCAAGGCCGATCCCTGCGATCGGCCCCAAAAAATAAAAAGCAAGGATCTCACCTCAGGCATGTCACGTAGCCATAGCGGAGAACCATAAAGTTGTGAACCCTCAGTAAACATTGCAATGAAGAAGGAGGCCGATTCTAGCAATCGGCCAAAAATAGCCTCAACATGCCTTTTGCTGTGTTCGAGCATTGATTTAGCAGGCGATGGGAAGCTGGGGTATGGGTTTACAGCATCTGATGGACAGGAAAAGTAGAGACTTTTACTTGGCGATACAACTGCAAGGGAGGCCGATTCCAGCAATCGGCCAAAACACATTTTTATCACACTTGTTAGTCGCTGTGCTATTTAGCATGGTGAGTGGTGTGACAGGCTTATAGTTGGCTGGAAAGCCGATATCTTCAATCACTTGAAGGATTCGGCTCGGGGGGCATACACACAGAGAAGATACAAGGCCACGAAGTATGTACCCAGGAGGAGCCGATTCATGAAATCGATCGGCTAATAAAAAATCGAAAATAGAAATTTTTTTAAGCATAGCCGATGCTCGGGCATCGACTTCAGAATAAAAAGCCGATGCACAGCCATCGACTCTAGAATTTGAGCAGGCCTCTCTGATGAGCCAACTGCACCCTTGACTTGAAGATAGACAACGTCACGACTGGCCGGAGCTTCAACTGTAGCGTCATTGGGACGTGGGGCTGGATTTCTTCAAGGATGTTCTTCACCTCCTCAGAGTTTTCGACCAATCACTACAAGAAAAGTTGCCATGGCCGACGAAGTTGAAGTCGCGCCGTGGTTGCTGGTGTACCATGGCCGACGATTTTGGTCCCTCCGTGGTGCATGTCAAAACTTTTTTTTCTCGTTTTTGAGGCCACCTAGCCGACGAAAGCGGCCAAAACGTGGCGTATGGTGGCCGGGACGTGGTGCATCTCGAAATCTCGGGTTCGCCGGCCGAGTCAACGCAAATCCGCACCGCCGAGGGATGTAGGGCCCGGATGGCAGCCTCTGCGGCATTGTTTTTTCTACATCGCGCCATCTCGTTCAAGCGAGCCGTTTACGATGCGGGATCATGGGTCCCGCATGTCATCCTCTATGAACCAAAATTCTTTCTATTCTTGGATTTTTTTACCCCCGATTTACGGCTACTTCCTTTTTCTTTTGATCCCTTGCCGCCTTGGAAACGTTGAGACCGCTGCTTGCTAAATGGGACCCGCATGTCATCCTCTATGTGCAATCAACTTTCTTTTCTTGGAGTTTTTTTGGCACCTCAAATTTGGTCACTTGCCTTTTTCTTTCGATCCCTGCCGCCTCTCAAACGGTGATACCGCTGCTGCTAAGCGGGACCCGCATGTCATCCTCTATGTACTATAAAACTTTCTTTTCCTGGATTATTTTTGGCACCTCAAATTTGGTCACTTGCCTTTTTCTTTCGATCCCTGCCGCCTCTCAAACGGTGATACCGCTGCTGCTAAGCTGGGACCCGCATGTCATCCTCTATGTACTATAAAACTTTCTTTTCATGGATTATTTTTGGCACCTCAAATTTGGTCACTTGCCTTTTTCTTTCGATCCCCTGCCGCCTCTCAAACGGTGATACCGCTGCTTGCTAAGCGGGACCCGCATGTCATCCTCTATGTACTATAAAACTTTCTTTTCTGGATTATTTTTGGCACCTCAAATTTGGTCACTTGCCTTTTTCTTTCGATCCCCTGCCGCCTCTCAAACGGTGATACCGCTGCTGCGCTAGCTCGGGACCCGCATGTCATCCTCTATGTACTATAAAACTTTCTTTTCATGGATTATTTTTGGCACCTCAAATTTGGTCACTTGCCTTTTTCTTTCGATCCCCTGCCGCCTCTCAAACGGTGATACCGCTGCTTGCTAACTGGGACCCGCATGTCATCCTCTATGTACTATAAAACTTTCTTTTCATGGATTATTTTTGGCACCTCAAATTTGGTCACTTGCCTTTTTCTTTCGATCCCCTGCCGCCTCTCAAACGGTGATACCGTTGCTGCTAACTGGGACCCGCATGTCATCCTCTATGTACTATAAAACTTTCTTTTCTTGAATTATTTTTGGCACCTCATATTTGGTCACTTACCTTTTTCTTTCGATCCCCTGCCGCCTCTCAAACGGTGATACCGCTGTTGCTAAATGGGACCCGCATGTCATCCTCTATGTACTATAAAACTTTCTTTTCTTGGATTTTTTTTGGCACCTCATATTTCGTCACTTGACTTTTTCTTTCGATCCCTAGCTGCCTCTCAAACGGTGATACCGCTGCTTGCTAAATGGGACCCGCATGTCATCCTCTATGTACTATAAAACTTTCTTTTCTTGGATTTTTTTTGGCTCCTCATATTTGGGCACTTGCCTTTTTCTTTCGATCCTCTGCTTGCCTCTCAAACGGTGATACGCTGCTTGCTAAATGGGACCCGCATGTCATCCTCTATGTACTATAAAACTTTCTTTTCTTGAATTATTTTTGGCTCCTCATATTTGGGCACTTGCCTTTTTCTTTCGATCTCATGCCACGTTTGAAACGTTGAGGAACCTGTTGGCTCATGGGACCCGCATGTCATCCTCTATGTGCTATAAAAGTTTCCTTTGTTGGATTTTTTTTCACCCTCTGATTTTTGGCTTGCCTTTTTCTTTTGATCCCCTGCCCCTTTGAAACGTTGAGTAAGTTTGTTGGCTCAAGGGACCCGCATGTCATCCTCTATGTCCATCAACTTTCTTTTCTTAGATTTTTTTCACCCCTAATTACTAGCTACTTTCTTTTTCTTTTGATCTCAAGCCGCATTACAAACATTGAGACCGCTGCTGCAAAATGGGACCCACATGTCATCCTCTATGTACAATAAATCTTGGATTATTTTTGGCTCCTGATATTTGGTCACTTGCCTTTTTCTTTCGATCTCATGCCGCCTTTGAAACGTTGAGTAAGCTGCTGTCTCATGGGTCCCGCATGTCATCCTCTACGAACAATAAAAGTTTCCTTTCTTGGAGTTATTTTTTACCCCTAATTTCTGGCTATTTGCCTTTTTCTTTTGATCCCCTGCCCCCGTTGAAACGATGAGGACGCTGTTGGCAGGTCGGTCCCACATGTCATCCTCTATGAACAATAAAAGTTTCCTTTGGTGGATTTATTTTTGACCCCTAATTAATTTATGGCTATTTCCTTTATTTTTCTTTTGATCCCTGCCGCCTTGGAATTGTTGAGAATGCTTGCTGCCTCATTTTTCTTTTGGTCTGTGCCGCCTTGGAAACGTTGAGACCGTTGCTACAAAATGGGACCCGCATGTCATCCTCTATGTACAATAAAGTTTCTTTTCTTGGATTATTTTTGGCTCTGATATTATGTCACTTGCCTTTTTCTTTCGATCTCATGCCGACTTTGAAACGTTGAGGATCTTGCTGCCTCATGGGTCCCGCATGTCATCCTCTCGAACGATAAATGTTTTGTTTTCTTGTATTTTTTTACCAAGCTGATTTTTGGCTTTTTTTATTTTCGATCCCTACCGCCTTTGAAACGTTGACTCCGCTAGCTGGCTCATGGGTCCCCGATGTCGACCTCCCGTACAAGAAACATGTGATATTTTATTTTGCGAGACAATAAACGTTGTATTTCGCTATGAGCTATTGCAAACGGATAAATTAAATCTTTATATCTACATAAACAAACTTATATGTTGAATCTCCTTGTTTTTTGTTTTTGCGAAGCATAGGACTTTCCTGTTTTTTTTTTTTTGAGAAAAATCCGACCTTTCCTGTTTTGGAGTGGGCTGAAATTGTACGAGTCAAAAGGCCCAGCAGTATAGTTCGAAGGCCCAGATGTCCAGATACAGCCCAATTAAAATCTTTCTTTTCTTGGATTTTTTTCACACCACGATTTACGGCTACTTCATTTTTCTTTCGGTCTGTGCCGCCTTGGAAGCGTTGAGACCGCTGCTACAAAATGGGACCCGCATGTCATCCTCTATGTACAATAAAGTTTCTTTTCTTGGATTATTTTTGGCTCCCGATATTATGTCACTTGACTTTTTCTTTCAATCTCATGCCGACTTTGAAACGTTGAGGAAGGCTGCTTGGCTCATGGGTCCCGCATGTCATCCTCTATGAACAATAAAAGTTTTTTTTGTTGGATTTTTTTTTTTCCCCTAATTTCGGCTATTTGTCTTTTTCTTTTGATCCCCTGCCCCCTTTGAAACGATGACGACGCGGTGGCAAGTCGGTCCCACATGTCATCCTCTATGAACAATAAAAGTTTCCTTTGATGGATTTATTTTTTACCCTAATTAATTTACGGCTATTTCCTTTTTTATTTTGATCCCCTGCCGCCTTGAAATAGTTGAGGATGCTTGCTGCCTCATGGGTCCCGCATGTCATACTCTCGAAAGGTAAATGTTTCTTTTCTTGAATTTGTTTACCAAGCTGATTTTTGGCTTATTTTTTCTTTCGATCTCCTGCCACCTTTAAAACGTTGACGACGCTGCTTGGCTCATGGGTCCCCAATGTCGGCCTCCCCATACTGCAAATCCTCTTTACGCAAAGGTTGTATTTCTAGATAGATAAGGTGGATTCGAATCTGCCATGGTTCGAGCGGCTCGGGTAAGCCTTCTTGCACTAATTAATGGAAGTAGTGTATCGCAAGGTCAAGACATGTGGCTCGGTGTAATGAATCTATATGAATCATGTTGTGGGTTCAATGCGATAGTTCTCTAACGAGTCGGCCAAAATAGAAATTAAGTTTTTTTCTAAAGGGAAATGCAAATTAAGATGAACACAAACATTAGTTATCATAATAGGCGATCATACATACATACTTGCTAAGAGCAAAAGCTTGCCGAGTTTTACCACCCATACAATTAATTAGCGGTTCGAGATAAGATAACCTTATATAAGTATAACTACAAATGCATTTGCTAAGGGCTCATGGGACAACGGAACTAGACAACCGCGAACTTTATGACCGGCATGTCACGGCGGCATCGAAAGATCTTGACCTTCAACTTTGATCCAATGCGAAGTTTGGCACCGTCAATGAACTTTTTCCACATGGAAGTAACGACCAAGCGGCCATACGTAGGACCGACGAGTACCGTCCCTCCACGGTGAGACCTTCACTCTCCATGACGAGGGATATCTTGCCCCTTCGGCCGGCATTGAGATCCTTGGAGATACTTTTAGGCAATTTCGATTCAAAGCAAGAGATACCACCAAAAATTAGTCAATGGCACCAATGCACTTGAACCATGTGAGACTTTGAGCGAGAGAAGACATCAAGATAAGAGCGAGTTATCTTGTCATATACTCACGAACATAGCCTTCGGATGCGTCCTGGTCACCACACGGGTGGCCACGACAATGAGCTGAGACCTCGGTGATGCGGCTGGGGCGAGGTGCATGAGCACAGGCTGGTACACGAGCTGGTGCGATGCGAGAGGCTGCTGGGCGGGTGCGATGCGCGGTGCCTCTAGAGGAACCGGTGTCGATGCGAGAGGCTGGTGGGCGGGTGCGGTAGACGGTGCGGCTAGAGGAACCGGTGCTGATGCGAGGAGCTGCTTGGGCATGTGTAGTATATGGGGCCTCTACGGGGAACCAATGCTGATGTAGGGGACTGCTGGGTAGATGCGATAAACGGAGGCTGAGTACGAGGAACCGGTGCGTGCGGGGAGAGTGGGAAGCCGGTGCCGGTCTTGGTGTGGTTGCCCTTTGTGACATCCGCTCTGTTCCGTCGGGGGATCTGCGAGCTTTGATCATGTTAAACCCGGCAAGCTAGAACGAGAGGGAATGGTTTAGAACAAGCTGCTCGAGAATGCGGTTATCAAAAGATATGAGTAGAAAAAAGTTACATATTATATATTTGGAAGTGTCTCCAACTACAGTAAGCGATTACGTATATACGCCGTTTGAGTTTCGATCCTCGGCTCGTCGCCCTTCTTCGGACCGTAGTCAAAAGCAAACTTTCTCCAATCATGTCCATACAAATATGTGATGGCACTGCGTCTTGTAGACATACACCTCATAGACCGTGTAGGTGTTCATCAATTTGCCATTGCCATGCATAGTGAAAGATCCTTCATGCGGACACATACGGTTAATCATTGGACGAAGTTCACAAGGTACGATCTGCATGTGAAAATTGATACAAATGTAAGAAGCGGGGAAGACTAAAAACAAGACTTTACTATATGCCAATTCATGCTAAACCACGAGAATACATACACGTAACTGCAGTGAAGGAGCTACTAGAAAGGTAGATAGAGCCATAGGAGGTGTTATATGCGGGGTATGTACATGGGCCCGCCATATTCCCGCAAGCTCGGCATCGGGATGGTGAAGGAAACATGGGAGGTACTGCGGGTGCGTAGCGGCGAACGTAAGTGGAAGAATTAGGTTGTGTAAAGTGCATAGTTCAGAGCAATGCAAATGTTGACAAGCAAGTGCATAACACTATGTTACAAAGTGAACAGTGAAAAATTAGTGTATGATGAATATAAGCATGCTAATTTGGTGTTTCCGAATTCCAAAAAGCATTAGACGAGCCAGTGATAATATCAGACATAAATCATGGCATGTATATGTGGCTTAAGAAAATATACCCGAACCCTTGGATGGTTACGGCCCGGCTGATCCTTGGACTTGAGCTTATATAAGCATCCAGAAGGTGGGGCTGACAGTAACTTGGTGGCAGCCTCTGCGAGATGCCTCATCGGCGGCGGTTGCAATCCTTTTGACCAATGAAGGCTTAGCGAGTTTCGGTCGCATATAAAAATTGAAGAGCAACGGACATCGGCGGTGATATATAAAATGAATCTATGAGACAACGATGCATATAGTGCTTGGATGTAAGTGGAAGAATAGGTGTGTGTGTTTCGAACTATTGGTAAGCATTAGACAAAGCCGGCAATAAACGGACAAAAATCAAATCATGTATGAGGATTAAGAAAATATACACTGCTTCTGAAAAGGGTACCACCCAGTTGGCCCGTGGCCTTGTGCTTGAGGAGGTTTTCGAGAAGATGGTGGCGAGCACCATCGTCTTCACGGCGAGCCTCATCGGGATCATTTTTTATCCATTTGAGTAGAGGAACGAAGTTTCATCCTGCATATGAATAGCAACAGAACTCATCATTGATATTTAATAAATCTATGAGATAGGCTGATGCAAATAGTGCGGGGTGTAAGTGGAAGAATAGGGTTGTGCATAGAGAA
Source organism: Lolium rigidum (assembly GCF_022539505.1). NCBI lineage: Eukaryota > Viridiplantae > Streptophyta > Magnoliopsida > Poales > Poaceae > Lolium > Lolium rigidum. The sequence goes on along the minus strand of NC_061510.1, from coordinate 3,367,152 downwards.
CGATTGACAACAATGCAAATGATTACAAAAGAAGCCAATGGAAATCAACGAGTTTATATCTTGGATGAGACGAGATCGAAAAGTGAAAAATTAGTGTATGATGATTGTAAGCAAACGCGGTGTTTCTGAACTTTTGGTAAGCATTAGACAAAGCCAACGGTAATTAAACGAGATAATAATGAAATCATGTATGTGGATTAAGAAAATATACCAGATTCATTAAAAGGTCACCACCCGAGTGGCCCATGGCCTCGTGCTTGTAGAGGTTTTCGGAAGATGGTGCCGGCACCATCGTCCTCACGGCAGCCTCATTAGCCCCATTTTGCATCCACTTGAGTAAAGGCGCGGCGATTTCAGCTGCATAAGAATGGGAACAGATCTCGGCGGTGATATTGAATGACTACGAGACGAGTCGATGCATATAGTGCTAGATGTAAGTGGAAGGGTATGGCCGTGTATGGACAACGATTCACAACAATGCAAGGGTGTGTTCGGTTACGAAACAGCGTGGAATGGAATGGAATGGTTCCATTTCGGAGGAATGGAATGGTTACATTTTTGTTCGGTTGGGAAAAATGGAGAGCGAGAAGAGATCGAGGTTAAACTAACCAATTGTCTCAAAATTGTAATTAACAATTGCAAATGACATTTTAATCTCAAAGTCGTAATTAACTGCGCCTAATGGTGCTCTTTTAATCTAAAAATCGAAATTAACATCATTTTATGTTGGGTTAGGGGAGCTGGAGTAGATGAACATTATTGTATGATGATTGTAAGCAAACGAATTTGGTGTTTCTAAACTTTTGGCTTCGAGATCTTATGGGTTTCAACTCTAGCCTACCCCAACTTGTTTGGGACTGAAAGGCTTGGTTGTTGTTGTTGTTGTTGTAAACTTTTGGCAAGCATAGAAAAAACCGACAATAAACGAGAGAAAAATCAAGGCATGTTTTGTGGATTAAGAAAATATACCATATTCATTAAAAGATCACCACCCGAGTGGTGCGTGGCCTTGTGCTTGTAGAGGCATTTAGAAGATGGGGGCGGCATCAACATGCGGCAGCTTGATCGGCCGCGGTTTTGATCTTCCTTTTGAGTAAAGGCCCTAAAGTTTCGATCGCATATGAATAGCAAAACAAAAGGCGGACCTCGGCGGTGATATTGAATTACTGTATGAGATAGGCGATGCATATAGTGGATGCTCTTAGCCTTTTGCGGCGTGAACACTAGCTATGGACGAGACAAAAAAACTAGTTAACTCAGCTTTGTCTAGATATGAATGTACTACCACCATCCAAAAGCTTAAGCCTTATTTATTTTTGAGAAATCAAAACAAGCAAAGTTTGACCAAAATTTTAGAACATTCTATCAACAAATATAATACTGTGTAGATACGCAGTAGGAAAATATATTTTATTATCTATTTAATGATATTAATGTTGTATTTTGCATGTTGCTGATTTTTGGTAAAAGCTTAGTCAAACATGGTATAGTTTGACTTTCTAAAAATAATATAAGCCCAAAGCTGTGGGATGGAGGCGATAGTATCTAGAGCTAAAACACATCTAGATACATCCGTATCTACGGATAGTTGAGTCAATTAATTTGGATCCGAGGGAGTATCGGATTCGAGACTACATCATGGTAAGTTGGTTAAAAAAAATTACCTCCAGGCGGTCCACTGCCCGGCTCGGCGATGGCATTTCGCTTCTTGTCTTTGCAGATCGGGCCATGCTCCTGCGGCGGGTGGGGCGCTATTCTCGTTCCCCATAGCCTCGGCACGGAACACTGGAGGTACCAACCTGATACGAGAGAATATAGAGCATGGTGTCACGGAGGCTTTACGCACAAGCAGTGAAGACATGTGCTACTTTAAGCATATTCCGGAACGAGGAACAGTTGAGGATGCGAGAGACCGGAGAGACACTTAAAAGGTAAAGAGTGGATAAGCAAACGGAGTACCTGCTTCGCGGGGCTGGGGACGCAGCTCAGGCTCAGCCAGCTGCCCACATGCGTGGTGGCCTTACGCTCCATTGCCCCCACCGCCGAGGTCTTGCCTTTCTGTACAAGGCGACAAAAGATACGGTGAGGATCGGCGAAACTACAAAGGTTGCAAATGTCGACAAATAAAGGAAGAACACCCCAATCCAAGCAAAGGTAGCCCCCGCCCCCACCCCCATCAATCACTCCCGGCTCGAGGGTGACCGAGAAAGACACCCCTTTGCCCGGAATAGGAAAGAGATGCGCAAGATATCGAGGAGAGGAAAAAAGAACCGATCTCGAGAAAGGAGAGAACATTACTAGTCCTACCTAATCCGCTTGGGCTAGATGCGGCTTGCCCCTCCAAGGCTGGATGCCGGACGGTGGAGGCGAAAGGAGGGGATCGAGCTAGCGGCTTGCATCCGTCGGCAATCGGCACTCGATCGGGAGAGAAGGGGTGCTACATAAAGGGAGGGGTAACATATTTTATTACACGGTGAACTTACGATGTGACTAGTCATTACATGTCTCCATGAAACTAGGGCCCATAGTGTGGCACCCCAAATTTACTTGAAGCTGCCCGGCGGGACGCATTGGCGCGTCAAGAAACCCCGAATTGTAGCGGGGGAATGAAACATTTCACAAAAATTCGAAATTCAAGCACCGCCACGCGCCAAGCACGCGGCTGTTCCTTCCTCTTCCTCGGTTCCTCCTCCCCTATCCGAAAAAACCCCCAAATCCCAAGCTCAAACCAAAAAAAAAACAAAAAACAAATCCCACGGCCGCCATGCATGTCCTCGTTAACCCGGCGGAGATCGTTCCGGACGATGCGGACCACCCGCCACGAGATCCGGAATTCCGTCCACCTCGAGGCACGCTGCGTCGCTGTCTCGCAGCGAGCGGCTTGAGGGCGGCGAAGAGGAAGTTCCGCCGGAAAGTGCTCATGGCAACCGTGCAAGCTCACCGGCGTGTTGTATCCCGAGAGGAACTGGTCAAAGCTTTGCTATTCGCCACACACAAAAAAATTGCGGGCCAAGATCTGGTCAAAGCTTCGTCGATGGCTTGCCGCGAGAGGCTTGGAGTCCGAGTCAATAAACTAGCTGCTCGAGGACTTGGGCGGTTTACACGGATTCATATTAACTGACTCAAGTTTGTTAGTCTAGTTAACAAATGCATCTAGATACATCCATATCTAGACAGAATTGAGTCCATTAATATGAATCAGAGGGGAGTACACGAAAGTGTTTCATGCTACCAACTAATGCGGCTGCGGAGAATCGCTTGTAGAAGTAATTGTGCTACTACTTGTACGATGAGCTGATTGTGTGGGTGTCGAATTTTGCAACGCGATCATCCACTGAATGCTTAATCTAGCGCCAAAGGCGTACAAATCATAACATACTACAGCACCAGAACATAAGAGTACGAATCATAAAGTAGCTCAACATTTTGCATCAGGGCTGGGTGGTCCTGAGACTACCGGGACGCCCATGATGATCTCCGGGTGTGCATCCTCTTCAACGCAAAGCTGTGTACTCGGTCCACGGCCTCCTTCTGTAGGCTGGATAATCTCAGGTGCAGGACCTTCGTCTATGAGAGGCTCGTCATCGGTACCATCCACAGGTGCATCAGGGCTGGGTGGTCTTGAGACTACCGGACGCCCGTGATGATCTCCGGGCGTGCATCCACTTCAACGCAAAGCTGTGTACTCGGTCCACGGCCTCCTTCGTAGGCTGGATAATCTCGGGTGCGGGACCTTCGTCTATGAAAGGCTCGTCATCGGTACCATCCACGGGTGCATCAAGCTGAGATTCATCTTCAAATCTCCCATCAAGCGAGAGACCTCTTTAACTCTATGCTACGCAATTAGTACATCAACCGATTAGACAAACATCTAAGGGATGCAACCTGAACAAATGCCGTTTTACATATTTACCTTCTCATACGGCACGGCACATGTCCCGAGGCTGAAACCCGTTTCTGAAGCAAGCGCTTTTTCTCTCCTTCCCGTCCATCCATCTGCAACAAGTTAAATTTGAGTACAGAACCTTGCACAGCAATGCAAACTATTGATTGAAACGGCGGCAGCATCAATATAAATAATTAACTACATATGCCAGCACACATACAGTGTGAGCAAGATCTGCTTCTCCTGCTAAAGGATCATTATATGGTTCACCATGCTAAACCCGCCTAACATATGTGCGGTCCATCCCAAAAATGTGTAAATGATCTGCCACTACGGGGTGAGGCCTCTTCTCACCATTCATACATGTGCAGCGCGGGCAATACACGTCCAGGTTGTGACCATCATGAGCTCTAATAAACCCCATAAAGGGTTGAACACCATTTATATATGAAGGGGAACATAAGTGTCCATGCGAGTTTCCAAGTTACTGTCCATCTGTTTAATTATGAGATACGGTGGTTGGTGATTAATTTAAGGCGAAGTAGGAAATGTATATCCATCGAGTACAAAACTATACTACATGATTATGCATTTCAGCAATCATGTCGAGTACAAAACAAAAAATGCCCATCGACATTTTAGCAAACGGATACGTGTACAAAACTACTGCCATGGCATTTCAGCAAATTAACGGATCGAGTGCGAGAGCTGACTCTATATGCCCACGCAAATGAACAAATTGATCGATGACAAATCGAGCGGAAAACTATAAAGTGCCAATTAGTTCGAGCATCTTGACGAATTTTTTTAGCGAGCATCAAGAAAATATAAATCGTTAGGGTTGTCTTGCCCGATACATGATTGAGCTAGAGATAGCAGCCCTACCAGTGGATCAACTTGACCGCCGGTGCGTCTCGAGAAGAACGACGGGGAGGGGAAGCTTCTTCTTCGCACGGACGGGACGGGGAGGGGAAGCTCTTCGCACGGACGGGGATAAGTTGTGTACGGGTGGGTGGGGGGTCATGCGGCCGGGCCGCCGGGGTGATAATTAAGGTTGGTAGGTGGCGTTTAATGGAGTTGCGTGTGTAATTTGCCGTGCACAAGGTTGAGGAATAGGCGGTTCCCTTTGCCGCGCGCACAATTCAAACTATCCCGCCCATGTAGTTTAAATTCGCCATATTTTCGTTAAATCGACATAAAGTCATGTGAGTGGGGGAAAATTAGCAAAGTTGCTTGAAAAATAGTAAAACTCTGGAATTATCCTTTAAATATGCTCTACTTCGTGTGAAAATCGGGGTGTGGAAGCATGTTGAGCTGTTTTATTTGTACTTTCTTCATTAAAACTCCCATTTTATGCACTTTGGATGGAAAGAAATCATTTGTACATAAATTTTGACAACGCCATTTGCAAACACTAATTGTTTACATGCCAAGATGCACCCATCCACCAAATATATATGTGGCAAAAGTTTATCACAATCTAGCGGATATGCATAATTAGTGAGGGACCCCTTTTGATTTTGTGCAATTTCCACTAATTAGGTAGAGATCGAGAAGGGTTAATTAATTAGGCCATGTTAGGGGTTATGTGTTTTAATAGGTTGTGTGGATTCAAATACAACTTCTTTATTTGTGTGCTATGATTAATCAAAACTAGATCGATCGACTGCGCACACATTATTAGAGGCGCATGCCTTTGCGCACAAAGTGCTTGTGTGTGTTGTTGGCCACCAACGAGAGAGAGAGAGAGAGAGAGAGAGAGAGAGAGAGAGAGAGAGAGAGAGATAGAGGTAGAGAGAGCTACATACGAGAGAGCGATTGAAATCCCCAAATTAAACACATATATATGCATGGCACATTTAATTTAATTAGAGGACCGCGAGGCACCCCGGCTCGCTTGATGCATAATTAAGTGTCATTGGCCTATATATATAGGGTTTAATTAGGGTTTAGGGTTTAGGGTTAGGAGGTTAGGGTTTAGGGTTTAATGTTTATGGTGTTTAGGGTTTAGGGATTAGGGATTAGGGTTTATTTAGGGTTTAAGGTTTAGGGATCATCGATCGAGTGCGCACACACACATTATTAGAGGCACACGCGCGCCTTTGCGCATAAAGTGCATGCGTATATGTGTGTGTTTTTTGGCCACCAACGACATATAGATGATCGAGAGAGAGAGATTGAAATCCCCCAAGAATATGTTCAAATATATATTAAAATATATGCACGAATTAATGCATGCATGGTAGGCCATGCATGCACACTAATTATATATATATTATGAGGAAACTTAATCAAATGTGTTTTCATTCGAGAGAACTTGTCAAAATTCAAGTTAATTAATTTATCATCGATAATTATATAATTATTTAATGAATCTCAGGGAGATGTTATACAACATATGATCGATATATAGGCCATGTATATATTAATTGGTTTTAATCTACCGTTTTTGCTAGCTAGTCTGCATGCTATATATAGAGCATGTTTTTATTAGATCGGGTTATAGCTAGTATAGTTTAGGGTTATGTGTTTTAATTAACTAGGGTTTGATTAGCTAGGGGTTAGTTATATATATATGGTTTAGGGTTAATGCATGTCACATTTAATTTAACTAGAGGACCGCGAGGCACCCCTAGCTTTGCTTGATGCACAATTAAGTGTCGTTGGCCTATATATATAGGGTTTAATTAGGGTTTAGGGTTAGCTAGGCTGGGTTTAGGGTTTAGTGTTTTGGGTGTTTAGCTAGGGTCTAGGGTTTAGTGTTTAGTGTTTCTTGTGTTTAGAGGGTCTAGGGTTTAGTGTTTAGGGTGTTTAGGGTCTAGGGTTTAGGGTCTAGTGTTTAGGGTCTATGGTTTAGGGTTTAATTAGTGTTTAGGGTGTTTAGGGTTTAGGGTTTAGTGTTTACGGTGTTTAGGGTCTAGGGTTTAGGGTTTAGTGTTTAGGGTCTAGGGTTTAGGGTTTAATTAGTGTTTAGGGTGTTTATAGGGTTTAGGGTTTAGGGTTTAGGGTTTTAGGGTTTAGGGTTTAGGGTTTAGGGTTTATGGTTTAGGGTTTACGGTGTTTAGGGTCTAGGGTTTAGGGTTTAGTACATGTTTAGGGTGTTTAGGGTCTAGGGTTTAGTGTGTTTAGGGTGTTTAGGGTTTAGGGGATTAGGGATTAGGGTTTTAGGGTTGTTTAAGGTTTAGGGATCATCGATCGAGTGCGCACACACACATTATTAGAGGCACACGCGCCTTTGCGCATAAAGTGCATGCGTATATGTGTGTGTTTTTGGCCACCAACGACATATAGATGATCGAGAGAGAGAGATTGAAATCCCCCAAGAATATGTTCAAATATATATTAAAATATATGCACGAATTAATGCATGCATATGGTAGGCCATGCATGCACACTAATTATATATATATTATGAGGAAACTTAATCAAATGTGTTTTCATTCGAGAGAACTTGTCAAAATTCAAGTTAATTAATTTATCATCGATAATTATATAATTAATTAATGAATCTCGGGGAGATGTTATACAACATATGATCGATATATAGGCCATGTATATATTAATTGGTTTTAATCTACCGTTTTTGCTAGCTAAGCTGCATGCTATATATATAGAGCATGTTTTTATTAGATCGGGTTATAGCTAGTATAGTTTAGGGTTATGTGTTTTAATTAACTAGGGTTTGATTAGCTAGGGGTTAGTTATATATATATGGTTTAGGGTTAATGCATGTCACATTTAATTTAACTAGAGGACCGCGAGGCACCCCTGGCCTGCTTGATGCACAATTAAGTGTCGTTGGCCTATATATATAGGGTTTAATTAGGGTTTAGGGTTAGCTAGGCTGGGTTTAGGGTTTAGTGTTTTGGGTGTTTAGCTAGGGTCTAGGGTTTAGGGTTTAGTGTTTACTTGTGTTTAGAGGGTCTAGGGTTTAGTGTTTAGGGTGTTTAGGGTCTAGGGTTTAGGGTCTAGTGTTTAGGGTCTATGGTTTAGGGTTTAATTAGTGTTTAGGGGTTTAGTGTTTACGGTGTTTAGGGTCTAGGGTTTAGGGTTTAGTGTTTAGGGTCTAGGGTTTAGGTTTTAATTAGTGTTTAGGGTGTTTATAGGGTTTAGGGTTTAGTGTTTAGGGTTTATGGTTTTAGGGTTTAGGGTTTAGGGTTTAGGGTTTAGGGTTTATGGTTTAGGGTTTACGGTGTTTAGGGTCTAGGGTTTAGGGTTTAGTGTTTAGGGTGTTTAGGGTCTAGGGTTTAGTGTGTTTAGGGTGTTTAGGGTTTAGGGGATTAGGGATTAGGGTTTTAGGGTTGTTTAAGGTTTAGGGATCATCGATCGAGTGCGCACACACATTATTAGAGGCACCCGCGCCTTTACGCATCAAGTGCATGCGTATATATGTGTGTTTTTGGGCCACCAACGATATATAGATGATCGAGAGAGAGAGAGAGATCGATTGAAATCCCCAAGAATATGTTCAAATATACATTAAAATATATGCACGAATGCATTGTAGGCCATGCATGCACACTAATTATATATATATTATGAGGCAACTTAATCAAATGTGTTTTCATTCGAGAGAACTTGTCAAAGTTCAAGTTAATTAATTTATCACGATAATTATATAATTAATTAATGATTCTCAGGGATATGTTATACAACATGATCGATATAGGCCATGTATATTTTAATTGGTGTTAATCTACGGTTTGCTAGCTAGCTAGCTGCTATATATAGAGCATGTTTTTATTAGATCGGGTTATAGCTAGCTAGTATAGTTTAGGGTTATGTGTGTTAATTAAGTAGGGTTGATTAGCTAGGGTTAGTTACATATATATGGTTTAGGGTTAATGCATGGCACATTTAATTTTATTAGAGGATCACGAGGCACCCATGACCCACTCGATCGATGCACAATTAAGTGTCGTTGGCCTATACATAGGGTTTAATTGGGGTTTAGGATTAGCTAGGGTTTAGGGTTAGGGTTAGGGTACGTTTAGGGTCTAGGGTTTAGGGTTTAGTGTTTAGGGTTTAGGGATTAGGGATTTAAGGTTTTAGGGTTGTTTAAGGTTTAGGGATCATCGATCGAGTGCGCACACACATTATTAGAGGCACCCGCGCCGTTACGCATAAATTGCATGCATATATATGTGTGTTTTTTGGGCCACCAACGATATATAGATGATCGAGAGAGAGAGATCGATTGAAATCCCCAAGAATATGTTCAAATATACATTAAAATATATGCACGAATGCATTGTAGGCCATGCATGCACACTAATTATATATATATTACGAGGCAACTTAATCAAATGTGTTTTCATTCGAGAGAACTTGTCAAAGTTCAAGTTAATTAATTTATGACGATAATTATATAATTAATTAATGAATCTCAGGGATATGTTATGCAACATGATCGATATAGGCCATGTATATTTTAATTGGTGTTAATCTACGGTTTGCTAGCTAGCTTGCTATATATAGAGCATGTTTTTATTAGATCGGGTTATAGCGACTAGCTAGTATATATAGTTTAGGGTTATGTGTTTTAATTAAGTAGGGTTGATTAGCTAGGGTTAGTTACATATATATGGTTTAGGGTTAATGCACGGCACATTTAATTTTATTAGAGGATCACGAGGCACCCATGACCCGCTCGATCGATGCACAATTAAGTGTCGTTGGCCTATACGAGAGGGTTTAATTGGGGTTTAGGATTAGCTAGGGTTTAGGGTTAGGGTTAGGGTTAGGGTTAGGGTATGTTTAGGGTCTAGGGTTTAGGGTTTAGTGTTTAGGGTGTTTAGGGTTTAGGGATTAGGGATTTTAAGGTTTTAGGGTTGTTTAAGGTTTAGGGATCATCGATCGAGTGCGCACACACATTATATTATTAGAGGCACCCGCGCCTTTACGCATAAATTGCATGCATATATATGTGTGTTTTTGGGCCACCAACGATATATAGATCGATGATCGAGAGAGAGAGAGAGAGATTGAAATCCCCAAGAATATGTTCAAATATACATTAAAATATATGCACGAATGCATTGTAGGCCATGCATGCACACTAATTATATATATATATATTATGAGGCAACTTAATCAAATGTGTTTTCATTCGAGAGAACTTGTCAAAGTTCAAGTTAATTAATTTATCACGATAATTATATAATTAATTAATGAATCTCAGGGATATGTTATACAACATGATCGATATAGGCCATGTATATTTTAATTGGTGTTAATCTACGGTTTGCTAGCTAGCTTCTATATATAGAGCATGTTTTTATTAGATCGGGTTATATCTAGTATAGTTTAGGGTTATGTGTTTTAATTAAGTAGGGTTGATTAGCTAGGGTTAGTTACATATATATGGTTTATGGTTAATGCATGGCACATTTAATTTTATTAGAGGATCGCGAGGCACCCATGACCCGCTCGATCGATGCACAATTAAGTGTCGTTGGCATATACATAGGGTTTAATTGGGGTTTAGGATTAGCTAGGGTTTAGGGTTAGGGTTAGGGATACGTTTAGGGTCTAGGGTTTAGGGTTTAGTGTTTAGGGTGTTTAGGGTTTAGGGATTAGGGATTTAGGGGTTTTAGGGTTGTTTAAGGTTTAGGGATCATCGATCGAGTGCGCACACACATTATTAGAGGCACCCGCGCCTTTACGCATAAATTGCATGCATATATATATATGTGTGTTTTTTGGCCACCAACGATATATAGATGATCGAGAGAGAGAGATTGAAATCCCCAAGAATATGTTCAAATATACATTAAAATATATGCACGAATGCATGGTAGGCCATGCATGCACACTAATTATATATATATATATTATGAGGCAACTTAATCAAATGTGTTTTCATTCGAGAGAACTTGTCAAAATTAAAGTTAATTAATTTATCACGATAATTATATAATTAATTAATGAATCTCAGGGATATGTTATACAACATGATCGATATAGGCCATGTATATATTAATTGGTGTTAATCTACGGTTTGCTAGCTAGCTGCTATATATAGAGCATGTTTTTATTAGATCGGGTTATAGCAGCTAGCTAGTATAGTTTAGGGTTATGTGTTTTCATTAAGTAGGGTTGATTAGCTATGGTTAGTTACATATATATGGTTTAGGGTTAATGCATGGCACATTTAATTTAATTAGAGGACCGCGAGGCACCCCTGCTCGCTTGATGCACAATTAAGTGTCGTTGGCCTATATATAGGGTTTAATTAGGGTTTAGGGTTAGGGTTAGGGTTTAGGGTCTAGGGTTTAGTGTTTAGGGTTTAGGGATTAGGGATTAGGGTTTCAGGGTTGTATAAGGTTTAGGGATCATCGATCGAGTGCGCACACACATTATTAGAGGCACCCGCGCCTTTGCGCATAAAGTGCATGCGTATAGTTTAGGGTTATTTGTTTTAATTAAGTAGGGTTTGATCAGCTAGGGTTAGTTACATATATATGGTTTAGGGTTAATGCATGGCACATTACATATAGTTTAAATCTCAAGAATGTTTATACATGATAGGCCATATGTGCAAAGGAATTTTTTCCTCGTGAACTTGTCAAAATTCAAGTTTATCAGTGCCAATGGAAACTAGTCCAAAAAATTACATAGAGGACCAAAAGTACTAGACAATAACTAATAGAACACTGCAACTTTACAAAAAGGACCCCAAAACATATAGAAGAAAATCAATCGAGTCCTTCCGGACCGCACATCAGATCTACTGCTCCGCATCCTTTCCGACAACTCCGTCGCCGGGGACGCACCACTTGGGACGGTGTCGCCGGTAGTCGCCGGGACGAAGGAGAAGAAGGGCCTCGGCAACGGCATATTGGCTGCGAGAAGGGTCGGCTGAAAGTCCAAGATGTGCACGGGCAAGACGGATGACGCCGTCGTATGCCCCGAGCTTGTGAACTTTAGCGGCTTGACTTCCCCATTGGCCGGATACGAAGCACCGACCAAAGCAAGCCTCACCGTTAGCGCCATCACATTGATGGCACCGGATCGGGGTTTGGCCGGCAAGATCCGCCAGATTCACCATAGGCCGGATCCGAAGCCGATGACGAGATCCCCGACTCCATTGCGCCATTCTGCTCATGGGAAACACTCGGATCTAAGCTTACAACAACACTAACTCCCTCGGATCCAAATTAGCTGACTCAACTTTGCTTATCTAAATATGGATGTATCCACACATGTTTTTACTCTAGATACATACACGTCTAAGGAAAGTTGAATCAATTAATTTAGTTCGGAGGGTGTACAATATACGGAGAGAAGTCGGCCTCGTCTCCGGCCGGCGAGGCCGCCGGAGAGAAGGGGAGAGGAGCCGGGGAGTGGGAGAGACTCGAGAGAGAAAGAGAAGAGGAAGAAATGAGAGCTCCCTGGGGAAGAACATTATTTTTGTCGTTCTGCTCGTACTGTAGCTTGAAGCTGAAAATTTCGGCCACGCGCCAAATCATCCCGCCGCATCCATTCGAAAATCCCGTGACCAGTTTTACCCTTTTAACCCTGGTCCGGAAGCTACAACCCACCGACCATGGAGGGCTCATTCGGTAACAATGAAATATCTTGCCTAGATCCCGAACCCTCCCCACCGGCCCACACCCACCCACCAACCATTCGCCCCATTAGCTCAAAAATACTCTCACAAGCCAAAGCTCGACTCTCTACGGTACTAGATACTGCCGCCGCCGGCATACTCCTCCACGGCGTAGCCTTGATCGTGTTGGCTGTCCACCCACCGGATCCGCTCCCCGCCGCCCTCGTCACCGACGGATGCTGCTTCACCGCCGACCTCGCCACCGACGGATGCTGCTTCACCGCCGACCTCGCCACCGACGGATGCAGCTTCACCGCCGACCTCGCCACCGACTACCTCGCCGCGGCGGCTGTATCAACTTCACCGAATACCTTGCCGGCCAACCAGATCCGCTTCACTAACGCCCGCTTCTCTTGGAAACATGGTCGATTCATCGTCTCCCGCGTTCGCCGCCGCTGGAATGCAAGTTGCCGCCCCGTCCACCCCGCCGCAGCTTGGTTAGTACGCTGGCCCGTTAGATCGCGGTGTTTCTTTAGCCATGTTTTGTGTAGTTATTTGCGGATCTCATATGCCGTTAACTTTCTTGATGTGTTGCTTCGCATGAAGTTTGTTTAAATGTTGTACGAGTACAAAAGCATTATCCGGTCGCTACCATCCTGTTCATTCTACGACACTGTGTGCATCCACATATTTATAGCCTTGTACCCATTCATTTGCTTGCCAATTGTTTTGTACTGCATGCTATTGTCGCCTTGCTTTTATAGTCGTGCTATGGGCATTTCCAATCTGCTTGTTCTTATACCACGTCATTAGCTCACCGCTAGCTGTTTTCTCGTGTCTGCTATTCTCACTACTTGCTTTTATAATCATGCTATGTGCATTTCCAATCTGCTTGCTCTTATACCTCGTCTTTAGCTTATATAGTTATTGTCTGCGTGCATGTCCGGTCTTTGTATTATCGTAGGCCGACTTGTCAATATTATTTTTCCTTGGGATTGATCATGCGAACCACTTATTAGAACATCCAACATTAACGGCGGGGACGCTAGGTAAGGTTGGAATCTGAGATTCGTGGTTGGTAATTTTGGCGGTTTACTTCCGTTATTATCTATAACCTATATGCATTGTTCCTTATGCAAGAGATTAACACTTGGAACCACTGCCATAGCAATGCCATTCATGCTTTACTATGTTTCTGCCTATTTGATATGCTTGTCTTGGAGAAACTTCGAGGGTGATTTGAACTTGACATTTGGTCATTCTTAATGCCGGTTTACTTTATGTGTAAAACCTTGGCATTACCCTACTCTAAATACGAATGTATCGAAATTCGTATCTCATGCAAAGCAACATCTAGTTGGTTTTAATTTGATATCCGGTAACTATTGGCTTATTCATTTGGCGGCTCAAGTTTTTTGTTATTTGAAACCAGCTGACTTGGTCTTAAATGTGATATCTAAACACGGATTAAGGACAATGGAGCAGGGAGGATTAGCATTTCACTTGATGGCTGAACCTAAAATGATAGGCATGTTGACCACGACTAGTGCACGCAAGAGAAGGACTGCGAGTGAGCCGGTATGTGCTTAGTACATGCATCTTATCTTATCTTGTGCTTATTTCTGCTACATCTTTGTTATACGATCTCTACATTGCGTAATACATGTTTGAATAGTTAATTGTTGTAACTATGTTTACAATGTTACCAGAATGCTTGTTTTAATGAAGCGATCATCATTAGAAGATAGTCGCCAAAAAAGGATGCGTAGCGACCACGTGCAACATTATGATGTAAGTTTGTGCTTAGTACAAGTTCCATACATGTCTTATTTATGCAACTTGTTATTATCTTATATCTACATTGCATAATAAATGTTTGCATAGTTCATCGTTTAACTCTTTTTGCATTATTATCAGAATGCAGTTGTGATGAAGCAATCTTCATTAACTGTGAGGCCCACAAAAAGTTCTGATCTTTCTTCGATGCATCTTCTCATAGCCGTCAACCTAGACCATTTCTTTCATCGGACGAGTAAATATCTCAAAGTCTGTACTTTATAAAAGACATGGTATTGCTTGCTTTAAGATCCGTAGGCTGATATGTTGACAAAGAGTACACAAGATTCAATCAAGGCGATTGCCAAATGTCAACTTGTTATTGATGATGCTAATAGAAGTCCTCAATGATTCTATGTAATTTTTTTATTTGGGCACATTAATTGCCTTGTAATTTTCCTATTTGTTTTATTTGTGTATGTAATTGTGTGTATCATTGAAATCAGATTTTAGGCTCATGAAATTTAATGCAAGTTGACTAGTCAAACAAGTAGGGCCCTACAACGATTGGGCCGGCCCACTTACGATAGTGTGGGACCCACTTTCATTTTGGGCCGGCCCACTTCTTTAGTAGGCCGGCCCGGTTACACGATAGTGGGCTCCACATGCTTATTGGGCCGGCCCAGCTTGCTCTATGGTGGTCCCACATGGTAAATGGGCCGGCCCTTTAATAGGAAGGTGGGACCCACTGTGTTTTGACCGGCCCACTATCTTGTTGGGCCGGCCCACTTTCTAGATGGTGGACCCCACATACCAAATGGGCGGCCCACTTTCTATATGGTGGACCCCACACACCAAATGGGCGGCCCTTTAATAGGATGGTGGGACCCACTGTGTTTTGGCCGGCCCACTATCTCGTTGGGCGGCCCACTTTCTACATGGTGGACCCCACATACCAAATGGGCCGGCCCATTAACGGGAATGTGGGACCCACATGTGTTTTTGGCCGGCCCGCTATCTTGGTGGGCCGGCCCACTTGCTATATTGTGGACCCCACATACTAAATGGGCCGGCCCTTTAACGAGAAGATGGGTCCCACTGTGTTTTTGGCCCGGCCCACTATCTTGTTGGGCGGCCCACTTGATATATGGTGGACCCCACACACTAAATGGGCCGGCCCTTTAACGAGGAAAGTGGGACCCACTGTGTTTTTGGCCCGGCCCACTAGCTTGTTGGGCCGGCCCACTTGCTATACGGTGGACCCCACACACTAAATGGGCGGCCTTTTAACGGGCAAGTGGGACCCACTGTGTTTTTGGCCGGCCCACTTGCTTCTTGGGCGGCCCGATTCTTCGTAAGGTGGACCCCACATGTTAAATGGGCGGCCCATTTAACTTTTGACCGATCAACATTAGAGGTTAGGCCGGCCCACGTAACTAATGGACCGGCCCGGCTATATAGTTGACCGGTCAAACTATGTCATCCGGCCGGCCCGCTTAAGACGTGGCGGGCCTCGTGTGGGCCTACCATCTACCACGGGGTTTCGGCGGTTAACGCCGTTAGCCGGCGATTAACGGCGTCCGCCACGTGTCGGTTGCATGACGTCGGCGGTCAACGGGCTCCCGAAAACACTTCCGCAACGGTCCGATTTTCCGTGGCGGAAGGGCGCCAAGCGCGACGGACCGAAAAAATCGTCGTTGGACTTTGCCTGACGCAGTTTCCACAACGGAACCCATATCGTCGGGTTAGGCCCATAGGCGACGAAAAATACCCCTTTGCGGACGATTTTGAGACGTTGTCTATCAGAACTTTTCTTGTAGTGAATGTCTCAATGGGGGAAGGAAGCAGAGCTTTGAGGCGTTGGAGCTGGGACTTGGTCCATCACATGCTGTGGAGGGGCCGGCTCGATAGATTCAGGGTCGAACGACAGCAAGCCTGGGAGATCCCAGCCCTGACAAACAACGAGGGCAGCATAAGCATGCAGATCAGAGAAAGGGGTTTGCTGATCCTTCCGAGCCCTCTTGGTGCATCAACTCCTTGTGCGTAAGCTTCCCTGCCCTGTTTTGATGGAAGCTGGAGGGGCAGCAGGTTCAGGGTGCCCTTGTTGTTGATGGCAGCAGGAAGCCGATGGTGGCACATCTGGCTGGTTTTACGTGGTGGTGTTCCCAGAGTTGCCCAAGCTTGAGCCTCGTCGGCTGGATTGCGTCTCCTCGCTGATATCATCTTCGGTAGAGGTCTACAAGAGCACGACTAATGAACGAATATGCTAGAAGGATGACGCCCTTCAAAGTTTTCTTGGCAGCCATCTTTCTCACTGCTGTTCTCGCCCTGACTGAGCCTCGGGGGCAGCTGGCCCTGAAGATTCTTTGCTCTTGGGAGCCGATTTTGTTAGAATCGGCTGGCTCTGTGTTACAACCTTTTCGAAAGGTGGTGAGTTCTTACAGAAGAGAACCACCAGAGCTGGTGGGAGGAATTTGAAGAGAGAGCCATCATCATTGATAGGCTCTGGGCCATCTTGTTGCTGCAAAGAAACAGAGCATCACAAGGAAAGTTGTGGGCAAATGGTACCTGTTCTGCAGAAGTATCATCTTCAGCATCAAGGTGTTTCAGCAACGGTCCTAGAGCTCTCCTGAAGGCATTGATTCAGGGGTTTTGCCGATTAATCTAACATTAAGCTCATGTGATTTGGAGTCCAAGATCTAGGGTTTGCGCGGCTGCGGACTGGACCTGTTCGATTGGAAATTTGGGATATGAATTTGAGCAAGGGTTGCAGGTTACCGTCTGAGAGGATAGCTGAATTGACCTGCCTTGCAATTCATTGTGAAGGACTGATGCGCGGCCATCGGCTCATTGAGCATTGACCAAGTTAACAATCGGCAAATTCAGAATGAGGAGGAATCGGCTAAATCAACATGGAGGAAATCGGCAAAATCGAATTGAAGGAAGTTCTTCATTGATAATAGGATTTCTTACATAAAAGAGCTGATTGCTCTTAAAAGGGAGAACTAGGGGATACATTGCCCCATCTACTACTACTGGTCCTATACTAAGGATCTTATCTACGGGCCGTCGCTGCCCTCGTCGTCGCCGTCGTCGCCGCTGTCGGCACTACTCCCGGCGAGCTCGTCGTCGCTGCTGCCGCGGCCGCCGGCGGGGCCCTTGTTGTCCTCGTCCTCCTCGTCAGCATCATCGTCGCTGTCGAAGTCGCTGAGGTTTCCTGGCCAGGGACAGAAGCGCTTGGCCGGCGGCTCGTCGGAGGAGGTGTCGTCCTCCTCATCCTCTTCCTCCTTCTCCTACTCGGAGGAGGTGAAGTCCTCCCAGGAGAAGCGATCGTCATCGCTCTCCTCCTCCGTTTCCCCGTCGGCGAGGAAGCGGAGGTCACTCTCCCCGTCGGTCGAGGACTTGTCGTCCTCAGACCAGACGGAGAAGTCGTGGCTGGCCTCGTCTCCGTCTTCTAGGGCGCGGCGAACTTGGTCCGCCATTGGGATCCACTCCGACGTCGGCTCGCGGAGGGGGGAGGATTGGGCGGAAAGACCCGATGAAGCGGAGGAGGAAGAAGAAGAAGAAGACATGATGGCAGAGGAGGGTTTTTGGAGTGCTAGTGCAGAGG
This sequence comes from Lolium rigidum, assembly GCF_022539505.1. Classification (NCBI taxonomy): domain Eukaryota; kingdom Viridiplantae; phylum Streptophyta; class Magnoliopsida; order Poales; family Poaceae; genus Lolium; species Lolium rigidum. Next base: position 3,349,329 of record NC_061510.1, on the reverse strand, counting down.
TGAACTGTTCGATGCGGCTAAATAAAAGGAGATATAGTGGAGATTTAATGCTCAAGCAGTTTTCGAGGATGTGGTGCCACAACTGTCAAATCGTGCAGAGAAGTTGGGAAGGCAAGGCATCATGATGAAGAATACTGCGACGGTTCTGCTCTGCCACGACATGACCCTTCGAAGGAAAAACAGAGTGGTTTTGAAATTATCATCACCAAAACCAGGGGGGCATGTGTTATCACCAGATTTTGGCCAAATCAGGAGATTGGCCGTAAGCGAAGATGGTTTTAAAGGATGTACGCGTGGAGCATCTTTGAAGCGGCCTTGCACGAAGAGTTTGGGCTAGATTGCCCGTGTATCTGTAATATAGTAGATCGCATCTTAGTTTAGAATTAAAAGATAGAGTTTAACCCGTGCACGGTTAGGTGCACGCCCGAATTAGAAAGTCCCTTGGACTATAAATATGTATCTAGGGTTATCAAGAAAGGAGGACAATCACGTTCACAACAAACACAAACCAGGCGCATCGCCACCCCTTCTTTCGAGGGTTTCTCCCGGATAAGCATCATGCTGCCTAGATCGCATCTCGCGATCTAGGCAGCGTGCGTTTATTCGTTTACCTTGTGTTGCTCGTGCTGAAGCGTTATTGATGGCGAGTAGCACTATTTATCTTAGGTGTTTTGGGGCTTGCATGGATGCTTTTCTTGTGCATATTTGCTTAGCTATGCCGCCCCTTGATATCTAGCTGCCCTTATACCTACCTAGGTGTAAGGGCAGCACCTTGCTTGTTCGTTATTTAGTAGATCCAATCTGTTATAGTTGCTCCTTGATTCTTCGAGGATTGGTTTAATATCTGTATGGTTAGGCCTTGCAAACGGGTTGAACGATCCGGCAGTACGTAAGGTATGGTTTGTTGGTCCTAAGAGGGATGTTCCGGGAATTAACTTAACGTTGGTTTTTAGGCCTCTTTTAGGGTTAGTTTTCCATTATCTTTCGTGTCTATTAGGCTCAACTACGCGTAGGATGTTCCGATCATGCGGTGAAAACCCTAAACTGTCGTAGATTGGTTTAACTTTGTATTGATCAAGCAGGAGCCCCATGTCATCGTTAACCCGACGTGTACCATGGGGCGATCGGCTCTTTGAGCCGATCCACAGGGCAACCTGAGAGCCGATCGGGCTCGTATTTAATGTTTACGTGTCTGCCATGCAGGAAACTAATCGAAGCAATCCAACACCTTCCTGACCAGGTATAGGTCAGGTGGCACGCCCTTGCGACTGCTAGGACATGTGCCGGAACATTTGCGGGACGCCGTCGAGGGACCAGGGCCCCCTGTAGTCTTGGAAGCCTCCCGGCTCTTCGTGTTGCTTAACCACTGCTCGCCGGTGGGTTTTGACAGGCAACACCGCGTGGGAGGACAATGATCATGTGTGGCTATCGGTGGCGCATACATGCATTTTTTCTGGTTTTCTAAATGGAGGTTAGTGGCGTACTGTTGCTTCATGCTAGCAATGCTTTGGGTCATTGGTGTGTAAGATATCGCACAAAATACTGGTAGCATGCCCAAATAGTGCACTCCAGCAGTAATAAAATACTGGTGGCGTGCCAAATAGTGCACACCAGCAGTAATAAAATACCGGTGGCGTGCCAAATAGTGCTAGCCTAACAAAATAAAAATGATGGTGGCGTCTTGAGAATTTGTCACACCACTAGCATTTTTTTTTAGGGACGGGCATATCCATAGGTTCCACTTACCAGTGGCGTCGCACTCACTCATTCTACCACACCACTGGTAGACCAATATCTATGGCGCGTAGAAAGTGCCTATGCCACCAATAATACTAGAGGCGTGTTTTAAGTTGACACGCCATGGATCACATGGCCCCTACAAGCTATTCTCTACTAGTTTATTGCGATCCTTCAAGCACCATATTGGATAGATATGCGTCACTAGCGAGACACTCGCACTTTGCATTGTACACCTGATTCAACGGCTCTTTCTCTGGATACTGGGTTGCTACGGCCCACCGATGATCCTCGCATGCGCGCAACAGGCTCTCTCATTCAATGAGTACCTTGGCACCCAAAATTTAAATATATCTAGTCACCCGATAATCACTAAATATATTTAAAATTTGACAAATGTAAAACATGTTTCATTAGATGGAGACACTAGTTCACACCAACCAAACGAATAGACATTTTAGTCTTCTAGAAAAAAGATCAACCCGACAAACACGGTCTAGAGTCTTGTCCTGAGTAGGGTGTAAATTGTGCGGAAATTTTCAGCTCCAAATCCATATCCACAGATGTTTTTGAGGATATGGTATGCACTTTCAGGAATCCGCCAGATATAGATGAGGATGTGGATATTGATCAAGCAAATATTCGATTGATATGGTATTGATGATATATATGATGCATATGAATATGCGACATTTTTTTGCATATTACCAGAGGTTCTCAAAGAAAATAATCTGATTAGCCAACCGTAAATATCTAGACAATATAATTAATCCATCGGTCAAACACTCTATGCTACTAGCACGCAATCTGCGACTCTTCCATTACATGCTTTGTGGTAACATTTTTTGCATAAAAGAAACACACTTCCAATTTTATGTGTATATTTGCTCAGTGACGACGAGAGATAGAATGAGACAAAACCTAAAGGGGAGAGCACTTAGCCGAGAATTTAGTAGTAGGTTGGCTAGAGAAGTTTTTTTTTGTTTAAATGTCTGTTTAAATCTATAGATATGCATTTCCGACTCAAGCCTGCCCCAAATCCGCTCTGTATCCTTTTTTTTTGCGGGGAATCCGCTCTGTATCCATAGTTCGATATAATCCACATCCTGCCATTGTCCGCTTTGGTCCAAGTTCTCTATAAAAAATATGGTAAATAATATGAAAATAGCGATATCTGATCTGTTTACGGTGTTGGGTTAAGTCTTGCAACAAGCCCAATCCTCGTGTTTTGTTGCCACGAAGTGTTCAGAACCTTGAACAGACCACCAATATTAAGCCGGAGAAAGGAGAGGATGATGCCAAGTCATCATGCCTCTTATGCCCTATGCGCCACACGTACTACAATGGACGAAACAAATGGTCGCGATCTCACGAGGGTGAGCTAATTAACTCCAAAAATCCATCCTCGGGTCAGATTGCAAGCTATAACTGGCCTCCACGAAGCAGGAATCACTACTAATCGCGGCCAGGCCTTGTACACCGCTCGTCAAACTATAGTTAGCTATGTTTTAAGTCATTACCCTTAAGCTAACCTTAAGGAGGGGATGTCCTAGTTCTGGGATGTTGCTGGTGCCCCGACGATGACGGTGCTCTTCGTGGTATCCTGGCAGCATCGCTATCATCGCGCTTCGGCAACAGAAGATACATGTATGTCCCTGCATCTAGCGCGTCTAAGGGCATCTCCAACGGGGAGACCCAAATGCAAAAAAAATCGTCTGTTTGGGTCTTCCCGGACAAAACCTGCTCCCAACGGGGCAACCCAAGTTAAAAACGGACAGATGCAGCGTGGACCCAAAACTGAAGCAAATTTGGGAGACTTTTGGGGCGAGCCGGACGAACGCGGGCGCCATCGTATCCGCGTATATCCGCGTCCTGGCCCATGTGACAGTAACACAAAATGCAACCACATGGTCCCCAGCCTTCTCTCTCTCCTCTGTCTTCCCTGTTTACTTTCCCCCCCATGGAAACCTTCATCGCTGCTCGCCGGATTGGAGCTCACTTAACCGAGCTCCGGCGCCACCCTCGCCTGGAGACCCCCGGCCGCCGCCTCCTTTTTTTTCAGTCATGCTGGAAGTCGCCGGAGCAGAAACGAGCACCGCCGACCTCGACGCCGCCGAGCAAGACGAAGACGGGGGCGGAGCACGTCGGCCGCTGCGATCCCCGCCTCGCCTCGACGCCGCCCTGTGCCGCGCCACGACGGCGCCCCGAGCCTCGCCCCTCGCGCCGCCCCGTGCCTCGTTGCACCCGCACCCCTCGCGCCGCCCCGTGCTACCTCGTTGGCTGCGAGCACCGGCCGCGTGCGCCCAGAGCCACGCCGACCACGGGCGGGGCCGGAGCTGGCCGTGCGCGCCGGGGCGGGGGCGGAGCGGGCCGTGCGCGCCGGGGCGGGGGCGAAGCGGGCCGTGCGCGCCGGGCGGGGCGGAGCCCGCCGCGTCGGCCACGGGCGGGGGCGGGTGGGCACGGCCACGGCCGGGTGGCGGCGCAACTCGTCGGCGAGGGATGCGGTGAGCGAGGCGGAGAAGCCGTGGAAGACGGTGTCGTAGACGTGGAGAGGCTCGAGCGGGTCGGCGCCGGCGCTGGCTGGCGAGGCGAATGCGGCGGAGGAGTACCAGTGCGCGTGTGTGGGGAACACCGTCGGCTTGGCGCGGTGGGCACGGCCACGGGCGGGGGCGGAGCCGGCCGCGTCTCGCCACGACGGCGCTGCGAGCTGCGCGTCGCCACGACGAGGCCCCGTGCCGCGCCTCGCCACGAGCACGGCCCCTGCCACGGGCTTCGGCGGCCGCCTGTCCACCACCAAGCTCCGGCCCGCCATGGCCTCCTCCGGTCAGCCATGGCCTCCTCCGGCTGCTGCCTGCGCGCCCGCCATGGTTGCACCGGTGGAACTAGTACAAGGAGAAAGATGATTTTTTATTTATTTGGGTCTTGAGCTGCCCGAGATCGACGTTCGTAGGCTATCCGCTCACGTCCGCGTGTGGACGACCCAAATGGATGAAATGGGACGTCCTGTTTGGATCTCCCGGTTGGAGATGCCCTAACTGTCATGTGTGCTGGTGTTTCGAAAATAAAAATTTACTATTGGATTGTACTTGCTGGAAAGAAAAAAATTCTACTGAAACGTGCAAATGAGGACGAGGAGACGAGGCAATGACTCATGGCGATGTGGCTGTCCGACACGCGGACACGAGGTGGAGGAGGAGACGACGCGAGGACAAGAGAACCCCCTTTGTCCTGCGCTGTGCGCTACAGCACAGAGGAGTTCACCCCATCTAAAACCGCGTGCTCAGCTTGCCCAAAGTCGCCTCTCTCCTCCAGACCTTCAACTCCCACCTTTGCACCCGGCCACCAGCGATCCGCCGCCTCCTCTCCTACTCCACTCCTCTTCCCCCGTTGCACCGGGCCACCAGCGGTCCGCCGCCTCCTCCTCGGTAAGCTCTGACCCTTGTCGCTTTGAGGAAAAAACGGGGTCTTTTTCTAGCATTTGCGTAGCGTCAGGTGGGTCCCGATCAACACAGGAGTTCATCTCAGTGGACTGGACAGTGACTGTTCTGCGCTTTTCATCCTGTTGTTCCCCGATTTCTCCAACTACGTTTGTTTATTCTCGGAACAGTTTATTATTTAATTTTTAATTTTTTATTGCCTCCAGATTGGTTGCTGGAGCAGATGGATCCTTCTGAACGGGATGGCGGCTCAAGGAAATCCAATAAGCCCAAGTGTAATTTTTACTCCTGCCACCTTATCTCGGATCTTTTCAGTTAAAGCAGTATTTCAAGAAATTGACGTTTCGTTTTGCTCGCAGATTCTAAGTTTTCCCAGCAGGAGCTTCCAGCATGCAAGCCACTACTGATACCTAAACTTGTAACTATCCCAGTCACCAATTTGTTTGATCTTCAGATATATATTTTACCTATTACACATGAAACTTAGGAGCTCTTTAGTCCTTACATGTGCTGATATGTGGACATGCACAGGTCGTTACAGTCTTCTTGCTCATGGCCGTCCTATTCATTCCGATTGGGCTTGCAGCTCTGTTTGCCTCGCTACAGGTTAAATGAAAATGGCTTTGATCATATTAGTTTTCCCTGTCGCATTCTTTTCCGTGCCTTTACTGATTCCGTACCTTCGCTGTGATGCAGGCTGTCGAACTGGTGGAGAGATATGATATAAGTTGTGTTCCCATCGATGACAAGGTCGCCTTCATTCAGAGCTCCAAGATTGACAAAACATGCAACATCACACTGCAGGTGAGTTCGCAATGAAAATGATTTCTCAGTTTCTACATATTTATTACTTGTGATGGTTGCACTCGTTGCTTGTGATATTAAGATGCAGTGTTTTAGTATCTTATTGTCTAATGAATCAACTGGATTTTTATGCCTTTTAGGTGCCTAAATACATGAAGAGTCCAATCCTTGTATATTACCAGATTGGCAACTTTTATCAAAACCATCGAAGGTATATATTAACAAATGAAATGTTGTATTGGACAAATTACATTCCTTCTCTGTGTGCTTCTCACAATCAATGCTTTGAAAGGAACCTGAGAAAATTTATTCACCACCTTCTATTGTATTTTAATAAGACTCTGTCGAACTGGAACACATGTATTCATTTATGAATTTCTACTACATTCCATTGTACTGATGTTGATAGTGTCCTGTTAGAACAAATTGTGCTGACATACTCAGACCAATTCCTGCCCCCTTTTCCTAGGTATGTGCGAAGTCGAAATGACAAACAACTGCGGTATAAGAATGTTCACTTAGGAAAAGAATGTGAACCTGAAGGGCATGCCGCTGGTGGTGTTCCAATTGTTCCATGTGGACTTGTTGCTTGGAGTCTGTTCAACGATACATTTACAGTTAAGGTCAATGGGGAGACTATTGAAGTGAATAAGAAGGATATAGCTTGGAAGAGTGACAAAAAGCATAAATTAGGCAATGATATCTATCCTAGTAATTTCCAGAAGGGGCGTCTCATAGGTGGTGCTAAGCTAAACGAGAGCATACCAGTACGTGGATTTTTCCTCTTTCTTGTCACAACTCCAAGAATGATATCTATCCTATTAATTCTTTATTCTCATCACAATTTTCAGTTAAGTGAGCAAGAAGATCTCATTGTTTGGATGAGAACCGCTGCCTTCCCAACTTTCAGAAAGCTATATGGCAGGATTGAAAAAGAGATAATGGCAGAGGATAATATAACAGTGGTTATACAGAATAACTACAACACATATAGCTTTGGAGGATCAAAAGCGGTGGTCCTTTCTACTGCATCTTGGATTGGAGGAAGAAATAACTTCATTGGTATTGCGTATCTGACTATTGGTGGTTTGTGCCTTTTCCTTGCTCTCGGGTTCACAGTTTTGTACATGGTTAAGGCAAGGTATGTTTCATGATTCGCTCAACTGAACTTGTAATTAATGGTAGGATCATGTTTCATGATTCGCTCAACCTGAACTTGTTGATGCTGGACAGGAAACAACGACAGTAGTTCACCTGTGGTACAACTTGACGGCGCAGGCGAGCTGCGGAGAAACCCAGCTTGTTTTATCAACAACGCAAAAGTAGTTTTTTTTGTGTGGAGCTTGGTCCTTCAGGTAACAACAGTAAAGAGACAGAATATTGCGTATCCAGTCTATTGCCAGATCCTTATAATACATTGGTCGCTCGGAACAACAACCTTGCCATCCAATAAGGGTTAATTAGCACGAGCAGATTTAGTGATGTACCGTCACAAATTGGTACAATCTGGGGAATTGTATGCCTTGCCAAAACAATAAGAGATCGAATTTGCATAAAATAAAAGAAAAGAAGATGGAAATATGTGGCGATGTATGACAATCTATCTCTTATCATCCTAATAGACCATGAATTGCGCGCGCCTGTCCATCTAAACGGATGAGTGATAAAATTTTTAAGCAAATTAGATAGTAGACACATTTTTGTAAAAATCTGAACAATTTGAATTACAATGTCTTGATACAGAGCAAAGAAGTTACTCCCTCTAATCCACATTAAGTGGCGCTGATTTAGTAGATTGAAGGGAGTAGAACATTTCTTTTTTGAACACAAGTGGGGTCAGAAGACCCGGTGGAGCTTTTATAGAACACAAAGTGGCAGGTACAATTTACAGAAAGGTCCCTTATCATCTCTTGCCCTAAGAAACCTAAGAGCATCTCCAGTCGCGTCCCCCAAACCGTCCCCCAAAGCGATTTGGGGCGCGCCGGACAAAAAAAGCGTTCCAGCCGCGTCCCCCAAAGCCTATTTTTGTCCGGCGCGGCCCGATACGGTGTCCGGCGCCTCGAGCCCGTCCCCGTCCCACAGGGGACGCTCCGGGGACGCCGGACACAACGAAAAGCGAGGCGAGGAGGCGCGGGGCCGACGCGTCAGCGGCACGGTTGATTTAACCCTAACCGTCGCCTACCTCGCGACGGAAGTTGTTCGCGCGCGGCCGGCATCTTTGCCGTAATGGCGACGGAGGGGCGGGCGAGACGTCTCGTCGGTCGCTGCGCGGCCTCCACGCGTCGCCGGCGTTCGCACGCCACCGCCCGTTCCCGCGCGAACTTCCCGCCTCTTCTCGTCTGTTCCCGCGCTTTCTTCCCGACGCCGGCGTCTATAAAAGGTCTCCCGACTCATCAATGGTAGCCACCACACCCCGCCGGCAACAAACACAGCCCTCGTCGCTCCACGGCCGTCTCCTCCATCACCGCGTGGCAATGGCGAACCGCCCGGCGATGGCCACTTCCCTCCACCGCCGTCTCCTCCATTGAGGAGCCGGCGGCGGCGTGCGGCACTCGAGGAGGCACTCGAGGAGGAGGCCCGCCGGCGGCGTGAGGCGCAGCAGGCGGCGGATCTAGCGGCGTTCTCCGCCCCCGCCTCCGCAGCTCGAGGAGGCCGCGGCGGCAGCAGCGTGGCAGGAGCGGCAGGCGACACCGTTGCGGCGTTCGACGCCTCGACGGAGCAAGAGGCGCGACGGCGCCGTGTCGGGAGGAGATGGAGCAGCGATGGGCTGAAGAGCGCCGGCGCCGGCGCGATGAGCGGCGGGCGTTGTCACCGTGAACGGCGTGACTCGATCGAGCGCCGGCGGCGTGAGTCGATCGAGCACCGACGAGCAGGTGACGGCGGAGGAGCGTCGGCAGCGGGAGGCGGCGCCGACGGCGCTATGGGGGACGGGCGAGCGTTGGCGGCGGAGGCCGACGCGTTAGCGGCGGCGATGATGGAGGCGCCAACGGATGTGGAGGAGGAGGCGCCAATGGAGGAGGAGGAGGCCGAGGCGGAGGAGACCGAGGTGGAGGACGACGACGACGAGTTCGGCCGGTCCCGACGACGACGGGCCGCACCCGGACGAGACGGCCGATCAGCAACGCGCCCTCGTCGAGTCCTTCGAGTCGGAGAAGAAGCTCCGGGACGACGCCCGTGCCCTCGAAGAGGCGCATATTCGTCGCGCCATCGAGCTCTCCCTCCGGGCGGCGCAGCGGGGACGGAGGAGGACGCGCGGCGGGGAGCGGCACCGTCCGGCCACCGCCGAACGCAAGGAGAGGAGGCGCGCGCGGAGGAGGCTGCGGCGTAGGGGAGGCGACGACGGGGCGGGGCCGTCGGAACGCGCCGCCGGGCGGTCGATAGTCTAGGTTTAGATGAAATCTAGCCGTTTTCATTCAAACTTTGTAATATATAATCAAAATTGAATGAAAATCTTTATTTTCGTGCACAAATATTCATTTGGGGGCGGCGTTTGGGGGACGCGGCTGGGGAGCGACGTCCCCCAAACGCGGCACGAACAAAACACGTCCCCCAAACGCTCAATCCGGCGCGGTTTGGGGGACGGTTTGGGGGACGCGACTGGAGATGCTCTAACACTTGAAGAAGAGGCCCTCCACTTTACAAAAAGCACTCTGAAAGATAAGAAAAAAAAAGCAATCGAGTACAATGGTGCCTCTGCCACACAACACCGGCAAACTCAAGGCCTTTCCGCCGAGTTGCGAGCGCAGAAATCTCGAACGCTCAACTCCGGCGACCAGATCAAACCCCTGGCTACCGCTGAAAAGTCGGGGACGGACCACTTGACCTTCCAACGGCGTCGAGCTCCAGCACTTGATCAGCATGGCCTCCGCCATGGAGGTAGAAGATGGGGCACCATCTTGGCCGAAGATCGCGGTGACGAACTTGGTCACCGCGTGTTTCGCTCGAAGAAGATCCGCTCCAGGGCGCTACTCAGAAGATTGGACAATAGCAGCTTCATATGGAGTCCTGTCAGCACCACCACCACCACGGTGGCATGAGAGGGGAGCATTGAAAGGACACGGATGTCGCCTAGAGGGGGGGGGGGTGAATAGGCGATTTAAAACTTTTACGAGATGGGCTTAACAAATGCGGAATAAAACTAGCGTTTACTTTGTCAAGCCCAAAGCCTATATACTATTGTATCAACAACTTATTCTAAGCAATACAAGCAACTATGTGATAGCAAGATATACAAACTTATTCTAAGCAATACAAGCAACTATGTGATAGCAAGATATATAACTTCAAGCACGATGGCTATCACAAGGTAAAGTGCATAAGTAAAGAGCTCGGGTATAGAGATAACCGAGGCACGCGGGAGACGATGATTTATCCCGGAGTTCACACTCTTGCGAGTGCTAATCTCCGGTGGAGAGGTGCGGTTGCTTAGTGCTCCCGAACGCCACAAGAGGCTCACCTTGAGGTGTGGTTGCTCGATGCACACCAACGCCACAAAGGCCTCACCCCAAGATGCGGTACTCACACCACAAACCGAACGCCACGAAGGCGCCTCACCTAAATCTCCAGGTGACCCTCGCCACAAAGGCCTAGGTCACGGTTCCACTAAGGGATTTCCTTCGAGGCGGAAACCGGGCCTTACACAAAGATTGGGGCACACATCCACAACTTAATTGGAGGCTCCCAACAAATCGCCACAAAGGCGTAGAATCCGTCTAGGGTTCCAAGAACCCAAGAGTAACAACCTTCTTGCTTTCACCACCACGAATCACCGTGGAGAACTCAAACCGATGCACCAAATGCAATGGCAAGAACACCACAAAGATGCTCAAATCCTTCTCTCTCAAATTCCAACAAAGCTACAAAAGCTATTGGGGGAATAAGAGAGGAAGAACAAAGAGGAGAACACAAAATCCTCCAAGATCAAGATCTAGTGGGTTCCCCTCACAAAGAGAGGGATTTGATTGGTGAAGATGTAGATCTAGATCTCCTCTCTCTTTTCCCTCAAGAATATGCAAGAATCATGGGAGGAATCAAGAACTAGGGCAAGCTTTGAAGGACAACAATGGAGGGGAGAGAGAGAGAGTGATCCAACCAGCCCAAGGAGGAAGAAGGGGGTCTTATATACCCCCTCCCAACGAAATATGACCGTTTGGGACCTCCCAGGCCGGAAAATCCGCCCCCGGGCCGGATAATCCGGCCCCCGAAAATCGCCCTGGCTCGGGCCGGATATTTGGCCGGATATTGTCCATGTTTTGTCCTTCGGGCCGGATTATCCGCCCCCCAGAAAACTGCAGAATCACCAAAACTAAAACGGGCATAACTTTAGCATCCGGACTCCGATTTTGATGATCTTGGGCTTGTTTTGAAGCTAGGAACAAGCTCTACAAGATCATGCAGGAAACCATCATAGTCCAACAAGGGAGGATAGAAACAAATGATGAAAGGTTTGACCTATCTAAAAAAGACATACCGGTAAAACATCCAATCTTGAAAATGCAACAAGTTGCCCATGCAAAAACCATTCTCAATGAACTAGAGCTTGTCATGAGAATAAGCACAAGCTCTAAAACATCACATGGATAAGATCCAAATAAAACCAAGAAAGATGATGAACCAAACTCGAAAACGCAACAAGTGATCTATGCGAAATCCGTTTTCGATGAACTAGAGCTTGTCATGAGAATAAGCACAAGCTCTAAAACATCACATGGATAAGGTCCAAATAACAACCAAGAAAGATGATGCAAGGATGCAAAGGTTTGAGCTCTCTCCGAACGATACGATCGAGTTACTCACTCGAGAGCCCTCTTGATAGTACGGCAACTAAACTATAAACCGGTCTCCAACTACACTATGAGACCGGTGAGAAAGAAACCCTATCAAGAGCAAACCTTATACTTTCGCATTCCACTTGAGCTCGATGACGACGATCTTGACCTCAACAAGATGGAACGCCTTTCTTGCTTGTGTTTGCTTGACGAAGTCTTGTGGATTGCTCCCCCATAATCCACCATGGGAGAGCTTCTTCTTCGGCGCATCTTCACATAACCATGACCACCATGTGGATTGCTCCCCCATAATCCACCATGGGATAGCTTCTTCTTCGGCGCATCTTCACATATCCATGATCACCATATGGATGGCAAGACTCAAGCAAAGGACCTCTTCGAGATGGCTCATCTTGAACTTGCACTTCATTTCTTCATTCTTCATCATGTTGATGTCTTGAAGTAACTCTAGGGCTCACTTCATCTTCATCTTCAAGACATACTTGACACTTGATATACTTCATCAATTTCTTCTTATTGGAACCTAATACAAACATGTTGATGTCTTGAAGTAACTTGAGGGCTCACTTCATCTTCATCTTCAAGACATACTTGACACTTGATATCCTTCATCAAATTCTTCTTATTGCAACCTTGAAGCCAACATATGGTTCAAGAATTGCCTATGGACAACTCCTACAAATATAACTCAATGCAAACATTAGTCCATAGGGATTGTCATTAATTACCAAAACCACACATGGGGGCTCCATGCACTTTCAATCTCCCCCATTTTGGTAATTGATGACAATCTCTTTGAGAGGGTTTATATAAGGAATTTAAGTAACAAATAAGTTGAATATATAGAGCAAACTCCCCCATAATATATGCATGTGTGAATGATCTTGACTTTCATTGCATATATTGGCATTCAAAGCCTAGTGGAGTTTCCTCTAAATATTCAACTATGCAAAGCAACAAGATGCAATGCAATAAAGGCACATGCTTAAGCACAAAGCAAAGACATAACCAAATTCCCTTAAACCCTCCAAACTTCTCCCCCATTGGCACCAATTGCCGAAATGGGTGAAAAATTTAGAAGGCCAATATAGTGAGAGATCCTCCATAGCGTGTGCATTTCTCATAATTTGAGTGGAATCAAATGCACATATCCAATTACGAATATTCGGAAGGAGTCACACCATAGATAGGATCAAAGATTGCAAAAAGATAACAACGTCAAGAAGCTTCAACAAATGAAGCAAGCAACCAAATGAACCACAAAGAAGATACCAAAAGAAAGAAAGATATTATGATAAGATCAAGAAGATTGCTCTAACTAATATGAGGAAGCTCCCCAAGGTTTGTGCACAAAACAAGACAATTTGCATTGGAGTATAAAGTGCACAAACATGGAATCATCACTCCCATAATATCATTCAAAACAAAAGATACCAAGTGAATCAAACTCTAATGATCACCACAAAATAGTGCCTTAAATAGAATGAGGAAGCTCCCCAAGGTACATGCATAAATTAAAATGTTGCATTTGAATACAATATGCATAACATGGAATCCTTACTCCCTCATTACCATTTAAAACACAAACATTTGCAATAGATCATAGATAGAAAATTAAGCTTAACACTTGCAACAAACAAATGGTTGAGCAACAAGTAGGAGGCACCATAATAAAAGGCTCAACCAAGAGGATATGTGAAAGGCATGATAAAGCATATTATAAGACTATTGCAAGGATGAGCAAAAAGCATCATCATAGTCTTCAATGAATTATATTGCTTAGCATGACCAATCAACATGCATTAAATAAATAAGATATCAAAAGGAGATGTATCATCTCTTATGTGTATAAGTTTCTCTAAGTGAGCAATATCACAAAGATATTTATCCACAAAGAAACATGCACACATAAAATAGATACACAAGAAAAATAGTATGATATCCAAGACGAAGTCATGCAATATACCAATAAGAATTTTTGCTTAATAGCATGGCCAAAGGCTCAATTTTATCTTATTGTACATTCATGAACTTCAACCACAAACAACTAAAATACATCACAAATATCAACAAGGGATAGAAGATAGTTGGGATGCATTTGAAAAGGCAACAAGTATCACAAACGGGGATACCAAAAGAAGTAACTAAATTTGCACTTTCATCTATATTGCACATGTGAGAGCCTTGAGGAATTGATATGCAACAAAATTGCTAGATAGGCATAGTTGGGGTGGATGAATCATGAGCATGATTTAAAATACTTCCCAACAAATGCACTCATCTCAAATTACTCTCATTCACAATAAAGAGGTTTCATTAAGACTTTTGCAAGAAGCACAACATTTGCAAATCAATAGATTCATGCCAAGATGCAACCATAAGGTTGGATACAACAAAAGTATGCATGAGAAGATACTTGTTACCAAGATAGCATTGGTGTGGATGTAGTAGATATGTGTTCGTTGATCATCCTATCTTGCCTCACGTTACCATTGAGTCACCACTTCTTTCCAAGAGTGAGACAAGCATTCAATGCATATCCATTGTACCTAACACAAAGGTAAGTACAAAATGGTCCCCAAACTAATTGGGTCCGAAGTAGTTAGACACACTACAACATATAGGACAAACTCCACAATTCTATGTGCATATAGATATGAAATTGAATTTCATGCACATCTTAGTCAAATTAGGATTTGATGGAGTTTACCCTATATATTGGATCAAAGAAAGTGACACATGCCATAAGATATACATATATTAAATATGCATGCACAATACTTTCAAGAACCAAAGGAAGATACAATTTGGACAAAACACCAAATAAACCAAGAGACAATGGTTGTCCAAATTATATCAAAGAATCAAATCAACACAAGATTGACTCCAAAGACTTATCTCATTATAAGAAGCTAATTAAACCTAAGCACAAAGGAATGAGATAACCAACTCCCAAGAGAGCAAGGTTCCAACAAAAATAAACCAAACCATCGACATTTTTTATGATGGCACAAAGTACCAAAAAGAAAATTTTATGTCTCCCAAAACTCAATTTTTGATAAAGATCAAGAGATGTTAAGCATTCTAATAATATAGAAGAGCTACCCCAAGTTTGGTGCATTATCAAGGATTTTTTATATGAATACAAAATGCACAAAACTAGGATCATCACGCTACCTATATCTTCTAACAATGCTAAGAAAGTTTGAATAGACAACTTAGATCCATAAGATGCAAGGAAGACACATGGGAGTCAAAGCACAACAAATTCATGGCAATAAATAAGGCAAAATAAATACAAGAGCCAATGTAGATATGATCAATAAATATCTACCTCATAATTGATTACCAATTGTCCTAGGACAAGAGGTATTAGGAAATATTTCCAGGTGGTAGTTTGTAAGTATACATAAGATCATATTTACAACGAACAAAGCATATGGTAAAAGATAAGAGTTAACCATCATGCAAAGATAGTTTCTTGATAGCTTCATTTAGTCATACCAACATGCAAGGCAATTAATAGTATTCATACCAACATGCAAAGCAATTAATAGTATTCATACCAACATGCAAAGCAATTAATAGTATTCATACCAACATGCAAAGCAATTAATAGTATGACTTGAAGCACATGGTTTTCCAAAAAGGTATTGAGGGACACGTTGTGAAAAACCATGCCAAGAAGAACTTTCACAAATAAGATCCACAAAGATATTAGCAATGAAGCCATTTAAGCAAATTGGAGCTTGTTTGAGCAAACATGCCACATAGGAGAGAGATAATTTACGGTATCAATTCTATGTGACACAACCTCAAATGTTCACATTTTCTAGGCTTGTAATATGCACAAAGCTTATTACTCCCCCATAATGTGATAAGGAATTTATTTTCACAAGAGGCAAATAAGATCCAACTAGAGATATTAATGGACATTGGAATTTGAATTTCTCATGAAGATGACATACCACATAGAGACTAGATAATCTTGCAATATCAATTCTAAGTGATATTCCTCATGTACACACATTGTTAGGATCATGAAATTCCCAAAGGAATATCACTCCCCCAAAATGGGATAGTCCATTAATCGCTCATAAGAGCCATATAAGATACAACAAGATGCAAAGTGGCTCCAACACAAACACAAATACATGGTGTGCAACCCAACATACATAGACTTGATTTCTCAAGAAAAGCAAGTAGGAAGCACAACATATACAAACACATGCTAGGAACAAAACTAACACATGCAAAGGGGCGAGTAACTTTCAATATAAATGAGTTGAGAACATGTTACCGCAAGGAGGAACATTGGATATATGATAGTAGCAAGATAATCAAAAGACTTGGCTTGAGATAATATAAATGATGAAGATCCCTTAATTCTTCATGATGTAGCCAAGTCTCCAATGCCCTCCAACAAGCACCTATTGATCAAATTTTGGATTGTTGGTCCCCAACTAAGTTGGGTCCTAAGAGGTTAGTCACAATAGGCTTGGCAACCCAAATGGTTCTTTTCTTGACACCACTTTGAGCACCAACAAATTTGGCAAACACATTGCCACCCTCATCCTTACGAAGAGAATAAACATCATCAATGGTGATAGAGTTGGATGAGGTACCAATAGTGCACAAGGAGGAGATGTGGCCCTTCTCACGGCATATGTAGCAAGTTCTTTTCTTCTCCTTCTTCTCACTAGGTTTCTCCACAATGGGAGCATTGGCTTGTTTCTTCTTGGGAAGTGGCATTTCTTCAACTTGAGGTTGAATATGAGTTTGAGCTTGGGGCCGCTTCCCTTTTTGCTTCTTCTTCAAAGGGCAAGATCTAACATGGTGCCCTTCAATATTGCACTTGAAGCAAACAATCTTGGCCGGGTCTTTGACTTGTACTTGGCCCTTCTTCTTGTTGTTGTTCATGGACTTGTTCTTGTTGTTGGATTTGAAACCAAGTCCACTCTTGTCATTGGGGGATTGTTGCATACTCAACATCGTGTCAAGTTTGCATTTCCCTTCATGACCCTTTACCAAGTCATTCTTCAAAGAAGTGACTTGGGCCTTGAGCTCTTTGATTTCCTCTACATGGTTAGTAACAACACAAGCACTAGAGGAAGTAGAATCTTCATTGTTAGAGCAACAAGGCAAGGAAGATAATTCATCACAAGATTTAGCAATATTATGAGTGGATGAATTACTAGGACTAGCACATGGAAATATAGCATTTTGAGTAGTAGTGCTAGTATCCACATGAGGCTCACAAGGTGTTGCCTTAAATATGATAGCCTCATGAGCTAACTTTAGCCTATCATGAGAGGCTAGAAGATCCTCATGGGAGCGAGAAAGCTTTCCATGACTTTCTTCCAATTTCCCATAATTGCAAGTTAGCAACTCAAGTTGAGCCCTTAGCTCAACATTCTCCTTCAAGATAGATGCTTCACAAGAAGTAGAGTTAGTAGCACAAGCATCAATATTAGTAGTAATAGAAGAAGGCAAGTTGGCATGCTCTTTTAGATAAGAAGCTTTAAGTTTCTCATGCGACTCGGTGAGTTTGGCGAGCGCACTCTCAATGACCCTTGAGCCCTTTTTGAGTTGCTCAAAATCCTCAAGGAGTTTAGCATTAACAAACACAAGCTTATCATTTTTTAGCTTTAGTTCATTTGCCATCTCAAGAGCTCTATCATGGTTTTCCTTTTCTCTAGACAATTCTAGAGCAAAGGTCTCCTCAAGAGCTTCCTTGATGGTTTGTTCTTCTTCAAGTTCATTTTTTAATGATGCTACATCATCGGCATACTCTCGTTCAAGAGC
The DNA here is from genome assembly GCF_022539505.1 of Lolium rigidum. Classification (NCBI taxonomy): domain Eukaryota; kingdom Viridiplantae; phylum Streptophyta; class Magnoliopsida; order Poales; family Poaceae; genus Lolium; species Lolium rigidum. The sequence goes on along the minus strand of NC_061510.1, from coordinate 3,331,757 downwards.
ACCCTTTTTATCAATGGTGTTCTCATGCATCCAAATAAGTTTTTGGCTCTCAATAGCGGTAGTCAAGATTTCAAAGAAGTGAGTGCTAGCAATTTTATCTTTGCAAATAACCTTGAATACGCTCTTACCCTTATCGCGTAGAGAGACAACCCAATCCTCTTCTTCATATTCATCCTCATCCTTATCACCACGAGACATATTGGGTTCCATGGTAGGAGGTACCGTGGAACCCTTGGCCATAAGGCATATATGAGGACCGTGAGATAAAGAGGAGGAGTTACTTGAGGCTCCTTTCAAGATCTTGTCTTGACCAATAGAATCTTTGGTTTCCTCTACATTGTTAGACACACAACAACTAGAGGAAATAGAAGCATTTTTATCATGGCCACAAGACAATGCAAGCATATCATCATTAGATTTATTCAAGCAACTTACACATGATATGCAAGGACTATCAACACAAGCATGTAAATCATTTCTAGTGCTAGATGTGTTTAAGTCCGAAGATGAAGCATTGCAATGAGATAGAGATGACGAATCATCAATAGTAAGCTCAATATCAACATTGCAATTTTCATCACCACTCACCATATCATTACCTTGTGTCTTACCACACTTTGGTGAAGTGGAAGAAGATGAGAACTCATCACGGCCGGAAGTGGAAGCAATACAATCATCCTCAATAATCTTGGACACATCATATTTATCTTGAAGCTTTGTCCATAATTCATGAGCGCTCCCAAAAGGCATGATTGAAGAAGTAACTACATTGCTCACAACAATGGAAAACACATGAGAAGCAAGAGCATCGAGACAAGAGTTTTTCTCCTCCTCAAGAGATAAATTTTGAGGATCCTTAGGAGAAGAAAAACCCATGTCAAGAAATCGCTCCATGTCCGGGGACATACGCCGCAAAATATTAAGCACATAAATTTTCCATAGATCATAATTTGTGCCATCAAATATAAACAAGTTATTGTGCGCTAATCCCCTAGCCGACATCTTTACTCTCAAGGCGGTGAAGCCTAAGAATGAGAGACCTTGCTCTGATACCAATTGAAAGGACACGGATGTCGCCTAGAGGGGGGGTGAATAGGCGATTTAAAACTTTTACGAGATGGGCTTAACAAATGCGGAATAAAACTAGCGTTTACTTTGTCAAGCCCAAAGCCTATATACTATTGTTCACCTATGTGCACCAACAACTTATTCTAAGCAATACAAGCAACTATGTGATAGCAAGATATACAAACTTATGCTAAGCAATACAAGCAACTATGTGATAGCAAGATATATAACTTCAAGCACGATGGCTATCACAAGGTAAAGTGCATAAGTAAAGAGCTCGGGTATAGAGATAACAGAGGCACGCGGGAGACGATGATTTATCCCGGAGTTCACACTCTTGCGAGTGCTAATCTCCGGTGGAGAGGTGCGGTTGCTTAGTGCTCCCGAACGCCACAAGAGGCTCACCTTGAGGTGTGGTTGCTCGATGCACACCAACGCCACAAAGGCCTCACCCCAAGATGCGGTACTCACACCACAAACCGAACGCCACGAAGGCGCCTCACCTAAATCTCCGGTGACCCTCGCCACAAAGGCCTAGGTCACGGTTCCACTAAGGGATTTCCTTCGAGGCGGAAACCGGGCCTTACACAAAGATTGGGGCACACATCCACAACTTAATTGGAGGCTCCCAACAAATCGCCACAAAGGCGTAGAATCAGTCTAGGGTTCCAAGAACCCAAGAGTAACAACCTTCTTGCTTTCACCACCACGAATCACCGTGGAGAACTCAAACCGATGCACCAAATGCAATGGCAAGAACACCACAAAGATGCTCAAATCCTTCTCTCTCAAATTCCAACAAAGCTACAAAAGCTATTGGGGGAATAAGAGAGGAAGAACAAAGAGGAGAACACAAAATCCTCCAAGATCAAGATCTAGTGGGTTCCCCTCACAAAGAGAGGGATTTGATTGGTGAAGATGTAGATCTAGATCTCCTCTCTCTTTTCCCTCAAGAATATGCAAGAATCATGGGAGGAATCAAGAACTAGGGCAAGCTTTGAAGGACAACAATGGAGGGAGAGAGAGAGAGTGAGCCAACCAGCCCAAGGAGGAAGAAGGGGGTCTTATATACCCCCTCCCAACGAAATATGACCGTTTGGGACCTCCCGGGCCGGAAAATCCGCCCCGGGCCGGATAATCCGGCCCCGAAATCGCCCCTGGCTCGGGCCGGATATTTGGCCGGATATTGTCCATGTTTTGTCCTTCGGGCCGGATTATCCGCCCCCCCAGAAAACTGCAGAATCACCAAAACTAAAACGGGCATAACTTTAGCATCCGGACTCCGATTTTGATGATCTTGGGCTTGTTTTGAAGCTAGGAACAAGCTCTACAAGATCATGCAGGAAACCATCATAGTACAACAAGGGAGGATAGAAACAAATGATGAAAGGTTTGACCTATCTAAAAAAGACATACCGGTAAAACATCCAATCTTGAAAATGCAACAAGTTGCCCATGCAAAAACCATTCTCAATGAACTAGAGCTTGTCATGAGAATAAGCACAAGCTCTAAAACATCACATGGATAAGATCCAAATAAAACCAAGAAAGATGATGAACCAAACTCGAAAACGCAACAAGTGATCTATGCGAAATCCGTTTTCGATGAACTAGAGCTTGTCATGAGAATAAGCACAAGCTCTAAAACATCACATGGATAAGGTCCAAATAACAACCAAGAAAGATGATGCAAGGATGCAAAGGTTTGAGCTCTCTCCGAACGATACGATCGAGTTACTCACTCGAGAGCCCTCTTGATAGTACGGCAACTAAACTATAAACCGGTCTCCAACTACACTATGAGACCGGTGAGAAAGAAACCCTATCAAGAGCAAACCTTATACTTTCGCATTCCACTTGAGCTCGATGACGACGATCTTGACCTCAACAAGATGGAACGCCTTTCTTGCTTGTGTTTGCTTGACGAAGTCTTGTGGATTGCTTCCCCATAATCCACCATGGGAGAGCTTCTTCTTCGGCGCATCTTCACATAACCATGACCACCATGTGGATTGCTCCCCCATAATCCACCATGGGATAGCTTCTTCTTCGGCGCATCTTCACATATCCATGATCACCATATGGATGGCAAGACTCAAGCAAAGGACCTCTTCGAGATGGCTCATCTTGAACTTGCACTTCATTTCTTCATTCTTCATCATGTTGATGTCTTGAAGTAACTCTAGGGCTCACTTCATCTTCATCTTCAAGACATACTTGACACTTGATATACTTCATCAATTTCTTCTTATTGGAACCTAATACAAACATGTTGATGTCTTGAAGTAACTTGAGGGCTCACTTCATCTTCATCTTCAAGACATACTTGACACTTGATATCCTTCATCAAATTCTTCTTATTGCAACCTTGAAGCCAACATATGGTTCAAGAATTGCCTATGGACAACTCCTACAAATATAACTCAATGCAAACATTAGTCCATAGGGATTGTCATTAATTACCAAAACCACACATGGGGGCTCCATGCACTTTCAAGCATCCGGATCGAAACCGCCCGCATCTCGTGAGCAAGCAAAAGAGCTTTATTGGAGAGGCTGCTCGGAACTCCGCGCCGCCCGCCTCCGTCTCCGACCACCGAGCACCACGAGCGGCATCAAAGCCACCACGAGCCGCAGGGAGTAGCTCAAGCTCCACCGCCGCCACCTCACTACGGGCATGACGCTAAGATCCACGAGGGTAAACGAGGAAATCTAGACAAGTACTAAGCCTAAACTAACCCTAATCTACTCCGGTGCGTCACCGCAACCAACTCCGGCCGGCTATTCTGTTGGAGCGGCCTTGGATCGGCCTGGTCAAAGGAAGGTGGCGACCGAGGAACCGTAGCGCAGCAAGAGGGATAAAGGGGGAGAATGAGCGGTCAACCATTGATCCCACCACATGAAATAGAACATTTTATCTTTTAAAAGGCTAACATCTTCCACTCTTCCACACAATTCAACTCTAGGAACATTACCTCTTAACTAAGCAACCCTCTACAATGTGCCTTTCTATTGAAACGAATGTAGCCAACGTGAACAAAAAGCAAGCTCTTGTTCGAGCACGCCCTGTAGTTTTGAAGGAGGCCTCGACATCAACGAGGAGTAGCCAAACACTCATTTAGACAATCTTCGAATTTATGGCAACTATCTTGTTGCCATTTTTACATCTATGGTCATTTGTCTTCATCTACAAGTGTTGCATGGGTGGTTGCCAGCATAACACATATCTTCTAGATATTAATGGAAATATCGTGTTTCCATTTTTACTCCTATGGTCATTTGCCATCGGACTACTCATAGTGAGAGTAACATAGATAGTAACATAGTAGTACATGCAATGCCAACTAAGCATTTTGGTGACATGGCAAGTTATTAATTGAAGAAAGAGAGGGTTGTGGTAACTAGCTATGTTACCATCACATCATACATTCCAAGACAATATGAGTCTACAACTTAATAAATATGACTTTGCATGACACCACATATATGTTACTACCCATTATGAAGGTAGTAACATAGAGTAGTAACATGTAGATGTTACTACTCCATGTTACTCTCCACTATGACTAGCCTCATGTATACATGTTGCATGTGCCATTGCCAGCACAACACAAATCGAATCAATTAAATAGCATATAATTACAACATTATTCAATGATTAAATCACACATGCTATAAATGCTGCAATGCAAGGCATGCTCAGTAGTCGCACCGAGGGAGAATGTCAAAGACACATTCGCCATGAAGGTCATCCTGATCCTCCTCGTTATCCTTCCACATCTCCACATGGCGGCCATCCGCATCTTCTGCCCCAACATGCCACATGTCAGCACCAGGGTTGTCTGCAGCAACGCTTGCGGCACAGAGTTCCTTTACGAGTGTTTCATCGAAGCTATGCGGCGTGGCGACATCGACCTATCCCCGCCGTACATGGAGGAGACCACCATGTACGCCATCCTCGCCGCGAATCATGCATGGGATCCCTACGGAGACACCCTTAAGGCTTTGAGATTCCAACTCCATCAAAATAAGTCGCTCTCCTACTCAGAAGGCGAAGCCTACATGGGATGCCTGGGTGACTATGCTGTGGCGACCAACTCCATATTCCTCATCATCGACAGTTGTCTGAGTAACTTGTCAACATTTACCATAGCAGAATGACAAGCCTGGAGAGCTGTATGGACCGCATGTTGGCTCCGTGGATAAAGGTGCCACTCATGTACCCAAAGGTTGAGCGTGTAGGAACAACGTCGTGATGGACTACTTGCTTGGTAAGCTGCTAGTAGGCCTATGAGTGTATACTAGATGTGCCTCAGTGTGTAGACCAAGAGCAATAACCAATAAAACCGGGGATTCGCTACACGGTTTTATATGTGCATGTCCACCGTTTACGTGCCTGGCCTGTTAGACTAGGCATCTGAAGTTTTTTTCTGGGAGAACAGATGTGTCGCAAAGGAAATCGAGAACGGTAATTGGATCTGTTCCATCGCGCGCCTATCCACCCCCATCTAACTATCACAGTACATTGAAATATGGGACATCATCCAGCTTCTGCCTGAACAGCCGGACTCCATCACTTGGTCCATGAACCTCAAAGGACTTTACTCCGCGAGCTTGACGTACCATGCGCCAATTCATTGTCTGCCACCCTCAGCTTCCTAGCCCAAAAAATATGTAACGTCCGAGCCAAGCCCAAGAGCAAGTTGTTCGTTGGTTGGCCCTACATAGAAAACTGCTGCCGGTCGACATGCTCGCCATCAGGGGATGGCACCACGACCCCATATGCCAGTTGTGTCGGGCTGTTTGGTTCAGAGGATAGGTTTAGGGGCTGTTTGGTTCAGGGGATATCCCCAAGTGGTTAGGGGTAGCCACTAAAAAAGTGGTTGCCGGATGTTTGGTTTAGGGACGAGAGTGGCTAGGGATAGCCATATTTCAGAAATATTCGCGTGAAATAGTGGTTGAGCTCATCCGGCAAAATGTGGTGGATGAGGCCAACCACTTTTGGCTCGCGCGCTGGCCTCACCCGGAAAGATTTTGGGTGCATTTTCGCTCGCTCACCACCACAAACGAATAGAAAAAAATCGGATCCATCTCTGTTTCCCTCGACTTCAATCATTCTCCCATGACCCAGCCGGCGGCGGCAAGAAATACAAGCACGGCGGGAAACCAGATACGCCGGCGGCAGGTACCTCCCTACATCTCCCCTCTATTCCTTGGTCCCAGTAGAGCTGCTCCCTTCTGGCTCGCCTCTGTTCGTCGGTTGGCGCAAGGGAGAGCGACAAGATGAGACGGGGCGAGGAGGCAGCGGAGGGCAGAGAGCTGCGAGAAGGCAGCGGAGGTCAGGGACGGACGACTAGGCAGCAGAGGTCAGGGAAGGGCGGGCTAGATGGGCGATTAACTTCAGCACAGATCTCACCATTTACCGATTCAGTGCTAGACGAGCTCAGTTCTGGACATGCTTTGGTCATGTGGCCACAGCGTAGAAGTCAGATACCTAGCTTGTACATGTATGTATGTATCCACAACGTATACTTGTATGGCATGTGTGAAATAACATAACTTGTGCAATATTTTAGCTCATAAAATTGCATTGCAGGGTAATCTCACCATCTGAATAAAAAAGTCACCACAACCACTCAACCACTTCTCATCCTTTCAACCAAACAAAAAAATGGCTACCACTAACCACCTCTAATTCTACACAGCCAAACAAAAAAATTGGCTATCCCTAACCAGGTGGTTGGGGATATCCTCATCCACTAAACCTATCCTCTAAAACATCACATGGATAAGGTCCAAATAACAACCAAGAAAGATGATGCAAGGATGCAAAGGTTTGAGCTCTCTCCGAACGATACGATCGAGTTACTCACTCGAGAGCCCTCTTGATAGTACGGCAACTAAACTATAAACCGGTCTCCAACTACACTATGAGACCGGTGAGAAAGAAACCCTATCAAGAGCAAACCTTATACTTTCGCATTCCACTTGAGCTCGATGACGACGATCTTGACCTCAACAAGATGGAACGCCTTTCTTGCTTGTGTTTGCTTGACGAAGTCTTGTGGATTGCTCCCCCATAATCCACCATGGGAGAGCTTCTTCTTCGGCGCATCTTCACATAACCATGACCACCATGTGGATTGCTCCCCCATAATCCACCATGGGATAGCTTCTTCTTCGGCGCATCTTCACATATCCATGATCACCATATGGATGGCAAGACTCAAGCAAAGGACCTCTTCGAGATGGCTCATCTTGAACTTGCACTTCATTTCTTCATTCTTCATCATGTTGATGTCTTGAAGTAACTCTAGGGCTCACTTCATCTTCATATTCAAGACATACTTGACACTTGATATACTTCATCAATTTCTTCTAATTGGAACCTAATACAAACATGTTGATGTCTTGAAGTAACTTGAGGGCTCACTTCATCTTCATCTTCAAGACATACTTGACACTTGATATCCTTCATCAAATTCTTCTTATTGCAACCTTGAAGCCAACATATGGTTCAAGAATTGCCTATGGACAACTCCTACAAATATAACTCAATGCAAACATTAGTCCATAGGGATTGTCATTAATTACCAAAACCACACATGGGGGCTCCATGCACTTTCAAGCATCCAGATCGAAACCGCCCAGATCTCGTGAGCAGCAAAAGAGCTTTATTGGAGAGGCTGCCGGAACTCCGACGCCGCCCGCCTCCGTCTCCGACCACCAGAGCACCACGAGCAGCATCAAAGCCACCACAGGCTGCAGGGAGTAGCTCAAGCTCCACCGCCGCCACCTCACTACGGGCATGACGCTAAGATCCACGAGGGTAAACGAGGAAATCTAGACAAGTACTAAGCCTAAACTAACCCTAATCTACTCCGGTGCGTCACCGCAACCAACTCCGGCCGGCTATTCTGTTGGAGCGGCCTTGGATCGGCCTGGTCAAAGGAAGGTGGCGACCAGGGAACTGTAGCGCAGCAAGAGGGATAAAGGGGGAGAATGAGCGGTCAACCATTGATCCCACCACATGAAATAGAACATTTTATCTTTTAAAAGGCTAACATCTTCCACTCTTCCACACAATTCAACTCTAGGAACATTACCTCTTAACTAAGCAACCCTCTACAATGTGCCTTTCTATTGAAACGAATGTAGCCAACGTGAACAAAAAGCAAGCTCTTGTTCGAGCACGCCCTGTAGTTTTGAAGGAGGCCTCGACATCAACGAGGAGTAGCCAAACACTCATTTAGACAATCTTCGAATTTATGGCAACTATCTTGTTGCCATTTTTACATCTATGGTCATTTGTCTTCATCTACAAGTGTTGCATGGGTGGTTGCCAGCATAACACATATCTTCTAGATATTAATGGAAATATCGTGTTTCCATTTTTACTCCTATGGTCATTTGCCATCGGACTACTCATAGTGAGAGTAACATAGATAGTAACATAGTAGTACATGCAATGCCAACTAAGCATTTTGGTGACATGGCAAGTTATTAATTGAAGAAAGAGAGGGTTGTGGTAACTAGCTATGTTACCATCACATCATACATTCCAAGACAATATGAGTCTACAACTTAATAAATATGACTTTGCATGACACCACATATATGTTACTACCCATTATGAAGGTAGTAACATAGAGTAGTAACATGTAGATGTTACTACTCCATGTTACTCTCCACTATGACTAGCCTCATGTATACATGTTGCATGTGCCATTGCCAGCACAACACAAATCGAATCAATTAAATAGCATATAATTACAACATTATTCAATGATTAAATCACACATGCTATAAATGCTGCAATGCAAGGCATGCTCAGTAGTCGCACCGAGGGAGAATGTCAAAGACACATTCGCCATGAAGGTCATCCTGATCCTCCTCGTTATCCTTCCACATCTCCACATGGCGGCCATCCGCATCTTCTCGCCCCAACATGCCACATGTCAGCACTCAGGGTTGTCCGCAGCAACGCTTGCGGCACTGAGTTCCTTTACGAGTGTTTCATCGAAGCTATGCGGCGTGGCGACATCGACCTATCCCCGCCGTACATGGAGGAGACCACCATGTACGCCATCCTCGCCGCGAATCATGCATGGGATCCCTACGGAGACACCCTTAAGGCTTTGAGATTCCAACTCCATCAAAATAAGTCGCTCTCCTACTCAGAAGGCGAAGCCTACATGGGATGCCTGGGTGACTATGATGTGGCGACCAACTCCATATTCCTCATCATCGACAGTTGTCTGAGTAACTTGTCAACATTTACCATAGCAGAATGACAAGCCTGGAGAGCTGTATGGACCGCATGTTGGCTCCGTGGATAAAGGTGCCACTCATGTACCCAAAGGTTGAGCGTGTAGGAACAACGTCGTGATGGACTACTTGCTTGGTAAGCTGCTAGTAGGCCTATGAGTGTATACTAGATGTGCCTCAGTGTGTAGACCAAGAGCAATAACCAATAAAACCGGGGATTCGCTACACGGTTTTATATGTGCATGTCCACCGTTTACGTGCCTGGCCTGTTAGACTAGGCATCTGAAGTTTTTTTCTGGGAGAACAGATGTGTCGCAAAGGAAATCGAGAACGGTAATTGGATCTGTTCCATCGCGCGCCTATCCACCCCCATCTAACTATCACAGTACATTGAAATATGGGACATCATCCAGCTTCTGCCTGAACAGCCGGACTCCATCACTTGGTCCATGAACCTCAAAGGACTTTACTCCGCGAGCTTGACGTACCATGCGCCAATTCATTGTCTGCCACCCTCAGCTTCCTAGCCCAAAAAATATGTAACGTCCGAGCCAAGCCCAAGAGCAAGTTGTTCGTTGGTTGGCCCTACATAGAAAACTGCTGCCGGTCGACATGCTCGCCATCAGGGGATGGCACCACGACCCCATATGCCAGTTGTGTTAGTGCTCTGGAAACGGCTGGCCACTTATGCAAGGATTTCCCATTCACCATTGCGGTCTGGAATTTGGTCCAGTCTTGGTACGGCGCAGACTCCCAAGTCTGCGGACAGAGCTTTCCGAACATCTCGGAATGGTGGGATAAGCTCATCGAGGGGAGACCCATGAAGGAGCAGCGCCACCATTAGTGGGAGGTGATTTACACACTGACCTGGTTGGCACCAGGCGAGTTGCCGCACACCCCCTGGATGCATGTGGGCACTGTAAATTTGGTACTATGTTCTATTCAAAATTTGATAAATTTAAAAATTTGAAGATTTTTAAAATCGAAAAGTTTCAAATTTTGAATAATTTTAAAAACTAATACCATCTTTTAATATGAACAATATTAAAATCTGATCATTTTTTGAACTAAACATTTTTAGATTTGAATATTTTAAATTTGAACAATTTATAAAAGTTAACATTTTTCGAATTTGAATATTTTTGAGATTGAACAATTTTTTATTTTATTTTGAATACTTTTAATCTAAGTATTCAAAATACAATTTTTTTTCTTGAGATTGAACATTTTCCCTATTGACCAATTTTTTAATATGAACATTTGTTAATTTGAATATTTTAAAATTTAAACATTGTATTTCTAAATATTCGTTAAATTTATACATTTTAAAAAATTCACATTTTTTAAATCTTAAGAAAGAAAAATAAACAAAAAAGAAATAGAAAATAAATAGAAACAAAAAAGAAAAAGGGAAAAATAGACAACGGAAAAAGGAAACAGAAAACAGAAAAAAACGTGAACTGGGCCGAGGAGGCTGGCCCATACTGCGCGTGGCAATGAGCGGCGAATAGGGATTGCCGGGTTCGCCCGAGGCGGCGTGGCAATGGTTGGGGACGCGCCGCCGAAGCCCATCACCTTTTTTCCCCAAACCGGGCCCTTCACTTAAAGGATTTATGTGGGATGAGCTGGCGGCACCGTGGACGGCCCGTGGCCACCTACAAGCTGAGAATTAGTCCCACCTCGGCTAGCTAGGAGAGTTCCCAATGCTGAGACTATAAGGGCATCTCCAACCGGGTGACCCAAACGGACGCGCTGGACCGTTCGTTTTGGGCCGTTTGGTGGCCGAACGGACACCCGGACAGCGCCCCGCGTCCGCGTGTCCGTTTGGGTCGCATGCTGCGCCCAACGCGCGGACGCACCGCATATGTAATAAAAAAAACATAAATGAAAATGAAAAATAAAAACAGCACAAAATAAATATAAACTACTCGGTTAGTTAAACTTAGCCCTATTTTGGGCAATTTTTACACAAAAGAAAGCCCTATATGGGCTTTAAACTAAAAAAAGAAACCCTAGACAGGGTTTGCGAGCACGGTGGCCGCCGGCAGCACTACCCCCGGTGGTACTCGCCATCGTCGGCGCCGATGACGACGACGCCCGGCGGCGACGCGCTGTTCCGGCTCGACACGCCGGAGGGCACCGGGGACTCCGGCCAGGGCTCCCACCGCGCCCTTTCCCGGGCGGAGTGCGGGTTCGGCGGGCTCGGCCGGCTGCGCAGCCGCGCCCTGCGCGCGGACTCCTGCCTGAGCTGCTCCTCCTCCGCCAGGCGCGCGGCCCGGCGCTCCTCCTCCCGGAGCGCCGCCTGACGCGTAGCCTCCTCTTGACGGCGCGCCAGGTCGAGGAAGGCCCACGCCTCCGCCTGGGCGTCCTCCTGGGCCTTCCCGGCCGCCTCTCCGCCGCGGAGGTGCGCGAGCCGCCTCGGCGAGGTGCGGCCATTTGGCCGGCTCGTCGAGGTCCGGGCCGCTCGCGGGACGCCGCGAGCGCCGCTCGCAGCCTCCGGGTCGTCCTCCTCCCGGGGCTGCGGCCGCGGCCGTGGCCGGGGCGCGGGCTCGTTGATGTAGAGCCCGCCGGGCGGCGGCCTCGCCCGCCGGCGGTGTCCGCGCGGCCGCGCGCGAGGCCGCGCCGTCGCGGATGTGAAGCACGTGCGCCGGCGCGCATCGTGCTCCACCTCGAACCACAAGTCCCGGTTGGGACTTGCGTCGCCGCACGCCGGGTCCTCGCTGGAGGTCCGCCGGCAGCAAGCGCGGCGCTCCGGATCTCGGCGTAGCGGGCGCGGCCGGAGCTCGAATGGGCGGCACCGGAACCCGATCCGGGCTCGGGTGCCGCCCGTGGGGAGGTGCACGTCCCCCCACGGCATTGGGACGCCGGCGTCCCGAACATCCGCGCCACCGCAACGGTGACGTAGATCCGCTCGCGTCCGGGAGGCGCCGGCGGCCCCATTGCGAACGCCGGCGGCGCGACTTGCCGGCCGCCGCCGGCCTCGTGGTCGTTGGCGGACGGCTCGAACTCGCGCTTCGGGCCATGGCGGCGCGGAAGCTTCGAGCCGCGCGTGCGGCCGGAGTGGAAAGTGGGGACAGCCCCTTCCCCGGCCCACATTTAATAGGACCAGGGCACCGACAGTGGGCCGGCCACGCGGACAGGGCGGACACGCGAGGACGCCGCGTGCCATCCGCGGCCACGCAAACCCGGCCCAGATTTGGGCCGGGTTTGCGTCGTTCCGGATGCCGCGGCCGTCCGCTTTTGCGGTGGGTCCCCGCGTTGGGCCGGCTTTTTGTCCGTTTCGACCCATCCGGACGCGCGGGCGCAGGATGGGTCGCGCGGTTGGAGATGCCCTAAATTACCTTGTGACAAGTTGGTTACGTCGACTTGCTGCTATGTCCGCGCAAGGCCAAGCTCGATATAATAATTTTAAAAATATCGCATCATGCACAGACCTGTTGGGTCACCGATGGGTTAATCAGTCATGATGGATTTGGTAGAGGTTGACCTAGTCAAACCTGATCTGGTCCTCCCTCTTCGCGTCGTCCCTATACTAGAGTGTGCATGGCCATCGCCCTCTTTGCATGACCACATGTTCGATCGCACGAGCACCAAGCGCTTTGTCTGGCCTTGGCGCTGCACCTGCGTCGCCTCAAGTTCAGTTAGTGGGCCGCTGAACTCTTTCTCCTCGTTGAACCCTTCGACCTCCTTTTCGACAAACTCATCCATCTCCTTGTGCTCCGGCGCCTTGCACTCAGCCTCCTCATCAGTAAGCTTGGCTGACATGGTCTGTAGGCGGCCATGCATGATCGGGAGGAGAGGTTGTCGGAGTAAGGGCATCTCCAACCGGGCGACCCATCCCGCGCCCGCGCGTCCGGATGAGTTGAAACGGACAAAATCGCGGCCCAGCGCGCGGACCCATCCCTAAAACGGACGGCCGGGGCGTCCGGGACGACCCAAACCCGGCCCAAATCTTGGACGAGTTTGCGTGGCCGCGGACGCGAAAGGCTGGTCGCTCGCGTCCTCCCCTTGTCCGCCCTCGGCCCGCCCGTCTCGCCTCCCACAACGAAACACTCCACTCCACTCCCAAAACCTAGAGATGGCCGACGAAGCGACCGCCGCCGCCACCGCCACCATCGGAGAGGAGGCACCGGTCGCGGCCGTTGCCGCTCCTTCCGTGGAGGCGGCTTCGAACCGGACGCTCCGGTGGTCGTGGAGCCCGGGCCGCCGACGAAGAAGGCGAAGCCCGAGCTCACCCCGAGCAGCAGGGCGATGGAGTCCAAGAAGCGGGCGGACCGGCGCCGGGCGCTTGATCAACGGAAGAAGGAGGCCGCCGCCGAGGAGGAGCGGGTGCGGGCGGCGGAGCACCTCCTCCAACTCCAAACACAGGCGAAGAACACGGTCATGCAAGAGCAGAGCGCAGGCCATGCCGTTTTACGGCCACTCTTCGCTCGGCCAGCACATGCTCATCCCCGGCACCGGCACGGCCTCGGGGGAGCTCGTCCTCATCCGTGACCCCGCCCCTTCCTCCAAGATCAACCGGCCCACCTTCTCGCCCCGTTTGGGCACGAATTGGGGGCGCATTCCGGGCGGCACGCGTACCGCTCACGGGATGGGTCACCGGAGGTGGGAGAGTCCATGTCGGGGCCGTCACCTTCGTCCATTGACCTCAACCGTGCGCCGGCGAACTCCAAAGGCCACAAGAACCCGGCAGCAGCCTGCCATGGCCGGCGCACGCAACCCTGTTCGACGATTTGTCGGCCGCGCGCGCGCAGTCACCGTCGACCGTGCAGGCCCCTACGTCTTTCGCGCGACGATGCCGGCCACCCCGCCATATCCTTCGACACAAAGCAGGCTCCCCGTGCACCTCCCGTTGACACACAGAGGGCACAACCGCCCGTCCCGGCAGCATAAACATCGAGGAGGAGCCGTTGTTCGTTGAGGGACTCACACAAGCCGCAGCTGCACAAGCTAGAGCTCGCCGGTAAGCAAGCGAACCGCCAACTACACGGAGAAGGAGGACAAGATGATCGTCAATGCATGGTTGACCATCGGGCAAGATGCGTTGACAGTGCCGAGCGAAGGGGACCGCATTCGGCGCCGGGTCTATGAATACTTCCATGAACATCGCAAATATGGACAGGAGCCATTTGAGAGCGACCGCAGCGACATATCGATCCAAAAAAGGTGGGGAACAATTCAAACGGAATGCAACAAGTTCCAGGCGGCGTATGAGCACGCGAAGCGGCTCCCCGTTAGTGGCATGGGTATGAAGGACTTGGTATGATTCTTAACCTCAACTTAATCATCCGATATTCGCACATATGTTTATCGTTGTTCTCTCGCTTTGCTCTAGGTGTGGCGAGCTTTGGACTTCTACAAAGCCAACAATGGAGACAAGACCTTTGCCTTCCCTCATTGTTGGAAGGAACTCCAGGGCACCCCCAAGTTCCAGGAGGGGTTTGAGGGGTACATGGCGACCTTGACTGGCAACAACCCCGCCAAAGATGCCACGGTCATTGACCTTGATGGTGGGCAGCCTTGCGGTAGCTCCGGTTCTCGTGCAAGTCGTCCACGCGGCCACAAGTCAACCAAAGCCGACATGAAGCGTGATGCTTCCTCCGTATTATTGTATGGCACTTTGAAGGAGATGCATGCGGATAGAGAGGTGTCCACGGACAAGAGGGATGAGAGGAGGCGCCGGGAGAAAGAAGAGGACAGGAAGAAATTCTTTGATGTCCAGCAGAAGAAGCTTGAGATTGAAGAGGTCAAGGCCCAGTGCCAAAGCTAAAGAACTTGAGCTCAAAGAGAGAGAACTTGAGCTCACAAAGACCGGCAAGGGCGAAAGAGGTGGAGATGAAGGCGAAGGAAATTGAGCTCAAAGCAATGGCAAGGGCCAAAGAGATGGAGATGAAGGCGCAGGAAGTTGAGCTCAAACGCCAAGCCGAGGACAACCTCATCATGAACGCCGACTTGACCAACATGAGTGAGGCGAAGAGAGCTTGGTTCGAGAAGAGGCAGAAGGAGATCCTCGAGCGCCCAAATTGAGTTAGACAATCTCAATTGTAATTTTTATATTTTTCTCAAACTATGGCACATTTTAATTGATTTATCATGCTACATTTGATGCTATTTTATACTATTTGCTATATTTTATGTTTGTTATATATTATTCCATGTTTATGAGATATTATTCTAGATTTAGACATTGTTTTATAAAGTATCTGTGGCCAGATGGCCTATTTCCCAAAGAAGTAGGCCAAATGGCCAAATGGGGTGGCCGCTGCGTTGGGCGCAGCGTGCGACCCAAACGGACACGCGAACGCGGGGCGCTGTCCGGGTGTCCGTTCGGCCACCCAAACGGCCCAAAACGGACGGCCCAGCGCGTCCGTTTGGGTCGCCCGGTTGGAGATGCCCTAAGGGGACTAGGGGAGAGGGATGGGTGCATCTGCGTGGAGTGAGAGGGTGAGGCCGTGCGACACTGCCTTTTAAGCCAGAGGCCATGGCGGGAAACCTTGCGAGGATCACGCGGCCGCCTCCGCTTCCGGCGCGCGAGGCAACCCGTCGGCCGAGAGGGGCTTCGTTGTGTCTGCCATGGCAGCGCTGCTCTCAGGATGACGATTGGACAAGAAAAAAAAACCTTGCGTGGACTAAATGGATCATCGCCTTGGGGTCACCTATCATCCTAGGGAGGCCATGGGGCGGATAGCTATCCATGCAACCATCCAAACGGATTGTATCCGATTTGAGTGGCCATGTTGATGATACCCTAAGATCAAATGTGGTATATGTTCTTATTAGTTTAATATCTGATATATGGGTCATGTGTCCACAATAACATTAAATTCTATGAGTGAATTCCACTTTTTACCATCTAATTGTGCATTTGTGACACATATCACCCTATTTAGTGGAAATTCTAACGAAATATCTTATCTAGGAGAATTTTGAACATGGTTTTACCTGTTGCTTGTTATGTTAGAGAGAACCGGCATAACACACCGTTGTGGGGCGAAAAAATGTGTAAAAATTGGATTGTGTCATCGATGATCATGCCTGGACTTCCCTTAACCATTTGCTCCATTTATCGTCGTCATCCTGGCATTTTTAAACCTTGGTAATCACCTAGCACCTTGTCCACTCGACACGCATTAGAAAACAAGTGTCCAAATCTTCTAAATGAGCCAATCTAGATGACTTTTTACTCAATGGGTAATTAGCATCAGAAATACATAACTACAAGGTAAAAAATAAAATTCACTCTGAATTTACTTTTTTGAGGTAGGATCCACCACAATAGCTTGCTTCTGGGACACATGTCGCCCGGGCTTACTGCTTGGCTTGGTGCATCCCAACCAAATCGAATCTAAAACGAAGCTGGCTTATTTATTACTCCCTCCGGTCGGATTTAATCGAAGCGGAGGGAGGGCTGTGAACGCACGTCTTTAGCGGACGGATGCATCGATTAATTGCGTCCAGAGGTAGTAGAACCGAAAAACCAAAGCTGGATGAAGTTGGCTTATTCAGAACCGAAAAACGAACATGGTTCCCGATTCGGTTGGAAATGTTAAATTTTCATCAGATTAGTGTCTCTTCACTCTTCTATGTGATTGGACTGTACCACGGAGTACCCCTTAGCGTCGACGAACTATAACTTTGGTGAGTAAGCTGCTAATAGCCAACAGAAGTACTACCTTTGTCCAAAAAAGAATGTCAAAATTTAATCTAAATTTGAAGATGTATTTTCATGTATAGATACACTCTCCCTCCCCCGGGTGGCGGCGCCGCGCCACTCCGGGGAGCCCCCTCCTCACCGGGCTCCGGCCCCCTCCTGACCCTCCCTCCCCTCGCCGCCGCCGGAGGTGTCGCCGGGCAAAGTCCGCGCGGCATGGCGGTGGCGGGGGCTTCAGATGGCTGCGACCATGGGCGGTGGGGGCGGCGTCCATGATCTCCTCTGGTGGTGGTGGTGCGCGGCGTCGGCGATCGGAAGGCGAGGCGGCGGCGGTGGGGGCGTGGCCGGATCTTGGCCCTTGTGGCCTGGAGGCGGCAGGCTACTGTGCCTTCTCCTCCGCGTGAAGGGATGCTCCGTCCGCATCACATGGGAGCCGGTGTGGCGGCCCCAGGCATGGTGGGGGCGACCTCCTCCTCGAAGGTGGATGGCCTGGTTGGGATCTGTGGTGGGGATCTTGGGATCCCACACAGATCTCCGGCGGTGAAGATCCAGTCGACGACGAGTTTTGGGTGACGGGGCAGCCGGTGAAAACCGTGCTTCGCTCTCGGGCTTGGCGGATGATGGCGGTGTCGCTTGGCGTCGTTATCTTGTCGAAGGCATCATCTTTTCTTGTCTCGTCACTCCACTCGGCGAGTTGGAGATGTGTGGCTACCGTTGAAAATCGTGCTCCGACCCTGGTCATGGCGGGCGATGGCGACGTTACGCGTCGTTACCTTCTTGAAGGCATCGCCGTCGCAACCTGCATCTACTCACTCGTGCTGCTTCGGGGGAAACTCTAGATCTGGGTCTCTCGGATCGGACGATAGCGGCGCTACCTGCGTCATTCTACCTCTTGGGGCATCATTTTTGGAGTAGCTGCTGGATGTTGGCGGATGTTGGTGGAGTGGTATTCATCTACCACATTGTTGGCGCTGAGTCTCGGTGGCATGGTGCTACAGGGTACCGACGAAGGATGCGAGATGATGTATGCGTGCAGGATGGTGGAGTTGTCTGGCGTCATGGTGGCATCGACGGTAGCTCTTGCAAGATTAATGCAATGATCTCTCTTGAAGATGGAATAGGGGAAGACGGCGGTAGCAACTTTTGTGGCGTGTGCATTGACGTGCGCTGAGAGTCTGCTTGACTGGATGTGCTTCTCACCTACTATTGGACGGTTTGGGAAGGCATTTGGTTTTTTGGTTGATGTGAGTTGGTGTATTGTCACCTCTTTCATCCCACTGTATAGGTTTAGTAAGGTGGCTTCGAAGTTGATCTTTTGTATCGTTCTTGTAAGATTTTGTGAATAATCTAATAAAAATGACCGTGGGCATCGTTTGGATGTAGAAGTTGGAGTGATATTTCCCCTATTTCAATTTTTTTTATAGATACACTCAAATTTAAACAAAATTTCGACATTTTTTATGGATGGAGGGGGTATAACCGTCCAAAGCGCGCAGGAATAGCACCACGTGCACCGCCAGTCCACCACCGCATCGCATATCGGAATTGATCGATCGGCTCCACTTCGCTCACAAGAATCCCACCGATTCTGCGCCGTGACAAAAGGAGCATGCCGCTCCAGTCCTTCCAACACACACCCTGTCCGTCACGGGCACTCACACTCATCTCACTCGCTCACTCACAATCACTAGGCACGCCAAATTAGGAGCTCGAAGGTACCGTCCTGGCAGCAATGGCTTGCCGGCGGCGGTGTGGCTGCAGGGAAGCGGTGCTGTGGGCGGCGCTGTGGCAGTCTCTGCTCCTGCCGTGGACGCTGGGCGTGAGCACGCCGGCGAAGGCTGCCGAGCCAGTGGTGGTGGCCGGGCCAGTATCCAGGGTGGAGGATGCAAGGCTGTTCCACATATACTACGGCCAGGCATTCAAGGTCATCAAGAACACCTGGGACGGCAAGAGCTACCTTCTCATGCAGGTACAAATTCACACACTTATATTTCTTTACGTTAGCATCAATCTTACAGGCAATGGCGTTTTTAATGTTGTAGAACACGTCCAAGATGGCGACCAAGACCAAGTACTGCACGGGAAGGATCAAGTCCTTCGTGATCCCCATCGCCAATTACTCCGTCGACACCACGGCTTCTCCAGGTAGGAAGCAGAGTACAGCGTGTATGGACATGGCAAACTTATCAGAGTAATATAGTTTCCACCTCTGTTTGCAGTGTCATTTTTTGAGGTGAGCAATGCAGGAGCGAGTCAAATTGAGATCATTCTCCAAGAGAACCATTTGCATACACCAACGTTCAGGAGTCCGTAGCTACCTTCTACTATTCTACATACATCCATAATATAGTGAAACAAAAGCAACAACAAAAACTCAAAAGCGAAAGAGAAAAACAAACCCTCAGTCTAGTATTTGCAGAGTTTAAATGTTATCCGTTTAAAATGTTTTATCTATTTGAGCCCAAGAGTACTGTTGGCATGTATGCAGCTACTTGGAGTGCTAGATAACTTGAAAGGGATAACATCAGGTCAGGTTGCCTCTCAGTGCGTGCTCCAAGCGTATGCAAGTGGAAATGTGCAGCTTGTGAACAAGACAGACGCACAGAAACTATTACAGTTTAGCACACATTTCATCGGCAGTACAGATGAAGATAAAGGTTGCAATTTTGCAGCTTATGTACCATCAGAAGAGGATACACCGTTGCAGGTAAACCACTAATGGTACTTTGGGCTCCATTGCAATGGTCTCATCAGTTATAAAGAAAAACTAATACTGTGTCGTAAATGGTTCTGATCAGAGGGCCGAGTGGATCAAATACCTGGGGACATTCACAAACTCCGAAGACAGGGCTAATGCAGTATATGATGCAGTTAAGACCAGCAAATGTGTATTTACCTTGATTGGGTTATTGTGTAAAAAATGTGTTTATGTACTGAATAATATTAGAAATTGCAGCTTTTTTCTGGCTACATGCATGATTCATATATCGTCAAGGTTTGAAAGTGCAGCTTAACTAGCAAGACCAGATTTATGTACTAATACTAGTTTGTCGAATTTACATGTGCCTAGGGACTATTTCTCATGACTAACAAATTAAGACAAATATTTGTGCCTAATGCAGATTAATACAAACTATTCGTGCCTAATGCAGATTAAGACAAACTATTTGTGCTTAAGCAAAGCAGCTGCGAACCTCAGTACCCGATTCAAACCCATAGTAGCATGGATTGAATACACAGAGGTATGCAACTTTACATCAACTGAATCATGAATTTTTTTTATCCATGTAAGAAAAAAAAATACAAGTACTTAATGATCATCAATGTACTGTAGGGAGTGTGGACATTTGTCAAAGAAAGTTACAAGTTACAGGTAGTATGAATTTATATCGCAGAAGTTACAGAACTTTTAAAAAGAAAGTGGACAACTGATGTGCACGTCTGTATTTATTCCATGAGCAGTATGTCACAGATGCAGGCGCAGAAACTGTTGATGCAACTATTACTGATAAGAGATTCAACATTTCCGATCCAGAGGATATGGACAACCTACATGCTATTCTTTGTGTGAGTTCCAATAATTATGAACCTAATGTCATGCCTTGTACTGCTAAAACGCCAGCCAGATCAACATTTGAGATGATGCTGAAAAAACACATTTTCTACTAGTATTTGACACTGCTTATATGAACTTTAAGATTGTTATAATTATAATTTAACTTGATCACTTATAGAAAAAGAAAATTCGAAACACCAATTGATCTATTACTTCACAATTGTTTACTAGCATCTAACTAAGTCCGGTTCATCTTTTCAGACAGTAGATGTGGTCATAGATCAGACATATGCCTCAGATCCGGCAAAGTACAAGCTATCCACATTTTTGGATAATATTAATGTGGGCCGTGACTCTTGTTTCAGTTTTGTTACTAACCAAAGTGTATGGAGATTTGACAAGAGAATAGGGGATTCAAAGACACTTGGTAATGACACTTACCTTTCACATGTTTCTCTATACACAAGAAAATATCTAGGTTTAGCCAGTGTGGTATGGTTTAATGTATGTAATGGCCTAACGAATTTTCCTGTTTTTTTTTGTAAGATTGGTTTGATGGAGCTATCTCCCAGCCACAGTTGGTTCTGGCTGATCTAATAGAAGCTTTCTTCCAAACGGGAAACTATACAACAATTTACTTCAGGAACCTTGCAAAGGTATATCAGCATATGCTGTGTTCTTTTTTCCAGATTAAGTTTTTTTCCTTCTACTACATTAAACCCCAGTAGCTCTATAAGAAAAGATGTTGACCGGCATCATTATAATTACTCAGGAAGAGGGGGTCACAGAACTAGACCCTGCAATGTGTAGTAGGAGCATATCCACACCAATGGAGCCTACGATCCTGCCCTGCCAATGAGGACCCTAGATGAACATTAAGGCAATTGAACCTACTGTGGTCGCAAAACAGTGGAAGTGTTGAACTATTCTGATTTTCTAGGTAACTGACAAGGTGTGGCTTGACCGCCAGTGCTTGTTAAGCATGTTAGATTGCGTACTTGACAAAGACATGTCACTATAGTCATTCATTTACTTTTTCAATAGCAGAAGTCGTATCTTTACCTGTCGATCATCTGATAAAGTGGTTACAAAACTAACACCATCTTGTTTTCAGGAATACCATCACTTGAGAATGACTAAACTATTCTTGGTACACATATTTACAGTTTTGTTGAATGATCCATAACAACTTATTTTAAGGCTGCCTTGTAAGCTCGGTTACTGTCTTAGAGGATTAGTCACGTTGTTTGGGTTACAGGCAGACATACAAGGAGAAATTGCAGAACATTCGTGAACAGTAAGATTAGCACCAGGGATACCTTTTGTGGGTTAAAACTTAAAAGTATGGAAGCATGAAACAGGAACTGCAAGAGCAACTATACATATCTGCTACCAGAGCGCACTTTTGTTATAGCTTATACTCCATAGTCAGAATTCAGCAACTCTCAGCTCCATAGTCAGATAAGATTTAAGACAGCAGATTACATAACATTTTGCCTCATATGTGTATCATGCTACCACGGCTCCAAAAGAAATAAGATCATCATCCTTATGAGCCATCACAAGCGCACTGAATGGGAATAAGAACAAACAGCCACAGATCCAACTGGAAGAAATTTACCCACTGAATTGCTCCTTTATTCCCAAGAAAGCGAACTTCAGTCTATTAGTTTTGATGTGGAAGGGTATATCTATTCATCTCTGTTCCATGACATGTACAATGGGTCTCCAAGGGTCCTGAAAATAACTAAATGTGATAATCTTGGAGCAACAGTTTGAGCTCTCACTAGTAACCAATTGCAAAATTTTATATATGCAACAAGCTGGCCGCTAGAGCTCAAGCTTTTGTATCATGGAAAGATAAAAATGCTATTTGGTTCAAACATAGTATTTTCCTCGATTTATTGAAAATGAACAGAAGCAAGAGCTGCATTGGCTTAATCGAAAAAACCAAAATACATTCAAGTAGATAACAAAGGGTTCGTGAAAGTAACTGGTATGAACTCTTAAAACCATGTTTCGGATGGGAAACTGGATGTCCATTAATACTAGTGAGCAAATTATGAAACATACCTTGGCTTCACCATGTACAGAACAACTATGAAGCCCAGAGCAAGGGAAAGGCATAAACCACCAATAGTCAAATACGCAATACCAATGAAGTTATTTCTCCCTCCAATCCAAGATGCAGTAGAAAGGACCACCGATTTTGATCCTCCAATACTATATGTGTTATAGTTGTTCTGTATAACCACAGTTATAGTATCATTTGCCATGATATCTTTCTCAATTCTGCCATATAGCTTTCTGAAAGTTGGGAGGGCAGCGGTTCTCATCCAAACAATGAGATCTTCTTGCTCACTTAACTACAAATTGTGACAAGAATGATAAATTAATGCGTAAAATATGTAGAAAATGATGCGATGGCAATGAAGATCTGCCATATTCCAGAAAGAGGAAAAATTCACGTACTGGTATGCTCTCGTTTAGCTTAGCACCACCTATGAGACCTCCCTTCTGGAAGTTACTAGGATAGATATCACTGCCGAATTTATTATTCTTGTCACTCTTCCATGCTATACCCTTTTTGTTCACTTCAATAGTCTCCCCATTGACCTTGACTGTATATGTGTCATTGAAGAAACTCCAAGCAACAAGGCCACATGGAACAATAGGAGCACCATGAGCGTTATCTTCAGGATAACATTCTTTTGTTAAATGCGCTGCATTCTTATACCGCAGTTGTTTGTCACTTCGACTTTTCACATACCTAGGAAAAGAGGACAACAATTGGTCTGAGTATGTCAACACAATATCTTCTGACAAGACACTATCAAAATCAGTAGAACAGAATGTGGTAGACATAAATGAATACATGCAATCCAGTTCAACGGTGTCTTACTAAAATGCAATAGAAGGTGGGAAATAAATTTTGTCAAGTTTGTTGCAAACACTGATTGAGAACCACACGGGGAAGGAATACATTTTTTCTAACTCAGCAATTCATTTGGGAATATACCTTCGATGGTTTTGATAGAAGTTGCCAATCTGGTAATACACATGGATTGGACTCTTCATGTGTTTATGCACCTGAAAGGCATACAATAACCAGTTAACTCATAAACAATTAGGATTACAAAACACTGGGTCTAACATCACGAGCATTAAGGGAAACCATCACAAGTACATATGTAATAGCTGAGAAAGCAAGCATTGCACACTCACAGTGAAATTGAGTGTGCATGTTTTGTCAATCTTGGAGTTCTGAATGAACCCGATCTTGTCATCGGTGTGCACACAACTCATATCATATCTCTCCGCCAGTTCGACAACCTGCATCACAGCCACAGAATAAACAAAAATGCACCATAAAGAATGACAGTAGAGAAAAGTAGTATGACCGGAGACATTGGCACCTAACCTGCAGCGACGCATTCAGAGTGACAACCCCAATCGGAATGAACAGGAACGCGATGAGCAAGAAGGCAGTAATGACCTACGCATGTCATCACATACAAGGATCTCATAAGTTCCATGTGTAACAGAGCAAATGTATATATATCTGGAGACAAAACAAATTGGTGTCTGGGATAGTTACAATTCCAGGTGTCAGCAGTGGCTTGCATGCTGGCAGCTCCTGTTGCGTAAACTTAGAATCTGCAGGTAGACCAAACGAAATAATGCACATCAATTTCTTGAAATAGTACTTTAACTGAAAAGATTCATACTAATAAGTTAAGATAAAAGAAATAAGGAGTCAGGTGGCAAGACGTACATTTGGGCTTATTGGTTTTCCTTGCGTCCCCATCCAATTCCGAAGGATCCATCTGCTCAGGCTACGAAACTGGAGGCGAAAATAGAAACATGAGTAAATTATTCCGAGAATTAATAAACAAACGTAATTAGAATCCGGGGACAACTGCAATGTATAGTCCGAAAAAAATATATAGAACAGTCAAAGCTACGGTCCACGGAGATCAACTCCTGTGGTGCACAACTGAGTCGAAAGCAGGATTTGGAGTGAACGGGACCCACTTGATGCTACGGAAATGATAGAAAAGGACTCCGTCCTTTTGTCTAATCATCATCAACCCTAATGACCCACCCATGACTGTCAGTCTCTTGTACGGTTTATCTACGGATCCTCGTCGTCCCTCTCTAAGCCGCGATCATTATATGATAATTATATGCATACAGGCATAGCCCTACCGCGCGTACCAAGGCCATCGCGGAGAAGTAGGCGCGCGCGCCGCAACCAAATCGCGAGGTTTCGAGCTCATAATTAAACCACCCTAATCGCGCGCAAGGAAGTGGGATTTCGTCGCCCGCAAGCGCGGACGAACTCCACAAGACCGCGATTGACCTGGCCAGGCGGCAAGCGGCAGGCGCGCGCGAGGGTCGGCTGGAACCGGGGAATTGCTGAGGGGTTAGGGTAGGGAGGATCGGGTAGGTCGTCGGGAGCTTACCGACGAGGAGGGGGAGAGGAGGTGGGGGTCGCCGGCGCGACGGGAGAGGGTGGGGTCCGGGTGGTGGACGGCGAGCGGTTTTGGGTGGGCGGTGGAGTAAAGCGGGGGGAGAGCGACGGTGAGAGAAAGCCGACGAGGAATGAGACTGTGGTGGCGACTGGCGAGACAGAGACAGCTCGGTGGTGGGGGTGGTGGCACGCCACGCGCTGGCTGCGGCCCAGGTGATTCTTGATTTCTGATGGGCTCTTTTTACAGATTCCGATGGGCCTTTTTCTCGTTTGTGAATTGAAAGTAGTACTAAGAGCATCTCTAGCAGATTTCCATAGCAGCGAGTCACATATTACCGCGAGCTCAGAGCCATCGAGATCGTGGGATCCGCCGCCGTGCCGCTCGAGCTCCTGCGATATGAAGGCGTCGAGCTCCAGCGCGCCGTGCCGCCTCACCTTCACCGAGGCTTTGTTTACTTCTAGGGGCGCCGCCTCACCTTCACCTCCAACGGCGCCGCCTCCGCCGAGCTCCCACAGGTGAGAGTCGGCCCGTCTTCGTCGTCACGGTCGCTGTCGCCACGCGGCGAAAGCGCCGGCAGAGGCGGGCTACACGACCCGGCGGGCGGGGCCTCGGCTTCCTCGTCGCCCACCTCGGAGCGCGTCGGCCGGCGCGCGCACCTGCGCGGCCACCTGCGGCCCGCCCGCTTCCGCGCTCCATCGGAGCGCGCCCGCCTCGCGTGGTCCGCCTCCAACCGCACACTTGGCAATGACCCTCCGCCACCAATTCGGCCTCCTCCCCTACCGGCCCGTCGTGCGCGCGCCATTGCGAAGGGAGGGGTGGTCTCGGCGGTGTGGCTAAGGCGAGGATGCTGACGAAATTGCTCGCCGGAGGATGAGCCTTTTCGCGGCGGAGCGGCGGCAGAGAGTTGGGTTTTGGAACCCAACTCCCCTCCGTGGCCTGTATAAATACAGGGCGGCCGTCGGTTTTCTCGGGCCCCCAAACTAAGTTTACGGGCCAGGCCTCGAGTTCAGACTATGTTTTTTTGGTCTCTGTTAGAGTTGCTCTAAGTCCGGTTTGTTCGGGAGCCCCTATTATGCGCTTTGGGCCTAGCCTATTTTCGTCCTAGGGTTCTGATGACGGATTTCGGTACGGATTTCCTTTTTTCTTTTTTCTTCGGTTCTTTTCTTGGTTTTCTCTGTTTTCGCATTTTTTCATTTTTCTTGTTTTCTTGTTTTCTTTTTCTTTCTCTGATTTTGAGCATTTTTCAAATTCAAGAGAATTTTAAACTCGAGCATTTTTTAAATTCGAGAAAAATTGAAATTAAAGCAAATTTTAAATTTGAGCATTTTTAATTTCGAGCAAATTTTAGCATTTTTAAATTCAAGCATTTTTTTAAAGACAAGCAATTTTCAGTTTTGTGCAAATTTTTGAATCTGAACATTTAAGTAATTCGAAATTTTGTGGATATGATTTTTCTCTAAATCACAATTTGTTTAAATTTAAAAATTATTTAAATCAAATTTTCTCGAAATCAAAATTCGTTTAGATTTGAAAAATAGTTGCGAAATCATTAAAGCCGAGATTTTAACTAGGGTCTCCTTGCTAGTTGGTCGGAGGATGTAGCCAGCGAGCTAGTTCTCCGTTCGTGTACAAATGAGAAAAACATTGTTCTTCTTATGAGTGCGGGAACAAGTTAATGGTCTGGCCCACCTGGGATTTTCTTCAGGCGATGCCTGGTCGCTCCCGCTAATGAGCGGGAGGTAGGCGCTCCCAACCCTGATGCACCGCACAAAGGGTTCCCTAATGCACCTGCTAAGTACTACTAAAAAACAATTCAACATGTACTCTTGTGCATCAGTGTCGGCCCAATGGGCTCCGGCCTGATGACAATAAATTTTGTTAGCTGCATAATGTGTGTCGCTGGTGTGTCACTTTATTAGCGGCATGTCTTTCAGGCGCCTCCGGTTATACCTATCTGCAGCATAGGTACACAACGCGCCGCATGTATTCCACTTCCGGGCGGCTTGGTGGCTACCACGCCACCGATAAGCTATACCAACGGCGATATATTGGCAGCACGGCGGGCACACGCCGCTAATGCATATTTTTTGGCACGCTGCCGGTGGTCTTTTTGCCTACTAGCAGTTTGTCTTAGTTAGGTCCCCTCTAATATGCAGCCACTCGTTTTGTGATACCAACCTTGTTTTCTTATAATTACTTTCATTATTTTGGTAAATCTTTTAGAATTACAATATTATTTTGTGTAGAAGATAGTATTTTCTTTTTTAACTAAACAAAACAACCCACAACAACATTTTAGGTGCTCCTTCCGTATTTATTTAGTTCTTCTTATGGGTTTAGTCAAAGTCAAAAATTTCAAATTTTAATCCAAAATATAAGAAAACTTATTAATATTAATAATAGCAAATACATATAATATGAAAATATATTGTGTGACAATTCTAATATAATAGATTTTGTTTTCTAAGTATTAATATTCTTCATAAATATTTGACTAAAGTTTATAAAATTTAACTTTGATCAAACCTATAACGTGAAGCGATTGTGAACGAAAGGATTAGTTCCTTTAGGCAATCTTCCAGATATTAATGGAAAATATCTAGTTTTCATTTTTACATTTATGATCATTTGTCATCATGCACGCGTGTTGGGTATGCCATTGCTAGCACACCACAAATCTTCTACATAGTAATGGCAATATCTTATAGCTATGGTCATTTTGTGTCATCATTTACACGCTATGAATGTGATTGCCAGCATAGCTTAAATCAAATCAATTAAAATCCATTCAATTACAACATTATTTGCGATTAATCCTGCAGGCTACAAATACTACAATCCAAGGCATGCTTGATCTCACGGAGAAAGAACATCCAACACACATTCGCTATGAAGGTCATTTTCATCCTCCTCGTCATCCTTGCACCCATCCGCATGGTCGCATCCCGCATCCTGTGCCCCAACGTGCCGCATGTCAGCATGAATGTCGTTTGCAGTAACGCGTGCGGCACAAAGTTCCTGTACGACCACTGCATCGACGCGATGCGGGGCGGTGGCATCGACCCGTCCCCATCGCACACGGAGGAGACCACGGTGTACGCCATCCTCGCTGCGAACCAGGCCGCTGATTCCTACAGAGACACCCTTAAGGCTTTGAGCAACCAGCTCCAGCATAACAAGTCCCTCTCCTTCTCAGAGGGTGAGGCCTACCAGGGCTGCCTGGGTGACTACGCCGCGGCGAGCAACTCAATCGCCCGCATCGTCTATGGTAATTTGGACAACTGCTACTTTAAAGATCTCATCGGCATGTACCTGAGTGGGATTACAAGCATGGAGAGCTGCAGGGACCGTATGCTAGCTCCATGGATGAAGGTGCCGCCGCTTAACCCCAAGGTTGAGCGTGATCGGAACAAGCTTGTGATGGCCTACTTGCTTGGCAGACTTTTAGTAGGCTTTTAGTAGGCCTGTGAGTGTACTCTAGATGTGGATCACTATGTTGACTCAAGAGAAATCAATAAAAACTGGGATTGGCTACCCGGTTTCACATATGTGCTTCTATCTGGCCACTCTGCATCTCAAGTTATTTCCAGGCAAAACTCGAACATTGAATCAATTTGTGGCTTCTAAAAGTACCAAGAAGAAATGCCTTTTTTTTCTTGTTTCGATAGGACGAGTGCGTTTGATACTCGAGGGCGACGTTTCTGGCTCCTCATGCATCTCTATGACGATTTTGAATATCTGAGCTCTAGAATATAAATATATTGCTATTGCATAGCCTCCTTTGCCTCTACTGCCGGTGCCTGATGTGCTTCCTACTAAGCAGCCAGCCGGGCTCTGACGAGGGCGTTGAATCACCGCCGGCTCCAAGCTCGTCTGCAGAGAAACACATGCAAGAGTACAGTCTACTTCTGCACGTGTAAGAGGTGATTGACTGTGGCCCTTTGACGATGATGGAGGGCCCGATTTCTACCCTGGCAAGGACGAAGGCCTCAGCCGCAAGCACAAGTTGAAGACCCAGGCCGACAAGATCGACGACAGAAGTCCTGGTATTCATGGCCATGCATGATTGGAGTTTTTCTATGGTCAGCTTCTCTCCAGTGTTTATGTCAGTTTGTAATGTTTGGTACTAGTTGTTTTTAATCCAGTTTGGAACTACTTGTGTTTAATTCAATTGTCATTCGGTTTGATTCAGAAATCTGGCAAGTAACAAAGTGGGTACTTTTTATCCGACATGCGAAATAGTTCAAATATAGAGTTTAGTGAATAAAATATTCAGATGGAACTTGTTCTTGTGCCCATTGGCGCCACTTCACAACAAATTTTAAAATTGGTCGATTGGCGTATACACGTTGTGCTGCAACAAAGTGGCATTCCTGATGATACATCCCCTGATGACAATCGAAATCAGAACGTAAGAGCCTGCCATGCCAAGAGCTTCAGCCGATATGATCTCACCATCAAATCTGAAATCTGACTTACACTCACGAAACTTGCATCAACTGGAAAAGAAGATGTACTCTAAACTTTGACCTGACTTCACGTCAGGCAGTTGTATGCTGTTGAACGGACTGAAGCAACAACATTAAGAAAAATAAATAGACTCGCTCTTCCAAGAACATTCAGTTCTAAAAACTAGTTCATGTAATTATTACATGTAGCAAAACTGCAACCATCCTAGTTCTCATTACATCTCCATTGCACTTCACGTGTCGCAGATTGCTAGCCAATGCAAAACCAGTGATCAAGAATCCGGAGAGGAGCAGCATCATACAGTCAATGTACCTGGATAAAAAAAAGAGCAGCATGTAGAATTTCACTAAAAGGCACACAAAATGACAGATTGTTTGCTCAGAAGATAACAAAAATAGATTCAAATTAGTTGTCTGATTATGGTTGCTCTTCCTGTTTCGAGAATCATGAAGTTTCATCGCCAGAAGAATTAGGCAGGAGGGAGTTGAGCTGTCGTTTTTTACATCGACCATGGACAAGGGCGTGTGATGTCCTGCTTATCAGATCATATCATGTAAGCTTGTAATAACATCGATCATGGACTATAATCACCAGGGCCGGTCCACCTGGGGCGAGATTTAAAAAAGGGCCCTTGTTCACCTAAAAAAAAAGGTTAGTTCAACCAAATATATGAAATGATGGGTCTTATCCTGCCACTTAGAATATCAATCTTTTGTAGAACTATATTGTTTTCTTGCTATTATTATCATTATGTATTTCTCTGGACAGTTACAAATGAAGTGTTTTAGTTCAAAGCAGTAGGAGCCTTACCCTATTCCAAAATCACGCACTACATAGCACACATCTTTGAACTAAAAAACTTCATTTGTAACTGTCCAGAAAAATACATAATGATAGTAATAGCAAGAAAACAATATAGTTCTACAAAAGATTGATATTCTAAGTGGTAGGAAAAGACCCATCATTTCATATATTTGTGTGCAAAACAAACAACCTTATCAAATGGGGAACGCGTTTAGAGCAAGTTTAATAGTAGAGCCAACTGTTGGCTATAAGCCAAGTGCCATGTCACCTATAGTCAATCTAGAGCTAACATGTACAATAGTGAGTTATACAATTGTACTACTTTATCAATGCATGACACACCATTCACTCTCACAAAGTGCCTAGGAGCACGTGCTAGAGCTGGCTCTTGCATGAGAGCCCACTCCTCTTCTCTCTCCTTCTCTCTCTCCTCCAACTATGCAACAATATATTATTTTAATCCTTGTAGCCAGCTGACTAGTATTTATTGTACTTGCTCTTATGGGAGGGAGTCAGCGAGGGAGACGTACAATCTCTGATGCCTCCAACGTCTAGTGGATGGGGAACAACTAGAACATTGAGATGGAAAGAGAGATGGTTGGGGGAGCAAAATAGCGTTGTTGATGTCCATTAACGGCTGCAGCAACCTCGGATTTCGAAAGGCACCAGGGGCGGCGGCTGTTCTTTGGGAATAGAGAATTTGGGAGAGGAGACGATTTGACTATGGGAATACAGTCGAGCAGGCAGCAACGTATCGATCGAGTGAAAATTTTATTACCGATCCATGTCTTCTTGTTACGTGGTGGGCTTTGGGCCAATTTTATTTTCTGAAACCTCTAGCAAGAAATATATATCTGGTCTAGTATAATGGAATACTACCTGAGATGGGCCCCTGCCTCCTAGGGGCCCAGGGCGGTCGCCCCGTTGCCCCCCCCCCCCCCTTATGGGCCGACCCTGATTATCACAAGGACGTCTGATGTCGCCATCAATGGTTTCTCACACTAACCTGCTCGATGTGGCGGCGGCTCGCTCGCTGGTCGACGTGACGGCGTAGTGGATGAGGCGGTGGATTCTCCGGCGGATGTGGCCGCGTGGAATGGATGAGGCGGCGACGTCCCTGCTTGATGTGGCGGCGGCGGCCTCGATCGCTGGTGTGGCGGTGGCGGCCTCGCTTGTTTGTGTTGCTTCCTTGGTCTACTGCTGGGCTGGGCCGAACACTACTAAATTTAACTTTTCCCCATATTTTTTACACCTTGTTGGGCTGCCGCGCTCAATCCTAACTGTTGAAGGAAATCATACCTCTCCTTTTTTTTAGGAGAAGTAAAAGGTATTGTAAAACAAGTCATTCTTTATCCCCAATCAAGAACTGACCCCGCAGTCAGAAAAATTAATTTCCCCAAAAATGACCGAGAATCGAGTGCTGGATATAATACCTTCAGAAGGAGAGCGCATCTAGGAGGGCTAGGAGATCCTGTTGCAGGTCATCGTACGACGGCACCTCCACTTCTAGCGGTTGGTCAGATAGTCCGTACCTCGCTAGTCCAGACTGACGGCGTCGTACCCGGCCATGACCAGCATCAAGAAGCATCAGGAAGGACCTCTGCCAGAGAAGGCGACGCACCAGCGATGCCCTCGAACACCAAAACACGCACCGGCGATACCTCCGCCTCCTACAATCTCCATTTCGTTTCCCAAAGCCACTTCCTCGGCCTTCTATGATCTCCTGCACCACAGCTGAGACTGGACGGGCGACACGTCGCGATGACCACCACGCCCCGCTCCCAAAACCGTGTAAGAGGTAAGTGTTGGGGAAGGGGGCGGCGAAGGGGGCGAGGTGGAGATATAGCTAAGCCTGCCGGGGTTATGGGTCGCGGCGGCTGTGTTGCCGGAGTTGTGACAGCCAAAGATCGCCTGTGGAACTCCATCCAGCGAGGTCAAATCCTCATGGACCCAGCACCTGAATTTAAATCCTCATGTACGCGAATTTAGCTTCCTATTTATACTTGATGCCTAGGCTAGACCTGGTAATCATGAAATTTATCTTGAGGACTATGCTTTAGTATTTTACCAAGATTAAAAATCTTAGTTCATGCCTATGGTTGTATGAAGTGAAATTCTCTCCATTTTAAAATACCTTTTCTTTTAGGTACCTTGGTATACCTAATCATCACAGAACGCTTCGCAACGCGGAATGGAATCTGATAGAGTCTGGTTTTGCTTCTAAACTGGGTTGCTGGCGAAGCAAAATATTATCGTATGGTGATAGTCTTGTTCTCATTAACTCTGTATTAACAAGCTTGTCTATGCTCATGTTGTATTTTCTTGAAATTCCGGTTGGCATTTGATACGTCCAAAACGTATCTACTTTCCCGAACACTTTTGTTATTGTTTTGCCTCTAATTTGTGTATTTTGGATACAACTAACACGGACTAACGCTGTTTTCAGCAGAATTGCACTGGTGTCTTGTTTTTGTGCAGAAACTCGACTTTCAGGAAAAACCCCGGAAATAATCGCAATGAGCCTATTTTTACCGTGAAGATGAGAGGCCAAAAGGGCGAACCAGGGGGGCCCATGGCCCCCACACCATGGGCTGGCGCGGCCTACAGGGGGGTGCGCCGCCCTATGGTTAGGGCGCCTCGGCGCCCCCCCGACGCTCTCCTGTTGGAGATATGCCCAAGAGGCAATAATAAATGGTTATTATATATCTTTGTGTTTATGATAATGTTTATATACCATGCTATAATTGTATTAACCGAAACATTGATACATGTGTGATATGTAAACAACAAAGAGTCCCTAGTAAGCCTCTTAACTAGCTTGTTGATTAATAGATGATTAGTTTCATAATCATGAACATTGGATGTTATTAATAACAAGGTTATATCATTATATGAATGATGTAATGGACACACCCAATTAAGCGTAGCATAAGATCACGTCATTAAGTTATTTGCTATAAGCTTTCGATACATAGTTACCTAATCCTTATAACCATGAGATCATGTAAATCACTTATACCGGAAAGGTACTTTGATTACACCAAACGCCACTGCGTAAATGGGTGGTTATAAAGGTGGGATTAAGTATCCGGAAAGTATGAGTTGAGGCATATGGATCAACGGTGGGATTTGTCCATCCCGATGACGGATAGATATACTCTGGGCCCTCTCGGTGGAATGTCGTCTAATGTCTTGCAAGCATATGAATAAGTTCATAAGAGACCACATACCACGGTACGAGTAAAGAGTACTTGTCAGGAGACGAGGTTGAACAAGGTATAGAGTGATACCGAAGATCAAACCTCGGACAAGTAAAATATCGCGTGACAAAAGGAATTGGTATCGTATGTGAATGGTTCATTCGATCACTAAAGTCATCGTTGAATATGTGGGAGCCATTATGGATCTCCGGATCCCGCTATTGGTTATTGGTCGGAGTGAGTACTCAACCATGTCCACATAGTTCACGAACCGTAGGGTGACACACTTAAAGTTGGATGTTGAAATGGTAGAACTTGAATATGGAATGGAGTTCGAATATTTGTTCGGAGTCCCGGATGAGATCCCGGACATCACGAGGAGTTCCGGAATGGTCCGGAGAATAAGATTCATATATAGGATGTCATTTTATGTGTTTGAAAATGATTCGGAAGGTTCTATGGAAGGTTCTAGAAGGTTCTAGAAAAGTCCGGAAGAAACCGCTAAGGAAGGAGGAGTCCCGGAGGGACTCCACCTCCCATGGCCGGCCAACCCTAAAGGGAGGAGTCCCAAGTGGACTCCCCAAAGGGGGCCGGCCACCCCTCACATGGAAGGGGGGAATCCCACCTCAAGTGGGATTCCCACCTTGGGTAGGTTTCCCTACACATGGAAGGTTTTGGGTTGGGGTCTTATTCGAAGACTTGTACACCAACTCTTGGGTGTTCCACCTATATAATGAGGGCCAAGGGGAGGGGGCCGAACACACCAAAGCCATAGCTTGGCCGCACCCCTTAGTGGCCGGCCACCCCCTCTCCCCAAACCCTAGCGGTCTCTCTCCTCCACCACATCCCGCACGCTTAAGCGAAGCTCCGCCGGATTTCTCCACCACCACCGACACCACGCCGTCGTCGCTGTCGGATTCAAGAAGAGCTACTACTTCCGCTGCCCGCTGGAACGGGGAGGTGGACGTCGTCTTCATCAACAACCGAACGTGTGACCGAGTACGGAGGTGCTGCCCGTTCGTGGCGCCGGAAGCGATCGTGATCAAGATCTTCTACGCGCTTTTGCAAGCGGCAAGTGAACGTCTACCGCAACAACAAGAGCCTCATCTTGTAGGCTTTGGAATCTCTTCAAGGGTGAGACTCGATATCCCCTCGTTGCTATCGTCTTCTAGATTGCATCTTGGCTTGGATTGCGTGTTTGCGGTAGGAAATTTTTTGTTTTCTATGCAACGTTATCCTACATCTCCTTCGGGCTACTAAACCCCTTCGACCTAAAAACGCCAGGGGGTTCGACCATATTTCCAGAAGATGTCCAGAACTCCGCCGTCATCGCGAAACTCCGCCTCGGGACCAGAAACTCCATTCTGGCACTCCACCGGGACGGGGAATTGGAGGGGATCATCGCCGCCATCACCACCGACGCCTCTCCATCGACCAGCCATGTTTCCCCCATCCATGTGTGAGTAATTCCCCCGCTGTAGGCTTAAGGGGATGGTAGGGATTGGATGAGATTGATCATGTAATAGTCACAAGATTGTTAGGGCATGGTGCCTAGTATCCGTAGATGTTACTTTTATGATATTGTTGCAACTTGTTATGCTTAATGCTTGTCACTAGGGCCCGAGTGCCATGATCTCAGATCTGAACATGTTATTGTTTCATCATGATATGCATTGTTTTATGATCTTACCTGCAAGTTGTATACACACGTTGCTGTCCGGAACCCGAGGCCCCAAAGTGACAGAAATTGGGACAACCGGAGGGGAAGACGGTGATGTGACGATCACATGTGTTCACGGAGTGTTAATGCTTTGCTCCGGTACTCTATTAAAAGGAGTACCTTAATTTCCGATAGTTTCCCTAGAGGCCCGGCTGCCACCGGCTGGTAGGACAAAAGATGTTGTGCAAGTTTCTCATTGCGAGCACGTACGACTATATACGGAACACATGCCTATGGATTGATTAGTACTTGGATACCGCTTTATTATTATCTGCAAATGCCCTACCATGATTGTTATATGAATTCTCTCATCCATGCAACGCCCGTTCATCCATCCCTATGCCTACAGTATTTTAATCCTGCTGTTATTTCACTACTCCTACTGCTATAAAACTGTTGCTACTGATAAACTCTTGCGAGCAAGTCTGTTTTCAGTGCGAGCTGAATTGACAACTCCGCTGTTAAGACTTACAAATATTCTTTGTCTCCCCTTGTGTCGAATCAATAAATTGGGTTTTACTTCCCTCGAAGATTGTTGCGATCCCCTATACTTGTGGGTCATCAAGACTATTTTTTGGCGCCGTTGCCGGGGAGCATAGCTTTATCTGCAAGTTCACTTGGATTGATATTGTTCGTTGCAAATCCTCCATCATGGGTAAACCTCGCGATACTAAAGTCACCATATTACCATCCACTACAAGAAAAGGTACAACTCTGAGTACTTCTGCTGCTTTTGATTCACCATCTGTGATAAGTCAACTTGTTTCACCACCACAAGCTTCACGTGTTGGTATTTCTGCTGAATCTGAAAATTCCTCTGATAATTTTGATGATGCTTCTACTATGCTTGATAATACTGGTTCATTAGGTCCTTTTCTAGATGCTACAATTCCTAGGTCTAGACAAATTGAAAATACTGAAACTCCTAATGAAAATACTGTTACACCTGTTAATTCACCTGAGTCTGATGATCTTGATGAAGATTACGTGGAACTTGATGATGATTTTATTGATAAATGCAATGCTACTACTATCACAAGTAACCTTAAAAAGCTTATTGCACAACATGCTGTTAGATATAAACTGTCTCCTGATCCTAAATTTGCCACATCTCCTATAAACATTAAGGATAAAGATTATGACTTTTCTCTCGATTTATCTCATGTATCTATTGTTGAGAAAACACCTTTCTGTGGTACTGAAAAAGAGTGTGATGTAGAGCACATGAATGAACTTTCTACTTTAAGTAGCTTGTTTTCAGATGATGTTAAGATGCGTACTTATTTTGTTGCTAAGATTTTTTCCTTTCTCATTAAAGGATGATGCTAAGATTTGGTATAATAATTTGCCTCCTGATTCTATTGATAGTCCAAGTTGTTTGCTTTATGTTTTCTTTCGGAAATACTTTCCCGCTAGTGCTCAACATATTGCTCTGCAGAAAATTTATAGTTTTGATCAAGAAGATGGAGAGAATCTGCCTGAAGCTTAGGCAAGATTTTGCTCTCTTATTAGATCTCGGCCTGGACATGATTTGGAGAAGCATGATGTACTTGATATATTTTTATAGTGGACTAACCATTGAGTCTAGGGCATACCTGGATAGTTGTGCTGATTGTGTTTTCAGGAAAAGAACTCCAGATGAGGCTGAAGAATTATTGGCTAAGATAAGCAAAAATCATGATGATTGGTCTACACCTGAACCAACCCCGACACCAATACTGAAGAAGAGGGGTATGATTGAATTAAATGATGAAGATATGAGGGAAGCTAAGAAATCTCTTATGGAGAAAGGTATTAAATCTGAAGATGTGAAGAATTTACCTCCTATAGAAGACCTATGTAAGATAATTCCCCCTTCATCCACAATTGAGGTACATTCTCTTCAACGCTTTGATAGAGGAGATATCCCGTACTCAAAACCTCCTGATCAATGTTTAGATGAATTTGATAATTATATTGTTAAGCAAAATAATTTTAATATGAGAGTAGAGAATCATCTAATAGAAAATTCTCAAGCTATTAGTAAATTGCATGATATTGTGGAGAGAACCTCCAATGATTTTAAGATGCTTGTTAAACATTTTAATATGATTCAAACTCAAATTGATTAACTTACTAAAGTGCAAAATGACTTGTTGAAAAATACTCATGAAGAAAAACATGCTTATGAAGTAACAACTAGAGGCGGTGTTTCTACCCAGGATCCTCTATATCCTAAAGGGCACCCCAAAAGAATTGAACAAGATTCTCAACGAACTAAAGAAACTGATAGTCCTTCTAAGAAAAAGAAGAAGAAACATAAAACTGTTGTAGAATCCTCTGAACCTGTTAATGATCTTAATATTATTTCTATTTCTGATGCTGAAACTCAAAGTGGTAATGAACATGATGAAGATAATGATAAGAATGATACTCCTGATAAAGAAGAGATTGAAAAAGAACCTGAAAAGCATGCTAAAAATAAAAGTACACTAAAGAAGATTTTATTGCTAAGAAACATGGTAGTGAAAGAGAACCTTGGGTTCAAAAGCAAATGCCTTTTCCTGCTAAGAAACTGAAATCAAAGGAGGAGGAACATTATAATAAATTTTGTGATTGGATGAAACCTTTATTTTTGCAAATCCCTTTGACTGATGCTATTAAATTGCCTCCTTATTCAAAGTATATGAAAGATATTGTCTCTAACAAAAGGAAAATTCCAAATGAGGAGATTTCCACTATGCTCGCTAATTACTCTTTCAATGGTAAGGTTCCAAAGAAGCTGGGAGACCCGGTATACCGAGCTATTCCTTGTTCCATCAAGAATAATTATGTTAGAACTGCTCTATGTGATTTGGGAGCAGGAGTTAGTGTGATGCCTTTTTCTCTTTACAAGAGACTTGATTTAGATAAGTTGATACCAACTGATATATCTTTGCAAATGGCTGATAAATCTACTGGCTGTTCTCGTTGGTGTATGTCTGTTCAAGTTACTCAAAATTGCTTAATATTAACTAATTTTGTTGTGTTGGAAATGCTCGAAGATGATAATATGTCTATTATTCTTGGAAGACCCTTTCTTAATACTGCAGGGGCTGTTATTGATTGCAATAAAGGAAAAGTTACTTTCAATGTTGATGACAAGGAACATACTATCTATTTTCCAAAGAGGATTGATAAAGTATATGGAGTTAATACAATTTGTAATTTGAAAACTATCAAGGTGGGATCATTTGATTGTCCTATATATGAGCCTCAAGAAGAATATCAAACTCTTGTGATTGGATCTATATCAATTCAATATAAGGTAACATGATTGATTTGAGGTTTATTTCTTCTTATGTCATATAAAATTTATTTGGTAGCAAGACTTGATCAACCTTGTTAACAAGTATATTTTAATGCATAAGAGAGCTAAACAACACTTCTTTCTTCCTCAACTTGTTTTACTTGCTGTAGCACTTTTTGTTTTGCAAGATGCTTTAGTTGTTTAAGATTTTGGAAATCATTTTCCTGCGCTGTAATAATTACTTTAACACCCAAAAATGTGCATTTTTCGAAGTTCTCAAATTTTACAAAAATTATACTATTAGTCTTATTTTTCGAAGGGGCACCTGGGAGCACCTGGGGATGACCAGTGGGGCACCCCAGGGTGGCACCCCACAGGCCGGCGCGGCCAGCAAGGGGGGCGCGCCACCCTGTGGTGTGGGCCCCTCCTTGCCCCACTTCTTCATCTCTTTCTCCCATCTCACTCTCTCTCCCGAAAAAACTCGTACTCACTTTCTCTCACTCGCGTTTCTGCTCAAGAGGTCAAGATTTCTCGATCTCTTTGCTCAGCCCAGATTTCTGTCTGAAATTTGGCACATTTGCTCTCCGGTATGTGACTCCTTTGATTATCCAATTAGAATTTCGTCTGGTTGAGTATATATTGAATATTTTGCTGCTGTAGGTAATGATGACCCACAAGTATAGGGGGTGTATCGTAGTATCTTCGATAAGTAAGAATGTCGATCCCAACGAGGAGCAGAAGGTGTTGGCAGCAGTTTCGATGAAGGATTCACTGTAAATGCTCACAGACAAGTATTCAGGGGTTTTGATATTGCAGATAAATAAAGTACAAGTAAATAAAATGCTAGAGAAATAATTGCAGCGAGTGGCCCAATCCTTTTTAGCACAAAGGACAAGCCGGTTTGTTTACTTATAATGACCAAACGTTCCTGAGGACACACGGGGATTTTAGTCTAGTACTTTCGCTTCATACAGCTCGATTAATCTTCATTGTTTTGATAAGTGTTGTGTGGGTGAACCTATGCTAATGCACCGCCCTTCCTAAGACTAATACATACTTGTGATTATACCCCTTGCAAGCATCCGCAACTACAAGAAAGTAATTAAGATAAATCTAACCACAGCCTTAAACTGCGAGATCCTCGCGATCCCTCCCGCATCGATATACTAACGGGGGCTTAGGTTTCGTCACTCCGGCAACCCCGCAATTAGCAACCGAATACAAGATGCACTCCCCTAGGCCCATAAATGGTGAAGTGTCGTGTAGTCGACGTTCACACGACACCACTAGAAGAATGACACCACAACTTAAATATCATAACATTGAATATTACTCAACCATAATTCACTACTAGCATTTAGACTTCACCCATGTCCTCAAGAACTAAACGAACTACTCACGAGACATCATATGGAATACAATCAGAGGTGATATGATGATGAATAGCAATCTGAACATAAACCTTGGTTCAATGGTTTCACTCAATAGCATCTACAACAAGTATAGAATAACACCGGGAGAGTTTCCCCTATCAAACAATCAAGATCCAACCCGAATTGCTACAGCGGTGACGAGGTGCAGCGGTGGTGATGGCGGTGTAGATGGTGGAGATGATGATGATGATGATGGAGATGATGTCCCGCTCGATGACGATGGCGATGGCGTCGATTTCCCCTCCGGGAGGGAATTTCCCGGCGGATTCCTGCCCGCCGGAGAGCTCTTTTCTCTCTGGTGTTCTCCGCCCCGCAGAGGCGGCTGTAACCCTTCGTGAGGATCCCTCCGTGGCTTAGGTTTTCGGGACGAAGGAGTACGCGAAGAAAAGGAGGCGAAAGGGGCTGTGGGGCCCCCAGAGCACAGGGTGGCGCGGCCAGGCCTTGGGCCGCGCCGCCCGTGGTCCGGGCCCACGGTGGCTCCTCTCTCGCTCCCCCTTTTGGCTCCCTCCGTCATCTGGAAAAATAGGAATTTTCGTGAAATTCCCTTCCACGATTGATCTTCCGAAATATTGCGTTCGACGGCGCTTTTTCCAGCAGAATCTCGGCTCCGGTGCTTGATCCTCCAATAATGATGAAACATGCAAAATAGATGAAATAACATAAGTATTGTATCCCAATATGAAATATATCAATGAATAACAGCAAATTATGATACAAAATAGTGATGCAAATTGGACGTATCAACTCCCCCCAAGCTTAGACCTCGCTTGTCCCCAAGCGAAACTGAGCTCGATAAACAAGACCACATGTTTATAGAGTGAAGAGTCGATAAATAAAATACGGACAAGAAGCATCATATTCATTCACACAAGACATTCTAGTAAACAACTTCCTCATATAACTCATCTCGAAATAAGTAAAGAGAAATCACAAGTAAAGGTGCATAAGAAATCATAGTTGGTGATGGCAAACTTTGTTCTTGGTCAAAGAACTACTAACGGATTGTACTTCTAAGCAAAGCTTTCATATTAGAATTTATAGCTGAGCCTTCATATTTAAGCATGACAATCTCTTCATAATCATTGAATACTTCAAAGTCATATTCATTCAGACAAAATTGGTACTAAACAAGAAAGTATAAAAGACATGATCAACTGAATCATAGCATAAATGATTGGTTCACAACAACTCAATTGCTTGCTTGAGATAGAGAGAAATAGGTTTACTGACTCAACATAAAAGTAAAAGATAGGCCCTTCGCAGAGGAAGCAGGGATTAAATCATGTGCTAGAGCTTTTCAAGTTTTGAAATCACATAAAGAGCATAAAAGTAAGATTTTGAGCGGTGTTTGTTGTTGTCAACGAATGGTAGCGGGCACTCTAATCCCCTTGCCAGACAAACCTTCAAAGAGCGGCTCCCATTTTATTTTTGTTTTTGGGTGGCACTCCTTCCAACCTTTCTTTCACAAACCATGGCTAACCGAATCCTCGGGTGCCTGCCAACAATCTCATACCATGAAGGAGTGCCTTTTTATTTTAGTTTTATTATGTTGACACTCCTCCCCACCTTTGCTTTCTCAAGCCATGGCTAACCGAATCCTTCGGGTGCCGTCCAACAATCACAAACCATGGAGGAGTGACTATTTTGATTAATTAATTCGGGACTGGGAATCCCATTGCCAGCTCTTATTGCAAAATTATTGGATAAGCGGATGTGCCGCTAGTCCATTGGTGAAAGTTGCCCAACAAGATTGAAAGATAAAACACCACATACTTCCTCATGAGCTATTAAACATTGACACAAATAAGGAGTAATAGTTGGAATAATTTAAAGGTAGCACATGAAGTATTTACTTGGAATGGCGAGAAAATACCATGTAGTAGGTAGGTATGGTGGACACAAATGGCATAGGTTTGGTCTAAGGTTATGGATGTATGAGAAGCATTCCCTCTCGATATGAGTCTTTGGCTAGCAAGGTTTGATAGCAAGCATAAAGTTGAGGGAAACAAACAAATATACATATGATAGAAACAATCATGCATCTTTCTCATAAGCACAAGCAATTTTAACTTTAGAATACTAAGCATAGAGATAATAGAGTAATGTATCTAAGTGTATTTCTCTCTTCTAATTAAACATCAGGGTGTTGTTGCTATTGACCAATGCTAAGTTTGCCAAAACCAAATAGATTTACTTAATGCTCCCAAAGTGATATCAATACTCATATCAAGAGTAATCATATAATGGAGATTGCAAACTAAAATAAGGTGTGCAAAAAGTAAATGATAAGACTTCTCATTAATATTCCATAACGATAACTCACACCAACGGATACATAGATAACTAAGAGAGATACTTCCACATTGCATACTATTCTATATAATAACTTCCCTACTCATGATATGACACTACTTGATAGTAAAAGATAAAGGTGGTGATGTGATACCGCGGCACTCCCCCAAGCTTGGAACAAACCAAGGGGATGCCAATACCGATGATGAATTACTCCTTCGGTGATGGTGGTGATGGATTCTTCTCGACAAGCTTCACGACAAGCTCTCGTAAACCTTCAATCTCATAGGTGAGGTTGCGAATCATCTCCGAGTTGTGCTCAACGCGGCTCATAATCATATCCGGTGGTGAATCCCAACTCTTAGAATTGTTTCCCCATCCTTCAGCTTCAGATTTCATCTCTCCTGCATTGTC
The DNA here is from genome assembly GCF_022539505.1 of Lolium rigidum. Classification (NCBI taxonomy): domain Eukaryota; kingdom Viridiplantae; phylum Streptophyta; class Magnoliopsida; order Poales; family Poaceae; genus Lolium; species Lolium rigidum. The sequence goes on along the minus strand of NC_061510.1, from coordinate 3,289,138 downwards.
AGAACGATTTATATCCCAATTACTCGGCAACACTACCTTGGGAGTTCTTTCAGTTTGACGATCGTAGATTAGATTGCGGTAAGGGTTGTAATGGCTCGGAGAAGATGTCCTTGGAGCCAAGTAATGACGTGGAACCGCTCCTCCGGTAGTGATTCGTGCACTCCTCTTGACGTCGGATGGATTTGATATCACGCCAATACTTGCAACGGTGGCTTGCTGGTGTTCCTGCGAAGCTTCCTCCACTTCTTCCTCATCATCTCTTGCATCTTCTTTCTTCAGCTCCGGATCTTGAATATTTTCCTTCAAAGGTTCCTTGTCCTTGTTGTTGGAGGCCATGGTGCTTCTAGATCAAAACAAATCTGGCAGAAAACAGCTCGAAACAAAACACGACGAGAAAACGATATTACGGACCTCCAGGGGTCCGGGGGATTATATAGCAAATATTTTTACGACAAAAGGAAGATTCCAGGTCGAAAACGAGTCGGAAAGGGGCAACGAGGCGGCCAGACCATAGGTCGGCGCGGCCAGGGTGGGGCCCGCGCCGGCCTATGGTGGCACGCCCTCGTGCGTCTTTTCCACTCCGTTTCGATTCCGCAATTTTTCATATTTTCTAAAAACAGCAGAAATAATGTTCGGAAAGGTAAACGCGGACTTTTTATTACCTGTACTGTTACCTATTCAAAGTCCGAGTTCGACGGACTGTCAATTTGTCCTTTGATGAAGGCCTCCGGTGTTTCCACTTGAATAATATCAACATCAACATTATAAGAATCACCCGAGATATAATGCTTGAGTCTTTGTCCATTCACCACTTGTGTGGCATTGCCTTGGAGAGAGCTAATTTTAATTGCTCTCGAACGATACACCTCCTCAACAACATATGGTCCTTCCCACTTTGAGAGTAATTTCCCTGCAAAGAATCTGAGACGAGACCGATACAATAGAACTTGATCTCCAACATTAAATTCTCTTTTAATGATCCTTCTATCATGCCACTTCTTAACTTTTTCTTTAAAGAGTTTAGCATTTTCATAAGCTTCATTTCTCCATTCATCTAGAGAACTTAATTGCAACAACCTCTTATTACCGGCTAATTTAGGGTCTTTATTTAATTCTCTAACAGACCCAATAAGCTTTGTGCTCTAGTTCTAGAGGTAAATGACAAGCTTTTCCATAAACCATTTTATAAGGTGACATTCCCATAGGATTTTTATAAGCAGTTCTATAAGCCCATAGTGCTTCTTTCAATTTGCTAGGCCAGTTCTTTCTAGATTTATTAACAGTCTTACCTAAGATACCTTTAATCTCTCTATTTGATAACTCTACTTGACCACTAGTTTGAGGGTGATAAGCAGAAGCAATTCTAAGATTAATACCATACTTAGCAAGAGTTTTTCTAAAACCTCCATGAATAAAATGAGAACCTCCATCAGTCATAATATATCTAGGTACTCCAAATCTAGGAAATATAATATCTACAAGCATTTTTATAGAGGTCTCACCATCAGCACTTTTTGTAGGTATAGCTTCTACCCATTTAGTAACATAATCAACAGACGACAAGTATATGAGTGTTACCGTCCGAAGAAGGGAAAGGACCCATGAAGTCGAATCCCCAACAATCGAATGGTTCAATAACAAGAGTATAATTCATAGGCATTTCATTGCGTCTGGAGATATTACCAACTCTTTGACATTCATCACAAGATAAAATAAATTTCCTTGCATCTTTGAAGAGTGTTGGCCAATAAAAACCTGATTGTAGAACCTTCTGCGCGGTTCTATCTCCAGCGTGATGTCCTCCATAAACACTTCCATGACATTTATTCAATATCTCCCGTTGTTCATATTCAGGAACACATCTTCGCATAATACCATCCACTCCTTCTTTATATAAGTGTGGGTCATCCCAAAAATAATGCCTCAAGTCATAAAAGAATTTCCTCCTTTGCTGAGCTGAAAAGGTTGGAGGCAAATACTTCGAAACAATAAAGTTAGCATAATCCGCATACCAAGGGCTCTCTCGCGAGCTCACCTTTATTACAGCCAATTGTTCATTTGGAAAACTATCATTAACAGGAACAGGATCATAAGCAATATTTTCCAATCTAGACAAATTATCACCAACAGGATTATCAGCACCTTTCCTATCTATAATGTGTAAATCAAATTCTTGCAACGAAGTACCCATCTAATAAGCCTTGGCTTAGCATCTTTCTTTGTCATAAGGTATCTAATTGCAGCATGATCAGTATGAATTGTAACTTTCGAATCAATAATATAGGGTCTAAACTTATCACAAGCAAAGACTACAACTAACAATTCTTTTTCAGTTGTAGCATAATTTCTTTGAGCAGCATCAAGAGTCTTACTAGCATAATGAATAACATTTAATTTTTTATCTACCCGCTGTCCAAGAACAGCGCCTACAGCAAAATCACTAGCATCACACATAATTTCAAAAGGCAAATTCCAATCGGGAGGTTCGACTATAGGAGCAGCTTGTTAAGGCTTTCTTTAGAGTTTCAAAAGCTTCTTTACAATCATCATCAAAAACAAAAGGTACATCTTTTTGAAGAAGATTAGTAAGAGGCTTTGAAATTTTAGAGAAATCTTTAATAAATCTCCTATAAAACCCAAGCATGACCAAGAACACTACGAATACCTTTAACATCCCTCGGATAGGGCATCTTCTTAATTGCTTCAACTTTAGCTCTATCAACTTCAATACCTCTCTCGGAAATTTTATGTCCCAATACAATTCCTTCATTAACCATAAAGTGGCATTTCTCCGAATTAAGAACAAGGTTAGTTTCTTCACATCTCTGCAAAACTTTATCGAGGTTTCGCAGGCAATTATCAAAAGAATTCCCATAGACAGAAAAATCATCCATGAACACCTCTACAATACTTTCGCAAAAACCATGAAAAATAGCAGACATGCATCTTTGAAAAGTAGCAGGAGCATTACATAAACCAAAAGGCATACGCCTATAAGCATAAGTTCCATAAGGACAAGTAAACGTGGTTTTCTCTTGATCTTTAGCTTTAACGAGCAATTTGTGAAAACCCGAATAACCATCAAGAAAGCAAAAATGAGTATTTTTAGACAACCTCTCTAACATTTGATCAATAAAGGGTAAAGGGTAATGATCTTTCTTAGTAACTTTATTAACTTTTCGAAAATCAATGCACATTCTATAACCTACAACTATTCTTTGGGGAATAAGCTCATCATTATCATTAGGCACAACAGTCATTCCTCCTTTCTTAGGAACACAATGAACAGGACTAACCCATCTACTATCGGCAATAGGATATATAATACCAGCTTCAAGGAGTTTTAATACCTCGTTTCTTACCACTTCCTTCATCTTCGGAATTAGACGACGTTGATGTTCAACAACGAGCTTTGCGTCTTCTTCCATATTAATAGCATGTTGGCAAATAGAAGGAGAAATCCCTTTCAAATCATCAAGAGTATAGCCAATAGCTCCTCGGTGTTTCTTCAATATTTCCAATAACCTTTCTTCCTCAATTTCGAAAGCTTAGAACTAATAATAACAGGATATATTTTCTTATCATCAATATGAGCATATTTAAGATTATCAGGTAAAGGCTTTAAATCAAAAACAGGATCTTCCTTTGGTGGCGGTGTTGTACCCAAATCTTCCACCGGTAAATCATGCTTGAGAATAGGTTGGCGACGAAAAATTTCCTCAAGCTCATCTCTTTCTTTCCTAAAAGCTTCACTTTCACTATTCTCCAAATGTTGCTGCAAAGGATTATTAGGAACAAGAACAATAGATGCACACTCGCTCCATTTTAAAATCATTACTAGGCAAGTCAGCTTTATAAGGAGTTTTGGTAAATTTAGAAAAGTTAAATTCATAAGGTTCACCAGACAAATCTAGTCAAAATTTTCTCTTTCTTACAATCTATAATAGCTCCACAAGTATTTAGAAAAGGTCTACCAAAAATGATAGGACAATGATCACTAGCAAGCAGAACCAAGTACCAAAAGTCAGCAGGATATTTAATCTTACCACATAGAACTTCCACATCTCGAACAATACCAATTGGAGAAATAGTTTCTCTATTAGCCGGATGAATAACCACATCAATATCTTCAAGTTCACAAGAACCAATTTCGTGCATAATCTCCGTGTAAAGCTCATAAGGAATAGCACTAACACTTGCACCAATATCACATAAACCATAATAGCAATGATCACCAATTCTAACGAGATAGCATAGGAACACTAACTTGTTTGGATTTATTAGGATGTGAAACAATATTAGAAGCATCTTCACAGAAAATAATATGACCATCCTCCACATTTTCAGTCACAAGATCTTTAACTATTGCAACAGCAGGTTCAATTTTAATTTGTTCTTCAGGTTCTTTAGGTTTCTTTTCACTTTTATTAACCGCACTAGATATGACAGAGTACTCCTTCATTTTAGCAGGGAAAGGAGTTTTTTCAATATAAGCTTCGGGAATAACATTATCAACAGTTTCAACCACTACACATTTGTTTACAGATGAATCAGTTTTATCTTTATACGGTTCATGATACTTATCAAAATTCTTCTTAGGCAGTTCATAATGAGAGGCAAAAGCTCTATAAAGATTTGCAACAACTTGGGAATCAAGACCATATGTAGCACTCATATTACGAAATTTATCGAGTATCCATAAAAGCTTCAATGCATTTATAATCATAAATTATACCTGATTCTCTATCTTTGTCGTTCTCCCATCCTTCGGTATTTTCTTGGATCCGATCAAGAAGGTCCCTTTTAAACTCTTCATTCTTGCGCGTAAATGATCCGGAACAAGAAGTATCCAGCAAGGTCTTGTCTTGAAAAGAAAGTCTTGCATAGAAATTATCAATAATAACATTACCAGGAAGCTCATGAATGGGGCATTTGAGCATTAAAGACTTCAATCTCCCCAAGCTTGGGCAATACTCTCTCCATCATGAGGCCGTAAATTATATATGTGGTTCCGATCTTTGTGAATTTCACTTGGAGGATAAAATTTGGAATAGAATAAAGGCACAATGTCCTCCCAATCAATAGAATCACCATTCTTCAGCAATTTATACCAGTGCGCCGCTTTACCAGACAACGATATAGTGAATAGTTTCTTCCTAACTTCATTCATAGAAATACCTGCACATTTGAATAACCCGCATAATTCATGCAAAAACAAGTAAATGATCACCGGGATGGACAGTTCCATCCCCTTCATAGCGGTTATCCATAACACGTTCAATAATTTTCATAGGTATTTTATATGGTACTACTTCCTCACCTGGCGCTTCATCCACTACCGTTGCAGTAGTAGTAGATTTCCCAAATAGAAATTGAAGAGAAGATCTCTCCATAATGATTTATAGCAGCAGTCCGAAATAAAATCAGCACAACAGTAAAGGTTTTCCTTACCAATTCCACTTACCAATAGCGCTTCACTCACCGGCAACGGCGCCAGAAAATAGTCTTGATGACCCACAAGTATAGGGGGTGTATCGTAGTATCTTCGATAAGTAAGAATGTCGATCCCAACGAGGAGCAGAAGGTGTTGGCAGCAGTTTCGATGAAGGATTCAATCGTAAATGCTCACAGACAAGTATTCGGGGGGTTTTGATATTGCAGATAAATAAAGTACAAGTAAATAAAATGCTAGAGAAATAATTGCAGCGAGTGGCCCAATCCTTTTTAGCACAAAGGACAAGCCGGTTTGTTTACTTATAATGACCAAACGTTCCTGAGGACACACGGGGATTTTAGTCTAGTACTTTCGCTTCATACAGCTGATTAATCTTCATTGTTTTGATAAGTGTTGTGTGGGTGAACCTATGCTAATGCACCGCCCTTCCTAAGACTAATACATACTTGTGATTATACCCCTTGCAAGCATCCGCAACTACAAGAAAGTAATTAAGATAAATCTAACCACAGCCTTAAACTCTGAGATCCTGCGATCCCTCCCGCATCGATATACTAACGGGGGCTTAGGTTTCTGTCACTCCGGCAACCCCGCAATTAGCAACCGAATACAAGATGCACTCCCCTAGGCCCATAAATGGTGAAGTGTCGTGTAGTCGACGTTCACACGACACCACTAGAAGAATGACACCACAACTTAAATATCATAACATTGAATATTACTCAACCATAATTCACTACTAGCATTTAGACTTCACCCATGTCCTCAAGAACTAAACGAACTACTCACGAGACATCATATGGAATACAATCAGAGGTGATATGATGATGAATAGCAATCTGAACATAAACCTTGGTTCAATGGTTTCACTCAATAGCATCTACAACAAGTATAGAATAACACCGGGAGAGTTTCCCTATCAAACAATCAAGATCCAACCCGAATTGCTACAGCGGTGACGAGGTGCAGCGGTGGTGATGGCGGTGTAGATGGTGGAGATGATGATGATGATGATGGAGATGATGTCCCGCTCGATGACGATGGCGATGGCGTCGATTTCCCCCTCCGGGAGGGAATTTCCCCGGCGGATTCCTGCCCGCCGGAGAGCTCTTTTCTCTCTGGTGTTCTCCGCCCCGCAGAGGCGGCTGTAACTCTTCGCGAGGTACCCCTTCTGGCTTAGGTTTTCGGGACGAAGGAGTACGCGAAGAAAAGGAGGCGAAAGGGGCTGTGGGGCCCCCAGAGCACAGGGTGGCGCGGCCAGGCCTTGGGCCGCGCCGCCCTGTGGTCTGGGCCCACAGTGGCTCCTCTCTGCTCCCCCTTTTGGCTCCCTCCGTCATCTGGAAAAATAGGAATTTTCGTGAAATTCCCTTCCACAGTTGATCTTCCGAAATATTGCGTTCTGACGGCGCTTTTTCCAGCAGAATCCTGGCTCCGGTGCTTGATCCTCCAATAATGATGAAACATGCAAAATAGATGAAATAACATAAGTATTGTATCCCAATATGAAATATATCAATGAATAACAGCAAATTATGATACAAAATAGTGATGCAAATTGGACGTATCAGGTAACATGTTTAGTGAGCTTCCATGCTTGTTCTAAGTTGTAAAAATTAGTTTTGATGCATGTTTAGTACTCTAGCAAGTTCCTATAGTAGTTTCCCTCAATTATATACCTTGAAATCAAATTTTATAATGATTGTTGAAAAATTTCAGAAAAAGGAAATGGACAACCACAACTTTGGAGAGGTGTTCGAAAGAGAGACGACGAGCACGGGGAGGCCTTCTAGGACCGCCACCCGATTCAGGCGATCCTATAATGAAGACGTCATCGCACCAAGCTTCGAACCCGAAGAGGACAATGGAGTCCCTAACGCTTCATCTTTCCCATGTTATAACTTTTTGAGTAATGCAGGGTTGCTGGATGATTTCTTGACCCTCGTTGGTAAGGCAGGTTTAACCACCTATATGGAGGATGAGAGGGAGCAATACTACATGCTCACTAAAATCTTTGTGGAGATCTTCAAGTTCAACAACAAGCACTATCACCTGACAGTTGCATTCAGGATCTATGGTAATCCTATTACTATGAAGTTGAAGGATTTTTGTACTGCATTGGATATTGCCCCTGTAGGTACAGCAAAGAAGATCGAGGACAACCCCAATGCTTTGCTGGAGCTCTATCGAGAAATCACCAATGATGATTGCCGCACCATTTAGCGTGGCAAGATAAGAAACATCCAACTCTCCGCCATTAAGTATTTTGCTTATTACCTTGCTACTAGCATTCTTGGTAGGGAGAATACTAGTAATATTTCTAGTTATCATCTTGCTTTCTTAATTGCTGCACTCACTGGAGAGACACCTTATCATCTTGGTGCCCTTGTTGCTCGCCGTTTGTCTAACAAGGGGCCTATTTTTGGAGGAATTATTGCATCGCGCATTTTAGCATATCTAGATCTTCCTCTTGACCCTACTGATGTGAAACTAACCCCTGCTAGGTTAGATATTGCTGCTATGAAGAGTCACCAATTTGTTACAACTGACTCTAGTATGGATAATATTGTCTATAGAATGTTATTTGCTGACGGGGATGAGAGGGAAATCCTCTTGCCACAAACCGATTTGTTCAGTGTTCACAGGAAACCATGGTCGCGCTCTAAGGAGGAGGTGGATGAGCAACTGAAGATACAAGGCTTCCACCAGCAGCATGACTCCGAGGACGCCGAGCCCTCCTACGACTACACCGTCACGTATCCTGGTGCTTCTTCCAGCACATACCCAGAACAGGATCCTTCTTCGTCATACTACGGAGACACCACTTCATGGGGACCGTGGGAATGATCTCCACTTAGGCCAAAAGCCTAAGCTTGGGGGGAGGTATACCGGCATGACTCATTTTTTGCATATTATGGTTGCTGGATACTTGTACATACTTGTTTAGTTTCTTAAAGTGGTTTTCTAATGAGAGGGAGATGATATTTGGGGAAGTGCTGTCTAAAAACAGATTCTGGGCTGTTACCAAAAAAAATCGTGCGCACAGCCAGAACGTTATTTTGAGTTGAAAATTTTTGTGCATGTTCCCCAGGTTGTTATCTAACTTTCATTAGTTGAACACTTTTCGAACTGAGCAATGGAAGATTTTTTGTAAAAATCGATTTCTGTACTGCTGTCAGGTTTTGGCAGATTCCTGCCATCCTGCTTTTCTGTGTTTCTTTTAGTTTGCATTCTCTTGTTTGTGCTTTGTTTCTTTCCTAAAACACAAAAAGACCAAAAATATTTCTGTTGTTTCTCTTCACCATTTGTTTATTTGGTTCTTTGCTCCTATTTTACCTTATTTGCTATCGTTAGTTTGCTATGAGAAAATCTAAAAAGATTTTGCTTTGTTTGCTTGTTTCCTTTTGTTCTTGTTTCTAACCCGAAAACATCAAAAATATTTGTTGTTCTTCTTTGGTTTTGTAAAGTTCATTAGGGAGTTCAGCGGTCTCCGGTGGTTGGAGCTTGGTTTCATTCTATATTATTATTCAAGTTGCACAAGTGAAAGGCAATAATGACGATCTACGGCAACTTGACCGTGGTGAGAGGATGGTATGAACTCTATTTGTTTTCGTTTTTGTACATATACTCATCCATGTGAGCATGCTTAGTTGGTTCATGTGAGGTATATGTCATTTAATGAAAGTCTAGTAGTTCATGATCTCTCATGATTAGTTCCAATCTATTAATAACGAGTAGCATGTCATGAATATTTGCTTGCATTGCTTTATTCATAGATTGGTATGACATTGTGGTATCCTCCTCTGAATAATTCACTTGAATCGACTTGGCACATGCTCACGCATGCGTATTACTAAACAAAAGTCAATTAAGCCTCGATGATTTATTTTGCTTCAGAGTTCTTGTATCACTTTTATGCCTCCGTTAATTTTATTTTGTCGCAAGCATGATTATGACAGTTATTGCTCTCTTGATTGTCGCTTCCCAGTCTATTGCTAGCCTTCACTTGTACTGAGCGGGAACGCTGCTCGTGCTTCCAAATACCTGAAAACCAAGTTGTTCCAAAGTGTCCACCATAAATACCTATGCATGGCATTTCAAACCATTCCAAGTAAATTCTCATGTGCTACCTTTAAACCTTCAAACTACTTCTCAATTTGTGTTAATGTTTTATAGCTCATGAGGAAATATGTGGTGTTTTATCTTTCAACCTTGTCATTTACTCCGGACAGACTTTCACCAATGGACTAGTGGCACATCCGTTTATCCAATAATTTTGCAAAAAGAGCTGGCAACGGGGTTCCCAGCCCCAATTAATTAACCTTCATTAATAATTCTCTTCACATGTTTTGCTCGATTCATCGGTAAGCAACTTAACTCTGCAAATAGACACTTCCCCATGGTATGTGAATGTTGGAAGGCACCCGAGGATTCGGTTAGCCATGGCTTGTGTAGGCAAAGGTTGGGGGAGTGTCATCCATAATGAAACTAAAATGCATGTGTAAACAAAAGAGAAGAGGGATGATCTACCTTGCTGGTAGAGATGACGTCCTTCATGGGAGCCGCTCTTGAGAGTCTGGTTGGCGAGGTGGTTAGAGTACCCACTATCATTCGTTGACAACAACAAACACCTCTTAAAATAATTTTACTTCTGTCTTTGAAAAAAATGAAAAGCTCTAGCACATGTTAATCCCTGCTTCCCTCTGCGAAGGGTCAATCTTTTACTTTTATGTTGAGTCACCATCCTTTCTTTGAGTACCTTCTTGAGAGCATAACTGTCATTCTTAGTATAATATGCTTGTCCCAAAATATGATCAGTTGTGGTATAACTTTGATGCTTCTATCTTTGACAATTTTACTTCTAGTGTTTCTATGAACTTCAGAGGTGCATGGGCATTTATGTTTTGCTGTACAAATACAGGCAAGCGAGATACCACTTTATCATATCTTTCTATGAACATTGCAATCCTGCTTATAGAAGTGTTTCATGATGCTTGTTATTAGTTTGTTGGTATCTTTTTCATGATTGACACAGCTACTAGATGACTTTATTTGCATGTACCTTATTATGAATTGCTTAAGCACTTGTCATATCATGAGAATATTTACATCATATGAAAAAATGTGTTCGTGAAAGTTCTTTTATCGCACTCAGTTGTTAACTGAATTGCTTGAGGACAAGCAATAAGCTAAGCTTGGGGGGAGTTGATACGTCCAAAACGTATCTACTTTCCCGAACACTTTTGCTATTGTTTTGCCTCTAATTTGTGTATTTTGGATACAACTAACACGGACTAACGCTGTTTTCAGCAGAATTGCACTGGTGTCTCGTTTTTGTGCAGAAACTCGACTTTCAGGAAAAACCCCGGAAATAATCGCAATGGGCCTATTTTTACCTTGAAGATGAGAGGCCAAAAGGGCGAACCAGGGGGGGCATGGCCCCCACACCATGGGCCGGCGTGGCCTACAGGGGCGGTGCGCCGCCCTATGGTTAGGGCGCCTCGGCGGCCCCTCGACGCTCTCCTTCGGGCTACTAAACAACTTCGACCTAAAAATGCCAGCGGGTTCGACCATATTTCCAGAAGACGTCCAGAACTCCGCCGCCATCGCGAAACTCCGCCTCGGGACCAGAAACTCCGTTCTGGCACTCCGCCGGGACGGGGAATTGGAGGGGATCATCGCCGCCATCACCACCGACGCCTCTCCATCGACTAGCCATGTTTCCCCCCATCCATGTGTGAGTAATTCCCCCGCTGTAGGCTGAAGGGGATGGTAGGGATTGGACGAGATTGATCATGTAATAGTCACAAGATTGTTAGGGAATGGTGCCTAGTATCCGTAGATGTTACTTTTATGATATTGTTGCAACTTGTTATGCTTAATGCTCGTCACTAGGGCCCGAGTGCCATGATCTCAGATCTGAACATGTTATTGTTTCATCATGATATGCATTGTTTTATGATCTTACCTGCAAGTTGTATACACACGTTGCTGTCCGGAACCCGAGGCCCCAAAGTGAGAGAAATTGGGACAACCGGAGGGGAAGACGGTGATGTGAGGATCACATGTGTTCATGGAGTGTTAATGCTTTGCTCCGGTACTCTATTAAAAGGAGTACCTTAATTTCCATTAGTTTCCCTAGAGGCCCGGCTGCCACCGGCTGGTAGGACAAAGTCATGTTGTGCAAGTTTCTCATTGCGAGCACGTACGACTATATACGAAACACATGCATATGGATTGATTAGTACTTGGATACCGCTTTATTATTATCACGCAAATGCCCTACCATGATTGTTATATGAATTCTCTCATCCATGCAACGCCCGTTCATCCATCCCTATGCCTACAGTATTTTAATCCTGCTGTTATTTCACTACTCCTACTGCTATAAAACTGTTGCTACTGATAAACTCTTGCGAGCAAGTCTGTTTCCAGGTGCAGCTGAATTGACAACTCCGCTGTTAAGGCTTACAAGTATTCTTTGTCTCCCCTTGTGTCGAATCAATAAATTGGGTAATACTTCCCTCGAAGACTGTTGCGATCCCCTATACTTGTGGGTCATCAGCATTCGGAAACGGCTTGACTTTTATCGATCTAGTTTCTTTTGGCAGTCCGGTGAAAATAGAAACAAATATCGTCTATCAAAATGGAGTATGTTATGTCGGCCTAAGGACCAAGGGGGTCTAGGTATCGAAGCCCTTGAAATTAAGAATATATGTTTTCTTAGCAAATGGCTATTTAAGCTTATGTCTGAGGATGGTATGTGGCAACAAATTTTACATAACAAATAACTTAAACACAAAACTTTGGCTCAAGTGGAGGCGAAGCCCACAGATATTGCCTTTTGGAAGGGGTTTATGTGGGTCAATCGTGATTTTTTTTGCTAGAGTATTTTTCAAAGTGGGATGCGGGTGACATGGGTATACCCTTCGGGTACCCATTATTAGTATACCTGGCTCGGCTCGGCCCAATATGGACAAGGCCCAATAGGGCAACCCGAAGAAGTAGTCGACTAGGACTCTTGTAAAACCCTAGGCTGGTTGCATATATAAAGCTAGCAAGGGCACCCGAAATAAGGAGGCGAACAGATAGACAGAATATAGACAACATAGCTCCGCCTACGGCGGCACCCTGTAAACACATCTATGATCATATAGTGGATTGCTAGCAGCACGTAGGGATCCCCCACCGAGGGGACCCGAAGCTGGGTACGTCATGTGCCTAATCTCGTCCCCGGAATCTCCATCGTCGCTCTCTCCCGAAACCCTAGTCTACAATCTGTAGGCATTGGCGAGGTGATCCCTCGTCAATTGGCGCCGTCTGTGGGAATCGCGACGGTTGGATTTCGTTATCCGGACGAGATCCGTCGAGAACATCATCAACAAGATTGAAGACAAGAAGAAGAAGCAAGATGGCATCTGGATAAAAAATATCGTTGAGTTCATCACCGATGATGCTCGGATCACATCTGGCTTCAACGTTCAAAATCATTGTCGGCGTCAGTCAAAAAAAGATCGGATATGCGTGCGTCGTACGCAGCGTTCTATTCTTTCAAGACCACAGCATGATTACTCGATGAAGACAAACAAAAAACCGATCTGGTTTCATGTACGCTTTGGCTTGCTACTACTGCACATCAGACAAAAGTGACCAGCACGCGCACGAGTCCAGACAGAAAAGGCAGCCTGACCAAAACTAGGTCAGGTGTTAAAGCTAAGATCCTTCCACCACTTTCCTTTGATTTAATGAAACAGCTACTAACCCATGTATATGCTTAGTCTACTTTTCGTAGATTTTGGCTGATCAATTTTTCCTTCAAATTTATCATACTACTTTATTGTATTTTTTTTGAAATATTGTATTATATATCATTGATATACATGTATGAGGACCATCAGGGTTTGCATGTCGCGGACTCGATATACTCTGAATCCGCGCATCATCATCTACGCCAACTTGACGGTTACGGTCGTACCCGAGCATCGATGGCGCGGCAGTCGCGAAGCATCCCACGCGTCTTGCTACCTTAGTCCAAGTAAAGCAAAGATTCATATGGTCCCGTCCGCGATGGAAGAGCAACTCAGTTCAATCTGGATCATTTTCATTTATAAATTGAACGAAGCCAGGGCTCCGTACAAGATCGGCAGCCTATTTCATGCAAGTGCAAAAGATGTTTACGTAAAGCTATGGACTGAAAAGACTACTTTGTACACCAGCGAAACGCGGATAATTCGACAGATACTTATATTTCATCGCGGACGTTCTCAGCTTCGCCACGGCCCTGTCGGCTTCGGAGGAAACTACATCGCCATCCGACACAAGGACTATCATTGAAACAAAGCTTCGACTACTCTGCTCGGTCGACCGCGCCCGCAATCGCGCACTCGACACACTCGGGGGCTGCACCATTACATTATTACAGCAAATTCATCCAAACACTGGATGCTGCGCCATTACTTCGTTACCACAAATATACTCGGTTACTTGGTGAATTTATTTTCTTCGGTTCTGGATATATCTTCTCCGGCTCAGTGAAATTATTTTCTTCGGCTCAGTGGAATTATTTTCTTCGACTTAGTGGCTTTATCTTCTTAGGCTCGGTGGATTTAATTTCTTCGGATTACTGGACTAGTTTTCTTTGGTTAATAATTGGTTCACTTATACAATATTACCCGATGCATTTTCGGGTCAATGGATTCATCTTCTATGGTTATTACTGGAACTATTTTCTTTGGGTCAATGGATTCATTCTCTATAATATCAATGGATTTATCTTCTATGGTTATTACTGGATTCTTTGGGTCAATAGGTTCATCCTCTATGATATCGGCGGATTCATCTTCAATATAGGATTCATATTGGATGGTGTAATCTTTAATATGGATTCATCTCAAGTACTTCATTTCGGATTTCATCTTCAGTATTTCATCCTTAATGGCCTTCTTTCGGCAACACGGATAATACTCGGGGGCTCGACAACGACTTCGCCCCGAGTAACAATTGTGACACGACGTCTATGCAACAATCATGACATCACCCCAACAGTGCTCGGGGGCTTGGCTATTTCTTCATCAATAATTTGGCGGCATCTACTTTCGCTATTCGGTGGTTTCTACTTCGGCTCGACATTTTCGCTGCACTCGAAGACTTCATTGACTCAGTTGCACGATATACCTTTGTTGACTACGTCGTACTCAATAAGCTAAGTGTTTTTTAATTTACATTGTTGGTTATCATTTACTTTCGCCGCACCCGACACTCGGGGGCTGCGCCATACTTCTTCACTGTGCATCTCAGGTTCACAAAAGAAGAACTACGCCTACAAAAATCTCTTCAAGGAGGAACTCGATGAAATTGTCTTCAAGGAGAAACTCGATGAAATTGTCTTCAAGGAGGAACCCGATGAAATTGTCTTCAAGGATGAACCCGACAAAATCTTCTTCAGGGAGGAACCCGACGAAATCTTGGGAGAACCCGACGAAATTGTCTTCAAAAGAGAACCCAATGAAATCTTCTTCAAAAGAGAACCCGACGAAATTTTCTTCAAGAGAGGACAGGACCCGAAGAATTGTCCTCAGGGAGGACCCGAAGAATTTTCCTCAAGGAGGACCCGAAGAAATTTTCATCAAGGAGGAACTCGACGAAATTTTCATCAAGGAGGAAGCAAAAAAAAAAGGTGAACAAAGCTTCGGGCTCATTGACTCGTCATATTGTTCCGAGCAAGAGCATCGGTGATGTACCCGACAATATAGAATAACCAATATATTCGGCTGTCTCATCACACCCGAGAAAAATATAGAAGAGCCCGCAAAATGGGTCATTGCATCAGCCGAACAAGGCACTCGACAATATATTCTCAGAGCGCTAAAAGTCGCGAATAATCTCTGAATGCCGCAAAACTCTGCGAAGGTAAGACCCCGGATCCGTTCTGAGCGGCGTGGCACCGTCTCTGACGTCGGTTTGCTACTTTTGTCCGTATCAACAGATACGAAGAAAAATCCTAACGGACGCGTTAGGTACCCGATAAAATATGACTGGGACTCGACAGAATGGTAAGACCTTAAGCGGCACCTGTTGAAGTTAACACTAGTATCACAAGATCATGTCCAGGGACGTGATCTAGAAGTAGGTTTTTTCGGATTGCCACTAGAGCAGTTAACTAGTACTTGATCCGTCAGATGAACTAGCCCCAACTACCATTATCCCTGTACAATATAGATATGGATAGCAACGGCTTGGAGTCGATAAAAAGAGAGGCTGCACCCAGAAATATAGTAAAGTTCTTTATCGAGTAGTACAACTTGAGTCTATGCCCAGGTGCAAGCACCTGCCCATAGGCTCGGGGGCTACTCTTATCGAGAGCATTGTTCACCCTCCCGATAAGATACAAGAGAAAGAAAAAATTGTGAAGTTGATTACAAGCAAGTTGAGCCTACACCCAAGTGCAAACACTTGGCTGTAGCCTCGGGGGCTACTCCCATCGGGAGCGCTGGTCGCGCACCCGATAGACAGATAACTTCGACAATCAAGGTTTGTAGACTCAACTCGATTCTACGACTCGAGTGGAGCCTACTCCCATCGGGAGCACATGGATTTCATCAAGTTCTCCGGAAATATAGTTAAGTTCTTCATCGAGTAGTACAACTTGAGTCTATGCCTAAGTGCAAGCACTTACCCATAGACTCGGGGGCTACTCCCATCGGGAGCGCTGCCGCGCACCCGATAGAAAAATAATTTCGAGACATCATCTATGCTACACATGATCTTCGACATGGACCTCGCCTTGTATTTCTTCGACTTCAGAGATGATTATGCTTGGAGTGTCTACGCAAGTCTTCGACTTCCCTAGACACTCAGGGGCTACTGACATGGGTATACCCTTCGGGTACCCATTATTAGTATACCTGGCTCGGCTCGGCCCAATATGGAGAAGGCCCAACAGGGCAACCCGAAGAAGTAGTCGACTAGGACTCTTGTAAAATCCTAGGCTGGTTGCATATATAAAGCTAGCCAGGGCACCCGAAATAAGGAGGCGGACAGATAGACAGAATATAGACAACATAGCTCCGCCTACGGCGGCACCCTGTAAACACATCTATGATCATATAGTGGATTGCTAGCAGCACGTAGAGATCCCCCACCGAGGGGACCCGAAGCTGGGTACGTCATGTGCCTAATCTCGTCCCCGGAATCTCCATCGTCGCTCTCTCCCGAAACCCTAGTCTACAATCCGTAGGCATTGGCGAGGTGATCCCTCGTCAGCGGGTCTACTGTTCTCTTTTAGGAAGATGTTTGGTTCGGTGACTCCCCTCTTGCCGAGCAATATCCGTCTCTCAACAATATTGTACAACACTGTGTTGGTTGCAACTTTCCTTGCCCAATCTCCTCTTAATATTTGTTTTAGGAGAGGATTAAATAATCATAAGTGGAATGCATAGGTACACTTGTGTCAACGTTTGATGTATGTGAATCTTTCTACTGAATCAGATAGGTTCGTTTGGAAACTTAATGACTCCGGCGTATTTATAGTTAAATCTTTATACCATGATTTGATGAATGGACATACTCCTTTTCTTCGCTTAAGATTTCTCTTAAAATTAAAATTTTCATGTGGTTCCTTACTAACAAGTTTCTTCTTACCAGATACAATTTGGCTAAGCCTAATTGGATTGGGTGTCAAAAGTGTTGTTTTTTGATTCCAATGAAACAGTTGAACATCTTTTTCTTCATTGTCCTTTTGCTCAAATTGTTTGGCGCATGTTGTACTGCTCATATAATATTCTACCACCATCTAATATTATTAATATGTTCGATAGTTGGTTGAATGGATTAAATAAATTGGATAAAGTTAGGATTCGTATTGGCGTTTTTGGACAAGCATGAATTGTTATTGTTTTTAACAAGTAGAAGGGAACTAATTTTTTGCAGGTTATTCGAAGGGCTATGCATTGGATCCAGCTTTGAGCTTTGCTCCTCCCGGAGGATCAGCAGAGGATATGGCTACTGGATGCACCGGCTGCTCATGGTTACTCAGCACTTTTTTTTTCCGAGCTACTGGGTAGCGTCATATTAATATACTTGAGAATGTTTAGCCTTTTGTTGCTTCTCATTTTCTTTTGGTTGATTTTTGTCTCAACCTTAGCTGATCCATGATTGTAATAAATTATTGATCCTTTGGTACTTTTTAAATAAATGAAATAGCCGTGTGCATCTGTTGATGCAGAGGCTGGGACGCAGCTCCCATATATCTAAAAAAAATCCAACGAGGTCCGAATGAACGAGGGTTAGGGTTGGCCGGTGTCGTCCTCTTCCCAGCTACCAAACGATGAAACAATGGCACGTGTGCTGGGGCATGTCTGTCGGGCCGGGCTCGGTTACAGGCTTTTTCTGTTTTCGTGCAAAAATTGGCACATGTATGTATCATACCTCTCAGGTGGTTTTGGAGAGTAGTATGAATTGTTTTTGACCTTTGGATGGACGAAAATAGAGGGTTGTTATTTATTTGAGGGTACCACAAAAGAGTTGACCAATTTTTAGACTTCCGTAAGTTCAAGTTTTATTACACCAGAGTGTTCCTTATGTTTCAAGGATTCCACAGATATAAAGTTTGCAATTTTTAGACATACAGAACTCTGGTTACGATTTTTACATAGCGCGGATGACAATTCTGTTAAAACGAAAACTAGGGTGTGTCCAGGACATGTGGCGTGTTTCTACTGGTTGATAACTGTGTCACGCAGATCAGCGCTCGGGGCCGTCGGATCTACAGTCAAATGGACGGTCTGGACCGGATTCTGGTTAAGGTCCAAATTTTGACCGGTGTAAGGGTTTGACCTGACATGGCGCTGACGAGGCGCGGACGTGGCGATGACGTGGCGGCAGTGACGGAGATGATGACGGCGGTGGCTCGGGTGGTGCTCGGCGGCATCATTTTGGTGGGGCTTCGGCTCAGCCGGGGCATGGACGGGATGCAGTGCACTGTGGAGGTCCAGGGGGCGTCGACAGCGTCGCCTCAGGAGCTCTCCTTCGGCGACGAGGCGCGGATGGAGAGGTGCAGCGAGGGTGGAGCTCCAGTGGCTAACTCCGGCAGCCTGGCGGTGGGATTTCGGGAGTGGGGTGGGACAGAGAGAAGAGGGAGGCTAGGTCTTTATAGGGGAGAGGTTCGGGCGGTTGGGGGAGGCGCGGGCGAGTGGGGCGGAAGTGGCCGGGGTGGGCGCGTGCAGTGCGGAGGTGTGGGCGGAGGTTGAAGACCCCCGTGACAGGTGAGGCCCGACGGCAGGGGAGAGAGAGAGAGAGAGAGAGAGAGAGAGAGATAGAGAGGGGGCGCGTGGGCCGGTGGTGTTGGGCCGTTTCGGCCGCCTAGGTCGGTCCAGTTGGGCCGCCTTTCCCCTTTTTTTGTTCCTTTTCTTTTTCATGTTTCTTTATTTGCAAAGCCTTTTGGGCACCCAAAAATAATCAGGAAATACAAATAAAATATCGGTGGATTTCTTGTGAAAAGGGCTTCATTTTGGAACCACTTTTTTTTTAATAAAGCTTTTATAAAACCAAATTTTGACGTACATGCCTAAGTGGCTATTAGTGCCATTTTGGGGTTTGGGGTTTTGAAATGAATTTGAAATTTTTCCCTAATGTGCAATGATGACATGGTGCTTATGAGTGCCATGCATGGTGTTAGGAAATTTGAAATTTGGGATGTTACAGTGGGCTAGTGATCCAATAGATCACCGGTTTCTCTGCCTACCATGTGTTTCTTGGTGGTTCCCTCATTTCTTGGAAGACGAAGAAACAGACTGCAGTTTCTCGTTCGAGTGTAGAGGCAGAGTTGCGAGCTATGACTCTTCTGATGGCTGAGGTGATCTGGTTATGGTGGTTATTGGAGGACTTTGGTGTTTCTGCTACTGCATCCACTCCTCTCATGTCCGACAGGTCATGTGCTATCAGCATTGCGCGTGATCCGATGAAGCATGAGGTCACCAAGGACATAGGTGTGGCTGCCCCGTTTTCCAAATTCGGTGTTGTTGATCCACCATGAGTTTAAGGAGGAGGGGGTGGGTGTTAGAGTTGTATAGTCTTCTTTTCTGTATATCCCCATTCTATAAGGGGTTTCCTGCACTTTGACACACCTGGACATGTATTTTTGCCCCCCTATGAATGATAGTTGCCCATTCCAACAGCAGTAGCCGTTGGTGGTCAGTCGGCCGTGCTCAGGTTCATCTACGAGCGGCGGATGGGGTTGTCGAAAAGGCAAGAGATGAGGAAACATGTGGGTAGAGGATGATGGGGTGCGGCGATGCGTTGTCTACCAAGGTTCGTCAAGGTACATACCAAGGTTCGTCAAGGTACATACATGCAGAAGCCGGAGTATACCCCCATTTCGAAAAAAATACATGAATTAGATTGGTTTGGTTCGTTTTTCAAGTACATGGGATGTTTCCTGTCTTGATACATGCTAGCAAGCATCAAACATTTTCATTTTTCATATATCGGCCAAGGCTATGCATGAAAAGAAGCTTCGTTGAATTATTGTATATTACTTTGCAGATTGATATCTTTTTTTCAATCTTTGGGCTTCCAACTTGGAAGGAGCACTTAAATTGATTCTGACGAGCGACGTTGACGAAATAGTGGGAGACTCGCTCCCCCCTAACCCTAACCCCTCCCCCTACGCCCCTCGCCTCGCCGCCGGTGGTCGCCGCCGGGCCTAGCCCGTGCGGTTGACGGCGGTGGCGAGGCCCCCCTCCTTGTGGTCGGCTGGCGGAGGCTCAGAATCCCACGCAAGCAGGCGCTCCTCACGGGCATGGCGGTGGCGTCCGGTCGGCGGATGCGGGCGGCGCGGGCGGCGTTGTCTGGCCAGCGGCTACAGGAGGTGCAAGCGGCGGCGGGAGCAGAGGGCGGCGGCGCATCGAGCGTCTGCTCGGCCTGGAACGATTCCGGGAGGGTGTAGGGCACATGGTGGTTCGGCCGGCCAGGCAGGGGCCCTGTCCCTTTTCGAGCCCCCTTCGCATCTCCTCCGGCAGATCTGGCACTGCCGGCAGCCGGAGTGGTTGCTGGTCGCGGATCTCGCAGCGGAAGTTCCTCTCCATCCAATCCTCAGATCTGGCATCAGCAAGAGTCGTGGTGGTTGTGGGCTGCCCAGATCGTTGGAGATGCTCACTCACCGGGTGACATAGGCATCCCAAATGGGCCTGCCGAAGATAGTACCCGGGGTTTACTGAAGGCCCACTATCCGAAGAATAAGAAGATTCGGGAGCCCAAGATATATTAAGGAAAGCTAGAATTGTAATAGGAAGTGTTATTTGTAATCTGGCGAGATAAGTTAGAAACCGTCCCGGACTCTGTAACTTGTACAAAACGAAACCCTCGGCTCCACCTCCTATATAAGGGGGAGTCGAGGGACAAAGAAAGGATCGAATCTATTGTCAACAGAACCCTAGTTTTCATAATCGTCGAGTACTTTTCGGCTGAAACCTTCGAGATCTACTTGCCCTCTACTTCTAACAAAACCCTAGTCTACAATCCGTAGGCATTGACAAAGTAATCCTTTGTCAATTGGCGCCGTCTCGTGGGAATTAGAGGTTGCAAGGAGCTGATCTCGATGGCACGTTCAAGATCTTCGACTTCGTCGACAGACAAGCAACGCGATGGATCGAGGTAACAAGGAAAAAACTGATCTATTCAATTTTATTCCTCACCCGCCCTCCCGTATGGATGCATGTGCCTATCTGGAGGAGCCCATCATCATGACGTTCGGAGAATTCCGATTTGGCGTCAACAAGGAAGGATCCTATCGTCTCGAAGTTCCGATCTCGTCGGAATTTTCAGCGATCGATTCTAACTTTTCGTCGAGTGACGAGGAGTTTTCATCGCCACGCTTCGTCGACAGCAAGGCAAGCGTAAAGCTCGCTAAGATCTTCAGCAACACATCCTTCGAGTCGTCTGCGGACTCCTTTATAAGCAGTGACTCCAAAAGCGTCGACAGCTTCAACTTCATCGACAAATCTGTCGCCATCGGGAAGGTCTTCACCACTCTGTATGATGGTGTCACCAACCTTGACAAAAATCAAAACACAAAATACCATCAGATCTGTGCAATAGAAGAAGCGGGTACATCAGAACCGCAAACGTCAGAGGCTCTCGACGATTTGGGAAATCCATACGTCGATCCCGCTGATCTCAGAACAGGCCTAGGCACCAAATATGCTGGATCTTCAACTCGCGCAAAAGTCCAACTCCCGCAAGCTGCGTGGGATAGGGCCGCGAGAGCCATGGATGGATCAGAACCAATGAATACTACTGCTACCGTACAAGAGTTACAAGCATATCAATATAGACTTGCTCGGGTAAGCAGAGAGTTGGAAAAACAGACAGCATCCCTGAATAGGAGGAAAGAAGCAGCTTCTGCATCAAGCAGACGCCGAGCAGAGTTAAGTCGCCTTTCAGGAACATCGGGAGATAGTCACAGAGAGGCTCGAAGGAGAGCAAGATCTCGGCTACAAAATATACCCGAAGGAGAGAGGGGAAACCTAATTCAAAATCTTGACATGTCCTTCATGACGATCGATGAAAGGGGAAATATCATCCCAAAAACACCGAAGCAGAGTTACATGGCAACACGAGGCTTACATCCTCGCGTCCGGACCACCTCCCGGGGACCCGAGAGAACCATTGTTCAATATGGCGATGGCTGGAGTAGGAGTTATGGGAACAGCGTTTGCAACAACGCCTCCCGAAGAAAATCCCAGGCAAAATAGTCCACGACCCAATACAGCAGTTCAAGACCCCCCAAGAACAAGTGGAGCAAGAGACACAGCGGTCCAAGTAAGGGTAGATAGAGCGCGACAAGAAAGAAGGGAGCGTCAGCACTCACCAGAGCTTGCCGACGAAGATATGTGTGGGCTCCCGTGCTTTACGAGAAGAGTTCGAAAAACTCGAGTACCGAAAGGGTTCAAGTTACCCGAGAATTTCAAGAAATTCGACGGCCTGCAAGATCCCGAGGACTGGCTCGTGGATTATCTCGAGATGGTAAAGCTGGTAGGAGGAACCAGAGCAACAGCTATGCAAAGTATCCAAGTTCATTTGAGCGGTGCCGCGAGATCTTGGATAAAGAAGCTCCCCCAAGTTCCATCGACAGTACGGGATAACTTCGAGGACATCTTCGTGAAAAACTTCGATCTACCTGCAAAAAACCTGCGTCATTGGAAGAGTTGAGAGCATGTCGACGTAAACACGACGAGTCGATGAGGAAATACATACAGCGGTGGAACATCATAAAGAACTCGGCGAGAAGATATATCTGACGAAAGGGCAATAGATGCGTTCGTGGCAGGAATTCGCCGAGGTGATTTTGTCGAGGACTTAGGGAGAACTAACCCTAAGACCATATCAGCACTCATGGAGATAGCCAATAAATGGGCAGATGGAGAAGACGCAATATACAACAAGCGACACGAGTCGCCAGAAGAGGATCGTGGTCGAAATTATCAAAATAGAAGGCGATTTTCTCGCCAGTTCTACAACAACGATGCTCCCGGCCATATATCGGCTGGTTTTCGAGGAAATCCTGGAGGAAATAGTCGAGATGATTATCAAAGGAGTAATGAGCAACAAGGCGACAATAGAGGTGATTTTCGTGGCAACGAGCAAAATAGTGGACCAAGGACTCAAAGACCTTACGTGTCTCCCGAGGAGATGATGAACGGTCCGTGTCAAATGCACTTTTACCTCGACAACAACGGAAAGAGGCAGTCAGGACATCTCCAGAAAGACTGCCGTAATTTTCAGGCAATGTTGCGAGCCGCAGGAATTGCAAATGCCCAAGCAAATAACAGAAACCCTCGGGAGCCAAGGAGCGAGATCCACCTTCCACCTCCTCCCGCAATTACCGAAGAAAATCGACACCAGCTTAGAATTGCGGCAGCACCACATCCACCTCCATATGTTGACCCCAACTCTAACGGTGCGGTCTCGATGATTCAGAAAGCCAGGCCATCAAACAGGGCGCAGAAAGTAATCTCGCGACAAGTGTTCATGGCAGAGAAAATGCCCCCACCAACAGTCGAGTATTTAAATTGGTCGGGGCAAGACATCGGCTTCACAATCGCAGACCATCCACAGCAAGTTCCTCGACCAGGACAATCAGCACTCATCTTACCCGCAGTAATCGCTAGTTTCGACGTGTCGAGAGTTTTAATAGATGGCGGCAGCAGCTTAAACCTCATGTATGCAGATACATTGAGGAAGATGAACATATCTCTAGCAAATCTGAAACCAACTGACACACGTTTCCATGGGATCACACCAGAGAAGCCAAGTTACCCATTGGGCAAGATCAACCTCGACGTTCAGTTTGGAACCCGAGAAAACTACAGGATAGAGAATTTGGAGTTCGAAGTTGTCGATTTCCCGTCACAATATCACGCTTTGTTGGGACGACCAGCGTATGCCAGATTCATGGCGAGTGCCGCATTATACATATCTGTTGTGGAGGTTGCCTGGGCCCAAGGGACCTATCACAATCAAAGGAAGTTTCGCGTTATCTGATAAATGCGACAAGGATTTTCATCGACTATCAGAAACTTTCGGGATGCAAGCAGAGTATGCGGCGCCAAGGTTCACTGATTATGATGTGCTGCCAGAGGTAGGGAGATCTTCTAAGGAGCCAACTTTCAATACAACCAAGGATTCAAAAGAGGTACAGATCCACCCGACAGATCCAAAGAAAACGACGTCCATTGCCGCAAACATGGATGTCGCATAGGAAAGCGCGCTCGTCGAGTTCCTCCGTGAGCACTGGAAAATCTTCGCATGGTGTCCAGCTCGACATGCCAGGAGTACCCGGGGAACTTGCCGAGCACCACCTCAATTTGGATCCTCTCGCAAGACCAGTAAAGCAACCTTTGCGGCGTTTTCGGAGCCTAGTCGCAAAGCCATGTTATCTGAAATAGATCGACTCAAAGATGTCTGGTTTCATCAGGGAAATATCTACGAAGCCACATGGGTAGCTAACCCGAGTGATGGTGCCGAAAAAACACACAATAGTCCTTCGCATGTGCGTCGACTTCACGTGTCTCAACAAACATTGTCCTAAGGATCACTTTCCCCTCCCAAGGATCGATCAAATCATCGACTCCACGGCAGGATGCGAACGTCTTTCCTTTTTGGACGCATACTCTGGTTATAACCAGATCAGGTTAAAAGAAGAAGATGAAGCCAAGACAGCGTTCATTACACCTTATGGCGTGTTTTGCTACAAAACAATGCCCTTTGGTCTGAAAAACGCGGGAGCAACATACCAGCGGATGATGCAGAAGTGCTTAGCAACACAGATCGGAAAAAATGTACAAGTCTACATCGATGATGTCGTAATAACATCAAAGAAAGGGTCGACTTTGATCGAAGATTTGAAGGAAACCTTCGACAACCTCGACAAGTTCTGCCTCAAGCTAAACCCGACAAAGTGCTCTTTTGGAGTTCCCGCAGGAGAACTTCTCGGGTTCTTAGTATCAGCAAGGGGGATTGAAGCCAATCCCGAAAAAATACAGGCCATTGTTACTATGCGAAAGCCAACAAAGCTGAAAGAGATACAACAGTTAACGGGGCGAGTCGCAGCTTTAAGCAGATTCGTCGCCAGGCTAGGAGAAAAGGCGCTGCCGTTCTACGCATTGATCAAACAGGGGGAAAAATTTCAATGGAACGAGGAAGCAGATAGAGCCTTCGAGAACCTCAAGCGAGCAATTTCGACACCACCAATATTGGTGGCACCGAAAGAGAAAGAACCTCTCCTCTTGTACATTGCAGCCACACCTCGGGTGGTCAGCACGGCCCTAGTAGTCGAGAGAGAAGAAGAAGGCAAGCTTCATGGAGTTCGGAGGCCGAGTATATTTCATCGAGCGGGCATCTGTCGCCCTCCAAACAGCGGTACCCGCAATATCGAAACCGGCATATGGAGTATTCACGACAGCAAGAAAATTGCGACACTATTTTTCGGCGCACCCGATAATAGTGGTCAACGAGGCTCCCTTGTCAAATATACTAAACAACCCAGAAGCTACGGGTCGTGTCTCCCTTTGGGGACTAGAACTTTCCCCTCGGGACATCATGTATGAAAAAAGAAAAGCAATAAAATCGCAGGTCTTACCAGATTTCATTGCAGAGTGGATGGAACTACAAAACACGGGACCCCCAGATTTATCGAGAACTTGGACCATGAACTTCGACGGGTCCAAAAGATTGGAAGGTGTCTGGAGCAGGCGTGATATTGGTATCACCTGAAGGCGACAAGTTGAAGTACGTTCTGCGGATGATGTTCCCAAACGCGTCTAACAATGAAGCAGAATATGAAGCTCTCATACACGGGATGAAGATGGCGAAAGCTTGCGGTGCAACCCGACTGAAAATTTTCGGCGACTCACAATTGGTGGCACAGCAAGTCATGAACCAATGCGATGCAGTCAACGAAAGTATGATAGCATACAAAGAGGTGTACAATGAGCTCGAAAAGTTATTCGATGGTTGCGAGGTAAACCACATCAGCAGGATGAGCAATGATGAAGCCGACGTTCTCGCAAACATCGGGTCACAGTGTCTCGCGATTCCCCCAGGTGTGTTTTGGGAAGAGATAAGCGAGAGATCAACAAAGCCAGCAAAAACAAAAAAGGAGAAGAAAGAGAAAACCTCGAGTATCACCAAAGATACAGCAGAAGAAGAAGAAGAGCAAGAGCTAGTCATGATGGTGCAAGTTCCATGGATGCAGGCTTACATATCATATATCTTAAGGAAAACGATACCCAACGACCCAGTCGAAGCAAGGCGAATAATCAGGAGATCAAAAGCCTTTACCGTGGTAAAAGGGGGGCTGTATAAACGAAGTATTTCGGGCGTGCTACAACGATGTGTTACACCCGAAGAAGGATGAATCATCCTGAAAGATGTGCACGAGGGAATATGCGGGCACCACGCAAGCAGCCGGGCTATCGCGGCTAAGGTTTTCAGAGCAGGATTCTATTGGTTAACAGCAATCGAGGACGCAAAGGAAATAGTGAGAACTTGCGACGCATGCCAAAGATTTGCCGCCAGACCTCACTCTCCTGCAGCAGAACTCATGCCAATCCCATTGTCTTGGCCCTTTGCTCAATGGGGTCTCGACATGGTGGGAAAGCTACACAAAGCCTCGCCAGGAGGTTATGAGTATATGCTGGTCGCTGTCGACAAATTTACAAAGTGGATAGAAGCAAAGCCGATAAATTCACCGGACGGTGCGTCGGCGATTAAATTCGTGAAAAGCATCGTCTTCAGATTTGGAGTCCCTCACAGCATCGTTACAGACAACGGCAACAATTTTACGTCCAAGGAGTTCAAAGCATATTGTGCAGAAGTGGGCATTAAGTTAAGTTTTGCGTCTGTCGCACATCCACAAACCAATGGACAAGTCGAGAAAGCCAATGGCATTATCTGCAATGGCATCAAGAAACGTCTGCTAGGACCATTGGAAAAAGCACGGCATACTTGGCCGGAGGAGCTGCCAAGTGTATTGTGGAGTATCCGAACAACACCAAATACAAGCCGACACAGGAAACACCGTTTTTTTGGTCCATGGCGCCGAAGCAGTCCTGCCGATAGAAATAGAGCACGATTCTCCAAGAGTCACAGAATATGATGAAGAAACCTCGAGAGAAGCCTTGGAGGACGATGTCGATGCACTTGACGAAGCTCGAGATGAAGTCCTGTCACGAGTCGCCAAATATCAACAGGATCTGAAGAATTACCACAGTCGACGATTGCGCCCAAGGTCTTTTCAAGTTGGTGATTTAGTTCTGCGACTCAACCAAAAAAGTCACGAAAAACTTGAGTCACCATGGCTGGGACCTTACATCGTCACAGAGGTAATCGAAGGAGGAGCATACAGAATCAAAGACAAGAAGACAGGGATTGCCGAGCCAAATCCCTGGAATGTGGCACAGCTCAGGCGTTTTTACGCTTAGATGCCGAAATATAGTCTACTTTATAAACATACAATGTACTGAAACGCCCGCGAGTTTTCAGACGCACTCTTTTCCTTTTTCGGGGCACCGAGTGGGGCCGGAGAAGGTTTTTAATGAGGCGGGCTCGCGGTGCTGCAATATAATAAAGATAGTATCAATATAATTTTTCTTTATCGACATGCTCGAAGTCTCCGATCCGACGAATTCCAATATAGTTGCTCGACAAGCCTCACCTTGGTATTAACATACCTCGTGAGTCAATAAAAATACAAAGTAGTACTCAACAAAATAGCTCGGGGGCTGATGATTAGCCAAAACTACATATTTAAATGCCTTGGTTCAAAATCTCGCATTATACAAATACAGCGAATAGCCACCGAAAACACTCGGGGGCTAGACAAACATAGAAATATGATGCTTGCTTCTCAATATAATCACAATTATGGCTTACAAAAAAGAATTATCTACAGAAGGAAAATAATCAGTCTTGATTCAATATATCATCAAGAGTAACTCTGTTTTCTTCAGGAGCAGCGCCAAGAAAATCAGCATAATGACCATCTGCAAAAAAGTCAGCATCCATCCGAAGAAGGTCTTCAATCATTTCTTCGGCTACAGGTGAAACCTTCGTGTTGATACGATCAATACCAACTCTTCGGCGCCGTACCTTCTCGTGAACTTTCTCAACAACTTGGTTCAGATCAAGTTTTGAGTGACAGATCTGAAGCATGATAAGGGCAAATCTGGCGCCAGCTACCAGTTGAGCTCTGACAAAGTTATGGATCCTGTGGGAATCCTTAAACTTTTCCATTAACTCGGGAAGAGTTTTTGGTTGAATATTCCGCGGAAACATAGAGTTATAAACCATCGACAGGGTCTTAGTACAGAAGTCAAGATATTCGCGTACTTGGCAAGCACGATCTTGGAACCTGACAATCTGCTGGGTTCGTTCAGGAGTAGCCCAAAATAAAGAGCCATGGTTCAGAGAAAGGTTGACAAGAAGATTCGTTCTCTCATTTACTCTCAGATCTTCGGCAGCAGCATCAAGAACTGAGCCTATTGGACAACAAGGGAAGAAACTTGGAAGAAGGCACGGCAAAATAAAGAGGAGGCATCAGAAAGTTTGAGATACATACCTAACATATCCGTGCTAGCTTCCAACATCAGCTCGAGCATGCTATTTTCTCGGGCACTAGCTCCTTTTGCTTCCAATATAGCAGCATCCTTAGCAGCCATAGCTTCTTCGGCTTGTCGACGAGCAAGTTGTTCTTGTTCAGATACTCTCCGAGACTGTTCCATCATTGCCAGAGTTTGTTTCTTCGTGGACTGAAGTTGTTGTCGAAGTTCTTGTAAATCTTCTGACAAAGGTGTGCTGGAAGAACCTTCAAGGTAATTGTCATCGGTTCTTACTTTCTTCGACAAGGAAGACGCGGGAGCAGACATCGGGAGAGGAAGGATTTGTTGAATAATTATCAAATATCAACTGGAAAAGAAAATCCCCGAATCAATGATAGCACCAAAAGGAATTTCATTGATTGTAAAAAATTTACATGGCCATTACAAAAGAAGTTCTCCTAAGGGACTGGCAGGGAACTTGTCGCCAAGACTAGAATGGCGACAATAGCAAAGGAAATAAAGAAAGCAAAAACTAGACCTCCGGCCTTGAAGAGCTAGGAGTCGAAGATGGCTTGATCCCGAGATAGGCCAAGATCTTCTTCGTGTTAAGCTTTGCCGCCTTGATCAAGGATCGCCACTTTGCTTGCTCTATTTGCTCCGTGTCGCCAACTTTGGCCCAGTCAATAGTTTGTTGACTATCAGCAACTAGGGCAACAGTGCTTTCCACGGCAACCTTCATGTTCTCATGGCGCATCTTCAGCCCAAGATCTTCGGGAGGATTAAAGCACTTGGCAAGACCAAGGAAAGTTGCGGGCTCCTCTTTCTTCGGGAAGAAGTAGGGGAAAAGCTTTGACAACCCCGCCCTGGCTTCATCCATGCCTTCACGCGCTTCCGTCCCATGAAACTCGAGGAATGAAACGGCGTCAAGAAGAAAATCGTTGTCGGGATCCTCAAGTTCAAATTCTTGAGAGGTCCTATCTGACAAAATAAAAATAGAAATTTTTGTCAACAAACAAGTGCAAAAAAGGAAAATCCAAAGGGTATGCAATGTTGCAAATGCTTACCGACAAAGCGACGACTTTGTGTCTTTATGCGTTTGGTGATCGCCGCTTCGCGAGCAGATTGCGCAGCTTATGTGATCGCTTAGCGAAGTCTCGGCGTCATGCGGACGTTTCCGAAGATCCTCGACACCAGCAAGCATCGGCCTTAGCCTTGTCGGCCTTCTTGCCTAGCTTCAACTGCATCTGACTCGGCCTTCTTACGAGCCTCTTCACATTGCTCTAACTTTTGAGCAAGTGTGTCAGCACGTTCGTTGGCTTCTGCCAGTTTCTCTGATAAAAGGAAGACAAGATTAGCTATAAACGTCGACAAGTCATGTAGAAAGGAAGCAAAAAATAGTCAGGCATTACCTTCAGTCTTGCTGGCGTAATCACGGTACCCAACGAATTGGGCACCGATGCGAAGAAGCTCTTTGATCATAGGATGTCAAGGAGAGACAAAGAAAGAAAATGTTGGCATGAGAAAAATGACGACACATAGGAGCAAACAGAGAAAATATAAACAACGACAAGAGTGTTAGCAACTTACATCATCCAAGAGAGGGTTAGAAGAGCTACTCGATTGAAGAGTAAGCTCTGGATTTATTTCAACCCTTGCCCTTTTCGGTGAAGGGACAAGGGGGCTTGCCGGAGGAGTAGCAGCGCCGACATTTTGTCGAGGAGGCGACGTTTCTTCTCCTTCGACTGGCGTCTCCGAGGCGACTAATGTATGTGACGTACTCGTTCGAGCAGCCACATCAGTAGTTGGTATTTCTTCTTCATCATCACTACGAGCAAGCGTCGAAAATATAAAAAGCAAGATAGACAAGAATCTTCGAGTACAAGTAAACAAGAGAAAGAGTACTTACGAACTGATGAGAGCTTCGAGGTATGGATCATAGCCTGCCTTCTGGTGCGAAGGAACAGCTTCGTCGACTTTGGAGGTGCCGGAATCTTCGGCATCATCTCTTTTCCTTTTGTTCCTTGGAGAAACAGCAGGAGGAGGAGATTGTGCCGACGTAGTGGCTTCAGAGACATCCTCTTTTTCGTCGGATCCCGCAGATTTTCGAGATTCTGCGGGTTCATTTGCAAACGAGGGGGCATCTGGATTATCATCGGAGATTACGGCCCTTTCTTTAACATCCCCACCTTCAGGAAGAGGAGGAAGTGAAACAAGATTTGGGTGGTCCTGAATAAAAAGAGGGAAGGATGTCAGAAATGAATAACAACACAAAAAGCAAGGCAATAGACAAATTACGCGACAATGCTTACCTTGGGAAGCGCATGGGCGGCGCTGTATGGTTTTACGCGATAAGTGGAAGGGATGGAGTCTTTCTTCTTGAGAGAAGAAATCCTACGAATAAGTCTATCCAAATCCTTGACTTCCAGATTCGTCGACAGGCGATCTGCGTCTTCATCGCCGTAATAATTCCGTAAAGGGTTTTGCGAGCTTGAAGAGGCTGCACCCTAGTCCTAAGGAAGTACGCCGTAATTTGGATGCCGAGATAATTCTTTTCCACGAGTGTTTTGCAACTCATGGATACGAGTCATCGGGGCCTCTGTCGAAGTCCTTTCTTCCTCGGTAGCTTCGCGTCCCAAGAACGACAAGCGAAGGATTTTCTCGGCACCGTCAAAAGGAGGAATGTTGTCTTCGGCGCATCCATGGTTTTCTTCACGAATGTACAACCACTTCTTGCGCCACCCTTGAACGGAGTCGTGGAGTTTGACGTCGAAGTAGTTGACGAGAGGAGCGAACAGAAATAACAACGCCGCCTATATTATAGGCGACATTGGCGAAGCCATTACGGCGACAAAAGAAAATGCGCTTCCATAATGCCCAGCTAGAGCTGGACACCAAGGAAGGCTTCGCAGAGGGTGATAAAGATAGAAATGTGAAGGATAGAGTTGGGCGTGAGGTGGTGAAGTTGGAGACCATAAACATAAAGTAACCCGCGAAGAAAAGGGTGAATGGGGGCGGAAAGACCGCGGATGAGATGATCAACAAAACTTACCCGATACCCCATTGGAGGGGTTGGGTAGCTTTCTTCATCGGGGAAGCAAACCGCTTTGGGTTTCTTGGTAATCCCCAGCTTCTTCAAGAGATTGAGGTCCTCGGTTCGTGATCTTGGACCTCTCCCACTCCGCGCAGCTCCCAGATCCGCGGCGGCCATCGATGAATCAGGTGTGTTGTGCCTGGTCAATCGACGCGGTGGCATCAACAATGGCGGAGAGGTGTAGCTACGAAGACAAGAATTTTGGGGGATGTGGAGCGCAGGAAGAAATTTCGCAGAGGAAAGCAGGGGAACGGCGCGAGCGGAAGTGATCGAGGATGAAGAAGAGGACCTTATATACAGGTGCGGTGAAACGACGGAATTGTTGGATGAAAAATGAATGTAGCAGATGATCGCCACGTGGATACAAGGGTACAATGGTACTTTAACATTGACGAGGTTACGTAACGTGTGCCGTAAAAAGGGGAGAACATGTGTCCCCCACTTGCACGACGTGTCCATCAAATCAGGAGTTGGGACCCACAAGGCAGCGAAACAAGTGGTAATGGTCAGTTTCCAAAATAGAGATCGTGGCTATCATCAGCAATGACGTCGTCAAGATAAAAGAAAAATTCGACTATGAGTTTTTCAACAGTTTATCGACAACGTAAGGTTATCTCGGGAGCCTTTGATCAAATACAAGTTTTTGCCCAAATGCTCGGGGGCTACTTTGGAAAAATAGAAAATTTTGAGTATGACAATATAGAAATGGCGAGAGCCTATGACCAAATGCGAACATTTGTTCATAGCCTCGGGGGCTACTCCCATCGGGAGCGCTGGTCGCGCACCCGATAAATATAAAACTGTCGAGAAAGATTATAAATATAGCGGCAACGGATACTAATCCATGGAGCCTACACCCAAGCACAAGTTCTTGGATGTAGCCTCGGGGTTACTCCCATCGGGAACGCTGTTCGCGTGCCCGATGAATTTTATCAAAATAAAGAAACAGAAGTGAGTATATTTCGAGTTACACAGATAACTCTACATATACTCCCATCGGGAAGACAAAATAAGTCATCAAATATGACTCGATAAAATGTGCTATTCCAAAGCCGAAAAGCACTCGACAATATATTCTCAGAACGCCAAAGTTGCGATCAATTTCGAATGCCGCAAATTTGCGAAGGTAAGACCCCGGATCCGTTTCGTCGGGCGTGGCATCGCCAAAGACTGCGCTCGCTATTTTTATCCGTATCAACGGATACGAAGAAAAATCCTAACGGACGCGTTAGGTACCCGATAAATTTGGCCGGGACTCGACAGAATGGTAAGACCTTAAGCGGCACCCGTCGAAGTTTGCACCAAGATCCCGAGATCATGTCCAGGGACGTGATCTTGAAGTAGGTTTTTGCGGATTGCCACTAGAGCAGTTAACTAGTACCTGATCCGTCAGATGAACTAGCCCCAACTACCATTATCCCTGTACAATATAGAATTTTAATGAACAAAAGCTCTCGAATAAAAATAAACAGTTGAGATTTTCCCTGACTCTACGATTCAAGCAAAATCTCGGGGGCTACTGACATAGGCATCCCAAATGGGCCTCGCCAAGATAGTACTCCGGGGTTTATCGAAGGCCCACTATCCGAAGAATAAGAAGATTCGGGAGCCCAAGATATATTAAGGAAAGCTAGAATTGTAATAGGAAGTGTTATTTGTAATCCGGCGAGATAAGTTAGAAACCGTCCCGGACTCGTAACTTGTACAAACGAAACCCTCGGCTCCACCTCCTATATAAGGGGGAGTCGAGGGACAAAGAAAGGATCGAATCTATTGTCAACAGAACCCTAGTTTTCATAATCGTCGAGTACTTTTCGGCTGAAACCTTCGAGATCTACTTGCCCTCTACTTCTAACAAAACCCTAGTCTACAATCTGTAGGCATTGACAAAGTAATCCTTTGTCACCGGGTGATCTGCGTGGGGCAGATGCCGGTGAGATCGGTCGTTGGCTGTTCGGTAGCGGGTGTTATGCGTCGGTGGTGGTTCTAGGTGCTCTGTTGCGGTCCGGCGGCGTGTGGAGTTTGGTTTCAAGGCGGAGACCTTGGTCGATAGGAACCTTGCTGGTTGACGGGCGAGCTAAAGGTTCATGTGCTGGTCGGTGGCCATGGTCGTGTGGGCGACGTGGTCGCGGCGAGCAGCGTGTTTTGGCCGCGGTTCAATCGTCGTTCGACGGCCTAACCCTGTGTAGAAGGAGGAGAGACCACGCTGAGGGGAAACCCTTGTCCGTTTGGGCCATGATGGTGACGTCCGCGGATGTCGTCCCCTTCTTAAAGGCGTCATGGGGCTTCTCTCTGTCTTTGTCAACACCCAGATTTTTAAGTCCAGATGCCTATTATGCCATACATCGCAATCCCAGGAATATTGTTTTTGCGAGACATAATTGATTGATATCACATAACATCATTCATAACAAGCCATAATAGTCTTACATAGAGGGATCACATGATCCAATCTTACAACATAGTGGATCTAGAGATCCTATTACAAAACATATAGCGGAAGCGAAGTAGCGGTTGTGGTCCATCTGTTCCACATGCAACTGTTGACGTCAGGAGTAGTCCTAGTTGTCGTAGACGTCCTGCTGTTCGTCTTCATAGTACTGGTTCTCCTCTTCATAGTCTGGCCATTTGATTAGCCAGGGACAAAGCCATGAGTACTTTTAAAGTACTCGCAAACTAATACTAGTGTAAGCACTATCAACTATAGTAAGGGTTTCTAAGCTCTAGGTTCATTTGCATAAAGCCAATTTTATTTCGTAAGCATTTAGTAGTAAAAGAATCTTTATTTGTCTAACTAACTCAAGTGGGAACAGTATTGTCATTCCCAGAAATCTGTTGTGATCAATCCAAATTCACCTTTCAAGTTCAAGTCACCAGTCATAAGTCACATTTTGAAAATGGTCTGATGACGGAACAATATGGTCTTTCCAATCGTCCGTAACCGTGGACACGGCTATTCGAATAGTTTTACACTCTGCAGAGGTCGCACACTTTTGCCATAACATTTGCAATAATCCGTCAGGGTTAACTGGCCCTGATTTATCACACTCCGTGTGCGGACTACCACCCATAACCTTTCACTTACATACTCTAGTACAGGCACCTCTCCCCTTGAGCTTGACCTCCCAGTGAAGACAAATCGTCAGCCTGGGAACTGCATAGGGCTTGGGCCGGACATTCACCTCATTTCACGTCATTTCACATCACTTCACATTTCAATGGAGGCAGCCTCGACATAACCCCTATGACGCTTGTTTAGAGGGAACCCATACTAAAGCACATAAATTTCCAGTTAAGCCCTTACCCATAATCAGGTATTGTGGGGGTACTTGTAAAACTGGAATGGTATCGCATCCGAATCCAACCATCAGTTTTTGCAAAATTCACCATGTCATTCTCAAGTCATATTCACCTTCAAAACTTTCAATAGAATGACTCAACATTCTAAGATTTTCAAAGTCATTTCATTTCACATGTCCCCATCTAGAGTAGTCAATTTTATTTGTTAGCACTAGCAACTAGTCATGAGGGGTGCTAATTAGCTTGTACTAGATGGACCCTGCGCGCTCTGCTGCGCCGTCCTTCGATACCAGCGTTTAGTTTTTTCTCTGTGGTTATTCTTTTGTTGGCGTGTACATTGTTTCAGAAATGCAACTTGGTGGGTCCCAACATGTTTTGTTGGGGGATTGATGGTCGGTGCGTCTTTGCACGCGCGTGGGATGTGTCTTTTGTTAGCTGGTGATGTTTGTCGATCATGTGCATGTCATGTATGTAGGCGTTGAGGTGGCCGATGATATGAGTCTATGTAAGTTATGAGCGCATTATAAATTGCTTGGCAACGGAGTGGATTAGATCGATTGTCAAGTATCCCTGTTAAGTTTCTAGTTGTAACCAGGCAGAGCGGAAGGACAGCTCGTTGGTGGGGTGACTCCTTATAGGGTATGCGCACTCGAGAATGGTGGGGCGTTGCTTTAGACACTTGCAAAATGCCTCACCTTTTTTACGGAGATGCATACTGATGTGTCTGGCGATTCCACTCATGTTCCATCTACAAAAACGCTGAAGTATATGCTTGAGGGAGTACAACTTCTAGGTGATATATCTTCAGTGGTGAGGGGAGAACGTGCCAAGTGTGCTTTTTTTTTTTTGGCTAGTGCATGTATGCACAATGTATCTTTTGTGTTGTTCCTGCAGTGTTGTGGAAGAGGTGGCGTTGTACAACTATTTGTACGTGTTATGATGTGTTTTGTACACGTGGCTCTTATCAATGGGTGCGCATATCTTTGATTTTTGTATTTTTCGTACGCTGTTTTGAGTTAATTTCTGAATGCCGGCGCACGTCCAAGAATTCAGTTGCACCTTTTATAAAACGTGATGATAATGTGTTAGCATTTTTTTCTTTTACCGAGGTGGTCACAGAGTATATACAGAGGTGATCACGGTTTCGTTTGAGCATGATTGCATGGAATGCCTCTAAACAATATCTTTTTGAACCAACTTTCACACTTCTAGGCATAGTTCTGGTTAAGCTGCAAGCTTTCGATCTTAGATTTACATCTGAACAGTTTACACTCTGAAACACAATGCAATCTCCTATTTAAAGGTAAACCGTGTGGCAAACAACAAATTCTTACCAAGGCTATATGAAGATTCATAACGGACAGCTCTTCTACAGTGGTCATCTCAGCCCCATTTGATTTTTCACGGATAACTTCAATAAAAAAAAATATCCCTACAGCTTATACAACACATCACCGCTCGATTAGTAGGTAAAGAACACACACATAGCTCCCCTGATGGCATACCAAGCTGCAGATTACCTGTCAAGCAAAGCAATCTCCAAAATATTTGTATGAGACTTTGGACCACTAGCTTGCTGAGAAACTTAGAACCCCTTCGGACACCTTAAACATCAATTGGTGACAACAGCCAATATACCTGCCAGTATACCAATAGCATTTGCATATAAATGGAAGAGTTGGCATTCATGCAAAAGAAACCATGGAGCACTGCATAGAAGACTTAAAAATTGTCAAAGTTTCATTAATTTTTCTGTATTACCCAAAAGGTAAATCTTGACATTGCTGCTACCAAGGATACTTTGGTGACAATTTCCAAAAGGTCCATTTTAACTGTAAAGACTAATCACTTGATTAACTTGACGCGGTATTAGTATTTTCCATACTTGACCTATTAAGAAACTCAAATAACATTTGTGGGCATAATCTAAACCATGAGAGTCCAACAACGATGATCACTACACTCAAGGTATTTCAAGGAATAGCAGATACTTTCAATTATCTGATTGTTGTCAGATGCTTCTGAAAATTTGGGCGCTTCTTGACTATACTCAGTACTCACATACCAAAACTTTTTCTATATGAATTTGAGTTCGGAATTTTATTTCTGTCATGTGCAAACCATGTTCCGAACACCAAGTTGGATCATAGCATGGCAATTATAGGGTGTGAGAGCCGGCAGATTCCTAAATCGTGATGGCTAGAGTGGGCTCCAAAATTTGTACATGTGCTGGTGGCTGGTGATGAGCCTATGTTCTAATGGAACTGGTAGTGTTCCATCTCAGAAAAAATTGGATGATTTCATAGCATCTACCAAGAACTCCCAATATGATTGCAATTATTCTGATAAACTGAAGACTACAAACACACTCAAAAATCCTTATGAACATATTACATTAAAATTTTAAATTTCAGTCACATGCAGATCATAGCAATAGCATATAGTCACCAAAGCCAGAATCACCAGCTAGCATTATTTGTTCATTTTTTTGCATACTAACGACAAAAAGTAGGCTGCTTAGAATTTGGAAATGATAGAGCATATGTCGCTAGCATGTATGTACCTGCCCAGAATAGACTGTAGTTCTTCTTCATCATCTCCAATGGCCGTGAGGTGCTGAATAAGGGTGGGGACGCGCCCCACGATGGCGCCGCTTCTTTAAGACTCTTAACATGGTCCGTCCCATGGATTTTGCTTCCAGCGGTCGCGGCAATGCACCTAGATAAAGAGAGTGTCACGACACAGCCAAGAGACACAACCGTTGCCGTCGCTATCACCTCGTACCCACCATTTCCATCCCATCGCCAAAGAAGGCCCATTGTTGCTGTGAATTGAGAAACAAAGTAAATGGGGAGTCAATTTTTTTGCACTAAAACACAGATGGAAAAACGACAAAAATATATAGTATACATAGAAGTCCAATTATTGCGTTGAATGAGAAACAAAGTAAATGGGAGTTAATTTTTTGCACCAAAGCACGGATGGAAAAACTACAAAACATATCGATCCTATGACTAAAAATCGAAATTCCATTAAATTGTGCGCACATCGTACCAGCTCTAGCAGGAGTGGTGGAAATGTGTTTTCATCTCTTATACATCCTCGAAAGCTACCGTTAAGCTTCTTGGCAAAGGTAATTCAATAAATCTGAAATCACGCACAACAATAGGTTTAGTAAACATGAAAATATGTTGTTAGAAACAAACAAACAAATGGCGATGAAGATGTCCCAGAATACAAAGGTTTCCCATTTCTTTGTTTGTTTCAACTTGGAAACAATTATCCTAAAATTAGTAACATGGATTCTTTACGATGTAGCAACGCAACAGGAAACAATATTTTGATACACAAGTTCAAGATACAAAAGTTACTCCAAGGAGCTTTCTTGAGTTAACATTTTCCAGTAAAAAGATAAGACTAAAATTGTTAAAAGTTAGGAAACATGAAGTGAACTTCTGTGAAAAGCTGGAGAGTGGCAATGGGAGAACTTGACTTTTCACCCTTCTACCAGATATGGATAGCTTTCCAATTTGGGTTCAGAATTCATATATGCACAAAAGAGACGAACTGAAGTAACTCGGTGGAAAAAAAATTACACAAGCCAACGACATCGAGCTCTAGCTACTGGCAAAACAAAAACAACAGTGAAACGTGTGTGATATTGATATGCATCTAAAAAGAATCTCGCCGTCAGCTGCCTCGATCGGTAAGGGTGCAACTGGGGCAGGACTTCCCACTTGATCTGCAATACATCCCTGCAAAATGAACACACTTAAAGCCACTGGCCAACATCATTAGCCCTAGAAGGTTCAGGCAGTATAACTGCTTTATCTAGCAGGCATCACGCTGATCCCGTATCTCTTTCTCGACAGGATTTTCAAGAAGAAAAGCTTTCCTAGTAGAATCCCTTGACGATGGCACCGCCAACTCGATGTGCATCAGGAGGAGGACTTCCTCGATAGACCCGATCAGGAGAGACCTACCTAGCGAGGAGGAGCTGCAACCATTTCACACAGGATCTAGTCGGCGTCTCCCAATGATATAAGGTCGACGCCGGCGCTGCTACCATCTCCACATGGTGCCTATTCTATGGGGACCTTCGCTAGAGCTGCCATTCCTCCACCCTCTCGCTGAATCGCTGACGATCTGTTTCTACACCGCCTCACTCCCGCGCTGAAAATGTTGTTTATCCACCGACTGGACTATCACTGGATGGAGAAATTTATAGCTGAAGATTATACTGGCTCTTTTATTACTGCTAGTGTTTTCTCTTGACTTCGGAAAATCATTATGCAT
This sequence comes from Lolium rigidum, assembly GCF_022539505.1. NCBI lineage: Eukaryota > Viridiplantae > Streptophyta > Magnoliopsida > Poales > Poaceae > Lolium > Lolium rigidum. The sequence goes on along the minus strand of NC_061510.1, from coordinate 3,249,903 downwards.
CTTGTTAAGAATTTTCTATGTGCTTGATCTTCAAATATTTGCTACAGTTTTGAGAGTAGTGTTTATTTTAGTCTGGGAAACATAGTATCATTCAGTTCAGCAGATATTAGATAGATTTAGACAATGCTATTATTTTGTAATTGATCTCTGAACACCTATTTACATTGGTTACATGTAAATTCAAATGCTCCCCTGTACTCTTCTGATGTGCAAACTTTAAACAGACCTATAAGCTGTAGCTATACAGATAGTGCATTTTGTAGTAAGACTTGAATCAACCTGAATTCTGCTATTGCAATAAGGGAATGTACTCTGCTACCATTCAGAATTTACGTCAGAGCGTACCATTGGTCTTGTGCGTGCCGTCCCTGCGGCTGAGGATGAGCCAAGCTCCTGTTGACGTCACCCTCTTGGCGCTGATTCCAGCTCACCCGCTCGGGCTGCACACCCTTGGCTGCGCGAGCTCCCAGACTGGGATGGTCTTTGCATTGTCATAGACCATCAATTGGGAGTCAGAGGATGGGAGTCAGAGGCTGCCGCTCGACGCTCTCCAGGCGGTGACTCCGGCTCACCAGGCACCAGCGCGGGCTAGCTGTGCCAGTTCACTGTCTGGGACGGTCGCGACCATCTTCGGACGCCATTTCGAAGCCTCGCCGACCGTCTGTCCAGAATCAAGAAGGAACGACGCAAGCCGTCGCCATGGCCTCGGGCAGACGCGCCACGCCGCGCGCTCCCTGTCTTGCGCCCGTCCCGCTGCGCCGCACCAACACCAGATGCAGCCCTCCCGCGGGAGCACGTCCCACGCGAAAGGGGGAGGGGCGGAGGGGGAGGGGAGGCGGGGCCGGGAGCGCGGCCGTGCCACAGTACACATATCATGGACGCCGGTCTCCAGGCGGTGTTGGAGCAGTTCGATTACTCTCGCATCCAGCCCTTCAGTTGCACTCTCGCCATCGCCGACTCCTTCTCCTTCCTCCTCCTAGCCTACTCCGAGAACGCCGCCGACCTGCTCGACCCACCACTCCATCCCGTCGCTAGACTCCTCCTCTGCGCCTTCCCCCGTTTCTCTCGGCTCCGACGCGCGCCTGCTCTTCATCCCCTTGTCTGGCATCCTCCTCAAGCACGCCTTCGCCGCGAGATCTTGGTACTCAACCTGCTCTGGATCCAGGCCAGGGTGACGAACAGACTCTTCGACGCCCTTAATTGCATCAATTTCGGTGTGGTCATCGATCTCGAGCCCTCCCAGCCAGCTGCCCTGCCGCCGTTGCGTGAGAGATGGGAGGACCGGAGGAGAAGAGGATAGGTCAGGTCTTCTGGAGCGTGAGAGAAGAGAGTCCAGCTGCCCTTGCCCTGCCGCTTGATTCAGGAACCGCCTTCGAACCGTCAAGCCAAGCGGGCCCAGCGAAAGCGACCTGCCGATCGATGAGAGTCGCTGCCAACCCTGGGAGCTTAGTGCTCTTTAGAGAAATTTCGGTGTGGTCATCGATCTCGAGCCCTCCCAGCCAGCTGCCCTGCCGCCGTTGCGTGAGAGATGGGAGGACCGGAGGAGAAGAGGATAGGTCAGGTCTTCTGGAGCGTGAGAGAAGAGAGTCCAGCTGCCCTTGCCCCGCCGCTTGATTCAGAACCGCCTCGAACCGTCAAGCCAAGCGGGCCCGAGCGAAAGCGACTCGCCGATCGATGAGAGTCGCCGCCAACCCCGGGAGCTTAGTGCTCTTTAGAGAAATTTCGGTGTGGTCATCGATCTCGAGCCCTCCCGGCCGGCCGCCCGCCGCCGTTGCGTGAGAGATGGGAGGACCGGAGGAGAAGAGGATAGGTCGGGTCTTCGGAGCGTGAGAGAAGAGAGTCCACTGCCCTTGCCCCGCCGCTTGATTCAGGAACCGCCTTCGAACCGTCAAGCCAAGCGGGCCCAGCGAAAGCGACCTGCCGATCGATGAGAGTCGCTGCCAACCCTGGGAGCTTAGTGCTCTTTAGAGAAATTTCGGTGTGGTCATCGATCTCGAGCCCTCCCGAGCCGACCGCCCGCCGCCGTTGCGTGAGAGATGGGAGGACCGGAGGAGAAGAGGATAGGTCAGGTCTTCTGGAGCGTGAGAGAAGAGAGTCCAGCTGCCCTTGCCCTGCCGCTTGATTCAGGAACCGCCTTCGAACCGTCAAGCCAAGCGGGCCCAGCGAAAGCGACCTGCCGATCGATGAGAGTCGCTGCCAACCCTGGGAGCTTAGTGCTCTTTAGAGATTGCTTTAGGCTAGATTGGATGCTCTTGTTCTACTCTATATCTAGATCAAGTGAATCATGAATCAAAAAGTAACTTTGAGAAACAAAACTCAAAAACTGGTAAGGTAAAAACTTGGGATAGGATCATTAAACATAAAGTATGATGTAGTGGTGCCTTGCTCTATTAGAGCTTTGCACTTGGGTAACTTGCAAGAATATTAGCTTGCCTTGGTTGGGGTAGTGATCAAAGTTCTCTTCTTCTTCCTCGAAGTAGACCTCCTCCCCCTGATAGTCCTCGGTACCAGTGTCTATAAACGGATACAAGGTAACAATCACCAATCAATACTTAAGGGGACTACTTAGCCTTAATGGCTCACTCAAGATGATCTATCATCATCACAATCATTAATTAACAACAACTAGGGTTTTCTATTTAGGGGTAGGAAAATAATTTCCTCTCATTGCAATATTTATTTGGGTTTCTATTTATTATTCTTGAGAAATAATTTCCTCTCATTGAATCTTGTTAAGATTTAATCTCCTCAAATAATAAGGTATGAGTACATGTTGACCAAGGTCAACACTTCATATTTATTATTTGGGAAAATGATTTAAATGAGGTATTACACCTCATGCAATTTAACACTACCTTAGTAATAATTTAATATCACCAAATAATACAAAATGAGATTATATAGACCAAGGTCACTACCTCATGTTGAATTATTTGAGACAAAGATTTAAATGAGAGGATACCTCTCATACGATTTAATAAATAATTTTGGATAATTTAAATGGACTAGTAATAGCCACATAGCCATTATTTATTCTAGCCCACGATCATACAAACAACTATGTTATGTTTTTACATAATCAAATAGACAAAGTGAAATGTGATTTATGAGAGTTGGAATCAACTCAAAATCATTTATGGTTGATTTTTAATAAATGTTTGAAGTTTGAAAAGGCCCTGCCTTGTTATTTTTACTACATTATTTCTACAATGAATCTAGGGTTGAGACCAGTGTAGTTGTTTGGATAATTTCCTAAGATTTCCAAATATATAAAATTCATCAAATTTGGCTTAGTAGATTTGATTCTATTAAATTTTGAATAAGGCATCAGTATTGAATTTGAATTAAATGAATTAAACCAAATTTGAATAACAAGCCTCGCGGGAAAAGAAAATGGGCCAGGAGGGGTTTAACGGGTTGGGCCGGCCCAGCTACGCGTCTCACGCGAGTGGGCTGCCTGACAAGGTGGGCTCCACCCGTCAGCATCTCTTTAAACCGCGAATCAGTACGCAGGAGGTGAGCCGTAGGATTAGATGGTGATCGAGCGGTCGACACTCGTCGTCTACGTCGACGAGCACAACCCTACTGGCAGCGAGCACCTAGGGGTCGGAGGCTCACCTGAGCTCCGGCGAGGCTCGGCGACGAGGCAGGGCGATGTTGCGGACGACGAGGAAGCCAACGGTGGTTGCGGGAGCTCCGGGGGTGGACGAAACCGACGGCGGCGTCTGCTACTGGCTCCGGCGATCGTCGATGCAATTGGAGCTACTCCGGCTAAATTGGGGAGGGGGAAGTGGTCGAGGATGCTCAGTAGAAGGAGGGGAGGCGACTGGTGTGCTGAGAGGAGGAAGGGGAAGGCTCTATTTATAGGGGCGCGAGGTGGCCGAGGGGGTGCGGCAGGTCATCGTCGTTGATGCGTCTACAGGGAATGAGAGGAGGGGGCGCTGATGCGGAGGCGTTGGCGATGTCATGGCGGTCCTGGGGAGTGTCCTTGTGCAGCAGAAGGAGGACGGGGGCGTGCGGGCGATGTCATTGTCCTCTCAGTACCGTGGCGGATATCATCGTCGGGGGCGTCGGCTACAGCGCTAGCGCGGGCAGGTGGGCATGTCTACGGTGTCGCTGACGTTGAGGAGATCGTGTGGGTGCAAGGAGAGAGGGAGGGGAGGACAGACGTGACGGGAGCAAGAGGTGTCCTGGCGCGCCCAGAGACGTGCCAGTGCACGCTCTGGCGCGCCTGGGCATGGTGACCACGCTGCGTTCTGGGTGTTGGCTTCTTCTCCTTGACCTAAGATTGTGTCTGGCAGGCTCAGCATGGTGTGGAGAAGCTATGTGACATGTGCAGAGGGAGAGGAGAGGACTAGGGGCAGGTGATGACATGGTGGTGAGCATGAGGTTGACATGGAGTGGCATGGGGATGCTTTGGGCATTTTTCTTTGTCTCTGAGTGTTTGTCATGCATGAGTGAGGTGAGACCAGTGGGTTTGGCAAGGTGAGAGGGACTAGAGAGAGCTAGAGCATGCATATTTGATTATTGCCAAAGTGTATGTGACATAGGCAAGGTCCTTGGCATGGCTTGTTGAGATGGTGACCATGCAACACTAGGTGAGGTCATTTAGAGGTACAAGCTACTGTAGATGAGCCAAAGAGAGAGAGGGTGAGAGGTACATAGTTGTTTGAATAGTGGTTGTACCCTAATAGTGTTTGAATTTGGCCAAATTTCTACATAGGAGTGATCTAAACAATGTTTGGCAGCCATTGGTGGCATTGGTTTGAAATTTAGAATTGTTTTGTGAAAATTCTAAAAATTTGGATAATGTAGAATCTGTTTCAAAATGGCATCTTGGCATGCTTATATTTAGAGTTTGACTTTGAACCAGAAAGGTTGACTTTGACCAAGTTGTTCACTTTCATGAGGTCTTGGATGAGGTGCAAAGAGTTGAGAGGTTTTAGTTTAGAAATATCTTAATACCAAGGCTCAAAGTGAATAAGATGTTAAAATTGGCACAAGTGACCATTATCACATGTCACTTGAATTTGAACTTTTCTTTGATTTGATTTGTGTTTCTTTGGTTCAAAAGTGTTTGTTATTGGTTTATTTATGTTTCCCAACCATTGGCACAATTCAATACGGCCTTGGGTGAAGATTTGCAAAAATGGCCATAGCCTCATATGAGGTGATATTCCAATTTTCTTTTCTTTTTATTTTGTTTCACTTGCTTTACTTAGGCATGGTTTAGTGTTTATTTAGTGTTAGATTGGGTTTAGCAAAGGTTTCAAACCATTTGGGTAAGGTATGAGGGCATAGGTCAAGATCTGTCATTATGGCTATATGCCACATATGCCTCTATGTATATTTTTATTTTCTTTTTGTTTCACATTGGATTTAGTTGATAAGTGATAGGTTGGGTTTGTTGATATTTTTCAAATCATCCAACAAAGTATAACATGGCCTAGTTCATTACTTGCAATAATAGCTATACGCTTACATAGGCCTTTTCTTTTTAATTTAATTTCTTTTTATTTTTTTTTATCTTGGAGGGTAAAAAGGAGAGTAAGGTTTAGGGTTTAAGATCATTTCAAAAATACTTCAACTAACAATCATGGCAAGAACCATCACACATGCATGAGCACTATGCTCATAACTTAGTATTATAAAAGTTTTTGTTGGTTCCAAAATTTGGGAAAATAGGAAAATGACTGTTTCTTTCTTTTGAAAATTTGGGGTGTTACAATCTTTCTACTTTCTCCGGGTGAAAACCCAAGATCCTCATATCGGGCGGTAGCGGCACTCCGGTGTCGCGCTTTTCTTGAAGACATCGTCTTGGAGCCCACAACAAGCAGCTCTTCGACGGTTGTGTGGCGAAGGTGACTTCGTTTGGCGATCTTCAGCAAGGCTTGCTTCGTGCCCTTCCCTTGTTATGTTTCCTTGGTGATGCTCTCTGGTATGTGGGCAGCGTGGGTCAGTTCCCGGTGGTGGTCGGCTTCCGGTGGCGTTTCTACGACGCAGGGTTCTTTCGATGGCGTGCGTGTTCATTGGCTCGCTCTTGGGTGAGCTCTGGCCCGATGTCCAGCTCTACTCCGATTCTTCATAGTCTTCGTAATGTCCGAGCTTGTTGTCCGCGCTTGCGGTTGTAGCTTCTTTTGGTAGTTCGCGTGGGTGTGTGGTTCGTTTTGTAAGCTGGGTTCAACACTTTGTAACTTTTCGTCGTTGGTGACTTTGTTAATTCAAAGTTGGGCACTTAAGTGCCTTTGATCTAAAAAAAATTGATTCTGAAAAAGATGATGCATTATTCTGTCAAAGTAAAGGCTATTGTATTCTGTGAAAAAGCAACTGATCCTATCTAGGAAGCTGTGTCAAAGAGCTATTCCAGTGTGCTTGAGTGTTTGTCAATATTTTGGTTATGTGAAAATATACGGGTAGTAACTGGGTTAAGAAATCAGTTGTTTTAACTGTTGATACTGAGGTCTTTGTAAACATCGCAAGAATTTTGTCTCAAAATCATCTTATGATGTAAATATCTTTTTTTTCTTAACGAATATAGATCTTTTCAGCAGGTTGCCCGGTACAAAATATTGCTTAACTGCCTCATGTTTTTCAATCCAACTAATTTGGGCTGCTTTCCCTAAGTCTGGGTGATATAAACTGTTCCTGTAGGTTATGATGAATACATATTTTCTCACCACATATGGAAGTTCAAAGCTGCTTATGTAAGAATCAAATTGAAGATTGACTTTATGTCTTTAGTTTGTTTATGTTTTCAAATCAGGGAGAGGGGGTCACAGAACTAGACCCTGCAATTTGTAGTAGGAGCATATCCACACCAATTGAGCCTACGATCCTGCTCTGCCAATGACGACCCTAGATGAACATTAAGGCAATTCAAGCCACTGTGGTCGCAAAACAGTGGAACTGTGGAAGTATTCTAATTTTCTAGGTAACTGACATGGTGGCTTGAGCGCCAGTGCTTGTTAAGCATGTTAGATTGCGTACTTGACGAAGACATATCACTGCAGTCATCCGTTTACTTTTCCAAGAGCAGAAGTCATGTCTTTACCTGTCGATCATCTGATAAGTGGTTACAAAACCAATGCCATCTTGTTTCAGGAATACCATCACATGGGAATGACTAAACTATTCTTGGTTCACATATTTACAGTTTTGATGAATGATCTATAACAACTTATTTTAAGGCTGATATATGAACTGCTTGTGCCTTGTAAGCTCGGTTATTGTCTTACAGGATAAATCACATTGTTTGGGTTACAGGCAGACATACAAGGAGAAATTGCAGGACATTCGTGAACAGTAGGATTAGCACCAGGGATACCTTTTGTGTTGTAAAAGTATGGAAGCATGAAACAGGAACTGCAAGAGCAACTATAAATATCTGCTACCAGAACGCACTTTTGTTATAGCTTACTCCATAGTCAGAATTCAGACATCGGCATGGTCAGATAAGATTTAAGACAGCAGATTACAGTACATTTTGCCTCATATATGTATCATGCTACTGAATGGGAATAAGAACAAACAGCCACAGATCCAACTGGAAGAAATTTACCCACTGAAATCCTCCTTTATTCCCAAGAAAGCGAACTTCAGTCTATTGGTTTTGATGTAGAAGGGTTTATCTATCCATCTCTGTTCCATGAAAATAAGTAAATGTGATAATCTTGGAGCAACAGTTTGAGCCCTCACTAGTAACCAATTGCAAAATTTTATATAATGTTTCATATGGAACAGGCTGGTAACTAGAGCTCAAGCTTTTGTATCATGGAAAGATAAAAATGCTATTTGGTTCAAATGTAGTATTTTCCCCAATTTATTGAAAATGAACAGAAGCAAGAGCTGCATTGGCTTAATCGAAAAAAAAAACATTGAAGTAGATAACAAAGGGTTCGGGAAAGTAACTGGTATGGACTCTTAAAACCATGTTTCGGATGGGAAACTGTATGTTCATTAATACTAGTGAGCAAATTATGAATCATACCTTGGCTTAACCATGAGCAGAACTGTGAAGCCCATAGCAAGAAAAAGGCATAAAGCACCAATAGTCAGATACGCAATACCAATGAAATTATTTCTTCCTCCAATCCAAGATGCAGTAGAAAGGACCACCGCTTTTGATCCTCCAAAGCTATATGTGTTATAGTTATTTTGTATAACCACAGTTATTGTAGCATTCTCCATGATATCTTTCTCAATTCTGCCATATAGCTTTCTGAAAGTTGGGAAGGCAGCCGTTCGCATCCATACAATGAGATCTTCTTGCTCACTTAACTAGATATTGTGACAAGAAAAATAAAGTAAGGAGTAAAATATCATGCGTAGAATGATGGTAATTGAGATTTGCGATAATCCAGAAAGAGGGAAATTCCACGTACTGGTATGCTCTGGTTTAGCTTAGCACCACCTATGAGTTTTCCCTTCTGGAAGTTACTAGCATAGATGTCATTGCCGAATTTATGCTTCTTGTCACTTTTCCAAGCTATATCCTTTTTATTTACTTCAATAGTCTCCCCATTGACCTCAACTGTGAATGTGTCGTTGAACATACTCCAAGCAACAAGGCCACATGGAACAATTGGAGCACCACCAGCGGTATTATTTTCAGGATCACATGCTTTTGTCAAATGGGAAGCACTCTTGTACAGGAGTTGTTTCTCACTTCGACTTTTCACATACCTAGGAAAAGATGGCAACAATTGGTCTGAGTATGTCAACATGATTTGCTCTGACAGGACAGTACCAAAATCAATAGTACACCAAGAATGCAGTAGACATAAGTGAATACATGCATGCGTTCCAGTTCAACAGTGTCTTCTGAAAATGCAATAGAAGGCGCGAAATAATTTTTCTCAAGTTCCTTGCAAAGCACTGATTGTGAACCACAAGGGGAAGGCATGTATATTTTTCCAATACAACATTTCATTGGGGAATGTACCTTCGATGGTTTTGATAGAAGTTGCCAATCTGGTAATATACAAGGATTGGACTCTTCATGTATTTAGTCGCCTAAAAGGTATAGAGTAGCCAGTTAGTTCAGTAAAAAAAACAGGATACTAAAACTCTGCATCTTAACATCACAAAGGCAAACTACACAAATAAATATGTAATAACTGAGAAAGCATTTCTCATTCCAAACTCACCTGCAGTGTGATATTGCATGTTTTTGCAGTCTCGGAATTCTGAATGAACCCGATCTTGTCATGCTTGGGACCACAACTTATATCATATCTCTCCACCAGTTCGACAACCTAGATCACAGCAAAGGTGCAAAATAAACAAATGAACCATCAAGAATCACAGTAAAGAAAACTAATATGATCAGAGACATTTGCACCTAACCTGTCGTGATGCATTCAGAGTCACAACCCCAATTGGAATGAATAGGAACGCAATTAGCAAGAAGACAGTAACGACCTGCGATGTCCACATATCAGCATGTGTAGTACAGCAAATGCATATCTGAAGATCAAAAAAATTGGTGACTGGGATAGTTACAATTTTAGGTGTCAGCACTGGATTGCATGCTGGAAGCTCCTGCTGTGAAAATTTGGAATCTGCAAGCAAAACCAACAGAAAATACTCGTCGGTTTCTTGAAATCATCAATCGTCAAAGTAAGAAGATCAAATCTTTCGAAAAAAGAGAGTAAGAAGATCAGAGAGGACATACGCTTGGGCTTATTCGGTTTCCTTGAGTCGCCATCCCGTTCTGCAGGATCCATCTGCTCGATCTAGCAACAGGATAGCCGGGGTGGCGTGTGTGTGGAGGAGGAGTCGAGGAGAGGAAAGCTGGTGGAGGGAGTGAGGTGGAGGAGGAAGTGTGGTGGATTGAGCTTAATGCACTGGAGAGGGGGCGGTTTTGGGGACGCGGTGTCGCACGTTGTATTGGAGGTGCAGGGACGTTCTAGAGAAGGAATCCTCCCGTAATAGGATTATTGTTCTAGAGAAGTCATTACTATTTTCCAAAAGTTCAGCTACTCACAAGGCCGATAATGCTAACTAACTTACATTGTTCATACCATCTCAATTCAGGTACGGAGTAGGCGTTTCCTCCAGGAAAAAAGAACCGCTCCAGGAAAAAAAGAACTTGCCATGGCGGAAATTGCAAAGTCGTCTGGAAGGATGTCTGCGCTCCAAACAAACCTTGGGGGGCTTGGCGTTCTATCCATCCAATCGCAAAATTCCGCCCTCTTAACAAAATTTCTCACCAAGATCCATTCTGACACCTCCGCCCCCTGGGCCGTTTGGTTCCGCCGCCGATACGGCTGGAATGGCTCCAGGGACCTCGGGGACACACACCACCTCGACACCCACGTATGGAAGGACATTGTCGCTGGTCTCAAAGTTTTTCGCTCCGTCACCAAAGTATCTGTTCTGGGCCGACCATTGGACTGGCGACGCCACCCTTCAGGACCGCTTCCCTGACCTCTACTCCCACTCCACTCGCATAAACATTAATGTTGCCACGGCGCTGACGCCCGACTTCCGCGGCACCCTTGGACCGCGCCTCTCGCTTGCCGCGGAGACCGACCTTCGTACCCTTGCAAACGAGCTCACCTCTGTGGTCCTGCATCGCGACTTCCCGGATAACCGTTGTGACCGCCTCACTAACAAAAAGCTCTCGAACAAAAGTGTCTATGTCAGTTCTTTCAGGCATTTGCAGATTGACGAGGTTGCTGAAAATGTTTGGAGGAGTGTTGCCCCTCTGAAGAAGCGTCTCCCGACCAATGAAGGCCGGTTTCGCCATTGTCTCAGTACCACTGCTACTTGCCTCTCCTGCTCCCAAGATGAAGACACTGACCACATGCTGCTGCTCTGCCCCCGTGCCTGGGAAGTCTGGACCTTCTTCTTCCCAGACTTCAGTGTTGGGAGACCTTCCAACCTCGCTGACCTCTGGGCCATGCAATGTAGGAATTTTGAAGAAACAACGATCGTCGCCGCCATCACCTGGAACATCTGGAAGAGAAGAAACGCCAGGACTTTCAATGGCATGTGCGAGGACCTGCGTCTTGTCTCCCATAGGTGCATTGAGGACATTAGGTTGTGGGCACATCGCTGTACTACCTCCTCTCCCTCTCTCACTCTTAATAATTGGTGTAACGGGTTCGACCCCCCTTGAAGCTCTCCCCCCCACTCCCCTCGCCTCCCTCTAAAAATATTGTAATAATCCCCATGTACACTTCTTGATCAATGTTCAGGCTGGCGTAAGCCCGCCGTAGACCCGATCAAAAAAAAAAATCTGGGCGGCGCTCATCTGCTCCCGACCAGCCAAGTCGCCGGTCCTGCCTCCTCCGTCGGCTGCTCCAGCGACGGGAGGGGGTGGGGACCCCGGAGTGACTGCTCTGGCCTCTAGCCCGGGTTGTCTAGTGTTTTCTTGAGGCTGCTTCTATGGAGGAGACTGCGCCGCATCGAAATAATTTGCCTCTGCTCTTCTTCCATCTCGACGTCGCTCCAACCGGTGGCGTCAGGGGGCAGATGGCTTGGTCGTCTCGGTGGTCTCCGTATCCGGTGAGATTTGTTGTCGGTGGTCGGTGTTCGATACTTTCGCGGGTGGCAGTCGCGTTGACTACTGCAGTTGTGTGTGGTGTCTTGCACTTGTGCACGTGGATGACGACATGCGGCGGCGTTTCTCTTCTTCGACTATGTCAAGTGAAGATGACGTCGTTGGGATTTGACCACGAGGAAGATCCCCGGCCGACGTGCCACAAAGTCTTGGGTTCATTGCTTGCGATAGCCCGGTTCATCGGCTCGAAAAGCATCTATGAATGCGATGGTGCTCTCCCAAATCTAGGTGTGGCGGTCATTCGCCTCTTTTTCCGGCGCTACCATAGTGCCAGTGGAGGAAGATGGACTATGTTTCGGCGAGGTACATGTTTCTCCAAGGGTGAACTTGTAGTTCTACTTCTTGTGGGTTTCCTTGTGCAAAGTTGCTTGACACAAATGTTTGTCTTGTGTGGTAATCATACGTGTAATCTCTTTAAACAGATTGTCTAATGAAATATATGGTTACATAAAAAAAGCCCGATAATGCTACACCTACGGAAGCTTATGGAATAGCTTCGCGCTGACACGGATGGAATCAGACGTGGCTACTGAATGGAAGAAAAAAAACAGAGCGTGAATTGTGCAACCAAAAGAGAGTCCCGCCGGCAGGGGAGGAGTGGGCGCCACCAGCTGCTGTTGGCGTCGCGTCGACATCGGCGACGGTTGCAGCTGCTAGAGTAGCGTCACCACGGGAGGAGAGGGCGGCTTCAGCCTCTACTTCCGCCGCGTCGGTGGAGTTGACAGCAGCGTCGACAGCTGCGGCGAGGCGGGAGAGGCCTTCCCCGGCCCCTGCCTCTGCTCCGGTGACAGCGGCAGTAGACCTGACGCGGGTTCAGGGTGGCAGGGCAGTTGCCTCCACGACGGTAGGGTCTTCTTCAACATCTACGTCGCCACCCATGTCGTCATTGGGGGCAACGCAACCTGTGTCTTCAGACCGAGTTCGAGCGGGGTCTACATCGCGTTCTGCCCCCCTTGCCTCGGTCATCGACGCTTTCCGCTTCTTCGGTGGAGTTGTCTCACCCTGTTCCCCTGCCTATACCCCCCTCCTACTCATCGACATGAGCTAAGGAGGAGTGGGCTGTAACATCCCAAAAATTTCAAAACAACAAAATGAATTTCCCTAGTTCCAAATTTTGGAACCAACAAAAACTTTTATTAAATTAAGTTTGATACATAGTGATCTTGCTTAATTCTTGTGCTTTTGCCATGATTGTTTAATTAGTATTTGAAATACTCTTAAACCCTAAAACTCACACCCTTTTTTACCATCCAAGTTAAAATAAAATAGAAAGAATTTAAATAAGAAAAGGCCTATGTGCCTATGGTTATTTTTGTAAAAACTTTACCCTAGGCCTTTCCACTTTATTTAGAGGATTGGAAAACCTTCATAAACATTATCTAGTACTTCTCAAACCATTTCCAAGTTGATACCAAAGAAAATAAAAAGAAACTAAAAATGCCATAGAGGCATATGAGAGGAAAATGCAAATTTGTGAAATTGAGGATCATGACCCTAAGACTTGTGGTGAATGGTTGGATCACTCCTATATACCATTTCAACACTTAACAACATCAATTGGGTCAAGCCTAGTCAAATTAAAAATCAAATGCAACATATGCATAGAGGCATATGTGACACATAGCCATAATACCCAATTCTTGTTCTATGCACTTGTACCTTACCCAAATGGTGTGAAACCATATCTAAACCAAATCTCACACTAAATTGACCCTCAACCTTGCCCAAGTAAAGCAAGGGGAACAAATTTCAAAAATAAGAAAAATTGACACATCACCTCTTATGTGTTATGGCCATTTTTGCAAATCTTTGAGCTAGACCTTTTGGAATGGTTTCAATGGTTTGGAAATGTTCCTAAACTAATAAGAATCACTTTGGAGTCAAGAAAAATCAAATCAAAAAGAGAGAAATCAAATAGGGAGAAAATCCCATTTTCACTCACATACACTTTTAGCCATTTTTGCAAATCTTTAACCTAGACCCTTTTGGCTTGCACCATTGGTTGTAAATGGTTACCAAACACTTATTAACACTTTTGGAAGCAAGGAAACACAACTCAAATCGAATTTGGATCAAATTTGAGCTCACATGCATTTATGGTCACATGTGATATTTTTAGCCTGATGCCCACTTTGAGCCCCTGGTTTGGAAGATTTCTAAACTATGCTTTGCCAACTCTTTGCACCTCATCCAAGACAACATCAAGGAGAACAACTTTGCCCAAACCCATCATCCCAAATTCTGTCTCAATTTCAAATGGTGAGCAAGCAAAGTAGGGACTATGAAACATATGTAAGATCATATGCAATATGTGATTTTGCATTTCAACTTCATTTTGACCACCACCACCTCCATTCCACTTCTCTTATTATATCTTTACACTCCACCAAAAATCTTTTCAAAATTCACAAATACTTTTCTTTCGGGCATTATATCAAACACTTGGCAGGGAGGAGGAGAAATGGTGCCCATGCTGAGTGTGGGCTTGGACCAGGTCCAACCCTGGCCACCCCTGCAGCCCTGGAGCATCACCTCACCCTCCTGCACCATTTCCATCACCGCAAACACTCGGAGCTCGCTCACCTTTGACCAAAAGCTTCCATGCCGACCATGGCATGACACCACCATGCCACCCTCTCTCCGGTCACTTCGGCCCTGCAGCACCATGTCACCTACGGTCCCTGGACCCTAGACACCTGCTAGACATGGCCATGAGACCGGACAAGCAAGGGGATGACCACAACACTCATGCCATGCCCATGGTCACCAACCCGTGGCCACCCATGTCTCTCTTCGTGCACACTGCATCCCGTCGCGTCCCACCGCGCCACTAGCTTCCCCTCACTCCCACGCACCTCCTAGACATGACCGTTCGGCCCGAACGCCCCGTAGCCACGCCGTCGACGACATGGCCACCATGCCGGCCATGCCGCGCCTCCCTCCCCTGGAGCCTATATAAACCCCACTCCTCGCTTGGGACAGCACCACACCATCCCACAACATCCTCCCCTCCCTCCTAGCACCGCTCCTCTCCTCTCTTTGTCGCTCATCGGTGCAAGAACTAGCCGGCGGTCACCACCAAAAGCCGCCCAGATTTTTGTCACCATAGCCCTCGAGCCCTACACCAAAGTTGTAGCCCTTGGAAAGAGCTTTCCAACGCACCCAACCCCGCCGTAATCCGAGCTCCGAGGCGAAAGATACGGCCCCCGCAAGGTTGCAGAATCGCGAGGTACACGACGAACCAGCCCCGTCCGATCTCGATCCAACGCTCTGTGCGCCCCGCGCGTCGGCCACGTGCATGCGCCATGCATGCACGGCCCGGGCAGCAGCTGGGCCGACCCACTTCCTTCCCGCCCTCAGTTTTAATTCAAATTTCGTTTTATTTAATTTCTGTGATTTGCTCTCAGATGCTTTGCCAAATCTTTAATAACTTCAAATCTACTCGGTCATTTTTGATAAATTTTATATATTTAGAAAGCTCATGAAAGGCCCCATCCAACCACAGAGGGATTCAAATCAAAATATGTTGTAGAATTTGAATAGTAAAAATAACAAAGCAGTAACTTTTCAAACTTCAAACAATTATTAAAAATCAACCATAAATGCTTTTGAGTTGATTCCAACTCTCATAATTCACTTTTCAAATACTCTAATTGATTATGTAAAAATATGATATGGGTACTGTATATGATCATGGGTTAGAATCAAATAATGGCTATGTAGCCATTACTAGCCCATTTAAATTATTTCCATATTTAAGATTTTAAATCTATGAGGTGTAGCACCTCATTTAAATCATCTTCTCAAGTTGTATGAAGTAATGTGATGACCCTTGTTGCTTGGTCTCATATTTGCTCACTTAAGAATATTAAATCATTCTCATAGTAGTATTTAAATTGTTCAAAACTACTTATTAAATCATATGAGATGTATTGGTCTCATTTAAATCTTTGTCTCAAGTAATTCTACATGAGGTAGATACCATGGGCTATCAATTCTCATATTGAATTAGTTGATGATATTAAATCATTACTATGTTGGTATTAAATTGCATGAGGTGCATCACCTCATTTAAATCATTTTCCCAAATGATGAGCATGAAGTGTTGACCTTGGTCAACATGAGTTCATATATTATCATATGAGGAAATTAAATCTTAAACAAGATTCAATGAGAGGAAATTATTTCTCAAAGAATTAAATTGAAACCCTAATAAATATTTGTAATGAGAGGAAATTATTTTTCTTTAAAAGAAAACAAAGTCAACCAACATGTTAAGAATGTGGTGATGTTAGAATAGCTTGTGTGAGCCATTTGTGTGATTAGTCTAGCACTTGAGTATTGTTTGGTGATTGTGTCCTCGTATTCGTTTATAGACGCTAGTACCGAAGACTATCAAGAGGAGGAGGTTTTCTACCAAGAGGAAGAAGAAGAGAACTTTGATCAATACACCAATCAAGGCAAGCTAATATTCTTGCAAAGTGCAAAGCTCTACTAGAGCCAGGCACACTCACCAATTTACTTTATGCTTCATGATCCCATCCCAAGTTTTATTCTTACAAGCTTTTACTTCGATTATTATAACTTGCTTTTATAGTTAAATTTGGTCTAGAGATAGAGTACTACAAGAGTATCAAAGTTAGCCTAGAACAATCAAAGCTAGTTAGCACCCCTCATGACTAGTTGCTAGTGCTAACAAATAAAATTGGCTACTATAGATGGGAACTTGTGAAATGAAAGGACTTTGGAAAACCTTGGAATGATGAGTCATTCTATTGAAAGATTTTTGGAAGGTGAATGTGACTTGTGAATGACATGGTGAACTTTACCAAAAACCGATGGTTGGGTTCGGATGCGATACCATTCCAATGTTACAAAGTACCCCCACAATACCCGATATGGGTAGGGCTTAACTAGAAGTTTATGTATCTTAGTATGGGTTCCCTCTAAACAAGCGTCATCGGGGTTATGCCAAGGGCTGCCTCCAAAGAAATATGAAATGATGTGAAATGACGTGAAATGAGGTGAATGTCCGGCCCAAGCCCTGTGCAGTTCCCAGGCTGACTGTCTGTCTTCACTAGGAGGCCAAGCTCATGGGGAGAGGTGCCTATACTAGGGTATGTAAGTGAAAGGTTATGGTTGGTAGTCCGCACACGGAGTGTGATAAATCAGGGCCAGTTAACCCTGACGGATTATTGCAAATGTTGTGGCCCAAGTGTACGACCTCTGCAGAGTGTAGAACTATTCGAATAGCCGTGTCCACGGTTACGGACGATTGGAAAGGCCATACTGTTCCGTCATCAGACCATTTTCAAAAATATGACATATGGCCTATGACTTGAAGTTGAAAGGTGAATGGTGAATTTGACTTGAATCACAACAGAGTTGTGGGAATGACACTAATGTTCCCACTTGAGTTAGTTAGCAAATGAAGAAGCTTTTACTAAATGCTTATGAAACAAAATTGGCTTTATGCAAATAAACTTAGAGCTTAGCACCCCCTTACTATAGTTGATAGTGCTTACATTAGTATTAGTTTAGGAGTATTTAAAGTACTCATGGCTTTGTCCCTGGCTATCCAAATGGCCAGACTATGAAGGAGAACAGCAGTACGAGGAAGATGGACAGCAGGACGTCTACGACAACTAGGATCACTCCCGACGTCAACAGTTGCCTGTGGAATAGATGGACCGCAACCGTTACTTCGCTTCCGCTATGTGTTTTGTAATAGGATCTCTAGATCCACTATGATGTATTAAGAATGGATCATGTGATCCCTCTATGTAAGACAATTATGTGTTGTAATGAATGATGTGTTGTGATATCAATCTATTATGTCTCGCAAAAACAATATTCCTGGGATTGCGATGAATGGCATAATAAGCATCTGGACTTAAAAATCCGGGTGTTGACAAGTTGGTATCAGAGCCATTGTTGACCTTAGGAGACCCTAGTTAGAATGGACGTCCTGAAAAATTTAGTTGCAAAAACAAATGAAGTGAATATTTCTGAAAACTTACTCTCACTCTTATCCTTGAGATCTTTTTCGAAGAAAGAAATCCATACTCTACTTTTCCTTGTAATATTACATAAAATTTTGCACACTTGATCACTTCTCTAACTTACTTATCCTAATTGCTCACAAATGGAATACCAATGGGAGTGCTATCAGCTTGGTCACGGAGGAGAACTGAGGTTCGAAAAGGATTTAAAGCAACTAGTGGAATATCTAGGACACCCGTATTCCGAGTTCTTCGGAACACCCGCAATAATCAGTTGGGAGGACCACCTCGGTGGGAAGTTTCTGCTGATCTAGGAAGAAAGCTTGGAGCCCCAGTATGGGAAACCATATGGTTTTCTGTAACGGGAAACACCTGGAAGGAAGGACTAGTCAGAGCTATGCAAGAAGCAATCGCCCGTCTGTGTGGACAAAATGAGAACAAGATCCGGAACACTCGTTTCATCTACTACCCAAGACACGATCCCATGGGAAGACCACTAACCATGCCACCGCACCCGGAAATGAATTACTATGTCGCATGCCTAGACTTCCTGCTTCACAAGACCCGCAAGGAGTTAGACAACGCCCGCGCTCGTCGCTAAGCACAACACCCCTGAAGATGAAGAGTAGTATCACAAAAGCACTATCGTAGGTGTGAGTTGTATCTGTCCCTTTGTATCGTAGAGCGATGAATGGTCTTAAAACCAACGGTGTGTTAGCTTTGTAATGTGTGATGTTTGGTATGAATGAAACAGTGTTGTTGGTTTTACCCCCTCAACACTACTCAAGTTTTGAATCTTTTTGAATTTAACTCAAACAAACCATAGAAATTTCCCTCTTATCTTATCATCTACCTCAATCCTCAGATGGCCCCACCAACCCGCAGCGCCAACCAGGAGGCAATGATGCAAATGCTGCAGATGATGATGGAAGACTGCGAAGCCGAGAGAGCTGAACGACAAGCCAACATTGCTGCACTGCAGCAGATAGCTCAGAACAATCAGGGCCATGGAAACCACGATCACCCTGGATCGAAGCTGAAGAACTTTCAGAACACCAACCCTCCGATGTTCAGCAAGACCGAGGAACCACTGGACGCAGATGATTGGCTCCAGACAATGGAGAACAACCTGGAAGTTGCGGGAGTAGAAGCCGCAGAAAAAGTACTGTTTGCCACCCACTATCTGTCAGGACCTGCAAGAGCCTGGTGGACAAGTGCCCGCGCAATGAATGCTGGAAAAATGATGAACTGGGAAGACTTCAAGCTGAAGTTTAGCAAATATCATGTGCCCCAGGGATTGATCAAGAAGATGAGAGACGAGTTCCGCGAACTCAAGCAAGGAAGGATGTCCGTGGTGGAATACCGCGATAGGTTTCTTACACTGTCAAGGTACGCCCCAGATGAGACCGACACCAACGAAAAGAGGAAGGAGAGATTTCTGAATGGACTGCATGATGAAATGCAAACTGTGTTAGTGAACATTCCGTTCGCTGACTTAGAAGCCCTGGTAGACTCAGCCATACAAATGGAAGGAAAGCTGCATCAAGCCAACGAGAACCGCAAGCGCCGGATGATGAATCAGAATGGGCCCAACAACGCCCAGAAGTACCGCAACAACTCAACTGGAGGATTTACCTCAAGATACAACAAGCCCTCTGCTCAGACATACCGCCCAAGCAACAACCACAATAACAACCACCACAACAACCGCAACAACAACAACAACAACAACAACACCAACAACAACAATAACAACAACAACCGCACCAACAACCACAACCACCCCAATGGCAACAACAACCAGCCCAATACGGCCCCAGTGACTGGAAGTAACACTGTTCCCGTCACCCCCAAAGACAAGTCCACCGTCAATTGCTATGAATGTGGAATTGTGGGTCACTACTCCAATGAGTGCCCCAAGAAACTTGCCAGGATTGCCGCCAACACCGCTGCACCAGCTCAGCAACAGCGCCGCTTCACAGTTAAAAGGAACCCGAACAACCGCAACGGCCGCCTCTACCACATCAATGCCACTGAAGCACAGGAAGCACCTCAGGCCATGCCAAGTATGTTCCCCTATTAATCTCACTACTCAATCTTTCTTAGGAACCTAACTTTTCTTAAAATCTCGGGACGAGATTTGTTTAAGGGGGAAGGGTTTGTAACATCCCAAAAATTTCAAAACAACAAAATGAATTTCCCTAGTTCCAAATTTTGGAACCAACAAAAACTTTTATTAAATTAAGTTTGATACATAGTGATCTTGCTTAATTCTTGTGATTTTGCCATGATTGTTTAATTAGTATTTGAAATACTCTTAAACCCTAAAACTCACACCCCTTTTTACCATCCAAGTTAAAATAAAATAGAAAGAATTTAAATAAGAAAAGGCCTATGTGCCTATGGCTATTTTTGTAAAAACTTTACCCTAGGCCTTTCCACTTTATTTAGAGGATTGGAAAACCTTCATAAACCTTATCTAGTACTTCTCAAACCATTTCCAAGTTGATACCAAAGAAAATAAAAAGAAACTAAAAATGCCATAGAGGCATATGAGAGGAAAATGCAAATTTGTGAAATTGAGGATCATGAACCTAAGACTTGTGGTGAATGGTTGGATCACTCCTATATACCATTTCAACACTCAAAAACATCAATTGGGTCAAGCCTAGTCAAATTAAAAATCAAATGCAACATATGCATAGAGGCATATGTGACACATAGCCATAATACCCAATTCTTGTTCTATGCACTTGTACCTTACCCAAATGGTGTGAAACCATATCTAAACCAAATCTCACACTAAATTGACCCTCAACCTTGCCCAAGTAAAGCAAGGGGAACAAATTTCAAAAATAAGAAAAATCGACACATCACCTCTTATGTGTTATGGCCATTTTTGCAAATCTTTGAGCTAGACCTTTTGGAATGGTTTCAATGGTTTGGAAATGTTCCTAAACTAATAAGAATCACTTTGGAGTCAAGAAAAATCACATGAAAAAGAGAGAAATCAAATAGGGAGAAAATCCCATTTTCACACACATACACTTTTAGCCATTTTTGCAAATCTTTAACCTAGACCCTTTTGGCTTGCACCATTGGTTGTAAATGGTTACCAAACACTTATTAACACTTTTGGAAGCAAGGAAACACAACTCAAATCGAATTTGGATCAAATTTGAGCTCACATGCATTTATGGTCACATGTGACATTTTTAGCCTGATGCCCACTTTGAGCCCCTGGTTTGGAAGATTTCTAAACTATGCTTTGCCAACTATTTGCACCTCATCCAAGACAACATCAAGGAGAACAACTTTGCCCAAACCCATCATCCCAAATTCTGTCTCAATTTCAAATGGTGAGCAAGCAAAGTAGGGACTATGAAACATATGTAAGATCATATGCAATATGTGATTTTGCATTTCAACTTCATTTTGACCACCACCACCTCCATTCCACTTCTCTTATTATATCTTTACACTCCACCAAAAATCTTTTCAAAATTCACAAATATTTTTCGTTCGGGCATTATATCAAACACTTGGCAGTGCAGGAGGAGAAATGGTGCCCATGCCGAGTGTGGGCTTGGACCAGGTCCAACCCCGGCCACCCCCGCAGCCTCGGAGCATCACCTCACCCTCCCGCACCATTTCCATCACCTGCAAACACCGGAGCTCGCTCACCTTTGACCAAAAGCTTCCATGCCGACCATGGCATGACACCACCATGCCACCCCTCTCTCTGGTCACTTCGGCCCTGCAGCACCATGTCACCTACAGTCCCCTGGACCCTAGACACCTGCTAGACATGGCCATGAGACCAGACAAGCAAGGGGATGACCACAACACTCATGCCATGCCCATGGTCACCAACCCATGGCCACCCATGTCTATCTTCGTGCACACTGCATCCCGTCGCGTCCCATTGCGCCACTAGCTTCCCCTCACTCCCACGCA
Source organism: Lolium rigidum (assembly GCF_022539505.1). Classification (NCBI taxonomy): domain Eukaryota; kingdom Viridiplantae; phylum Streptophyta; class Magnoliopsida; order Poales; family Poaceae; genus Lolium; species Lolium rigidum. Next base: position 3,228,378 of record NC_061510.1, on the reverse strand, counting down.
CCTCCTAGACATGACCGTTCGGCCCAGAACGCCCTGTAGCCACGTCGTCGACGACATGGCCACCATGCCGGCCATGCCGCGCCTCCCTCCCCTGGAGCCTATATAAACCCCCCTCCTCGCTTGGGACAGCACCACACCATCCCACAGCATCCTCCCCTCCCTCCTAGCACCGATCCTCTCCTCTCTTTGTCGCTCATCGGTGCAAGAACTAGCCGGCGGTCACCACCAAAAGCCGCCCAGATTTTTTTCACCATAGCCCTCGAGCCCTACACCAAAGTTGTAGCCCTTGGAAAGATCTTTCCAACGCACCCAACCCCGCCGTAATCCGAGCTCCGAGGCGAAAGATACAGCCCCGCAAGGTTGCGTGATCGCGAGGTACACGACGAACCAGCCCCGTCCGATCTCGATCCAACGCTCCGTGCGCCCGCGCGTCGGCCACGTGCATGCGCCATGCATGCACGGCCCGGGCAGCAGCTGGGCCGGCCCACTTCCTTCCCGCCCTCGTTTTAATTCAAATTTCGTTTTATTTAATTTCTGTGATTTGCTCTCAGATGCTTTGCCAAATCTTTAATAACTTCAAATCTACTCGGTCATTTTTGATAAATTTTATATATTTAGAAAGCTCATGAAAGGCCCCATCCAACCACACTGGATTAAAATCAAAATATGTTGTAGAATTTGAATAGTAAAAATAACAAAGCAGTAACTTTTCAAACTTCAAAAAATTATTAAAAATCAACCATAAATGCTTTTGAGTTGATTCCAACTCTCATAATTCACTTTTAAAATACTCTAATTGATTATGTAAAAATATGATATGGGTACTGTATATGATCATGGGTTAGAATCAAATAATGGCTATGTAGCCATTACTAGCCCATTTAAATTATTTCCATATTTAAGATTTTAAATCTATGAGGTGTAGCACCTCATTTAAATCATCTTCTCAAGTTGTATGAAGTAATGTGATGACCCTTGTTGCTTGGTCTCATATTTGATCACTTAAGAATATTAAATCATTCTCATAGTAGTATTTAAATTGTTCAAAACTACTTATTAAATCATATGAGATGTATTGGTCTCATTTAAATCTTTGTCTCAAGTAATTCTACATGAGGTAGATACCATCGGCTATTAATTCTCATATTGAATTATTTGATGATATTAAATCATTACTATGTTGGTATTAAATTGCATGAGGTGCATCACCTCATTTAAATCATTTTAGCAAATGATGAGCATGAAGTGTTGACCTTGGTCAACATGAGTTCATATATTATCATATGAGGAAATTAAATCTTAAACAAGATTCAATGAGAGGAAATTATTTCTCAAAGAATTAAATTGAAACCCTAATAAATATTTGTAATGAGAGGAAATTATTTTTCTTTAAAAGAAAACAAAGTCAACCAACATGTTAAGAATGTGGTGATGTTAGAATAGCTTGTGTGAGCCATTTGTGTGATTAGTCTAGCACTTGAGTATTGTTTGGTGATTGTGTCCTCGTATTCGTTTATAGACGCTAGTACCGAAGACTATCAAGAGGAGGAGGTTTTCTACCAAGAGGAAGAAGAAGAGAACTTTGATCAATACACCAATCAAGGCAAGCTAATATTCTTGCAAAGTGCAAAGCTCTACTAGAGCCAGGCACACTCACCAATTTACTTTATGCTTCATGATCCCATCCCAAGTTTTATTCTTACAAGCTTTTACTTGGATTATTATAACTTGCTTTTATAGTTAAATTTGGTCTAGAGATAGAGTACTACAAGAGTATCAAAGTTAGCCTAGAACAATCAAAGCTAGTTAGCATCCCTCATGACTAGTTGCTAGTGCTAACAAATAAAATTGGCTACTATAGATGGGAACTTGTGAAATGAAAGGACTTTGGAAAACCTTGGAATGATGAGTCATTCTATTGAAAGATTTTTGGAAGGTGAATGTGACTTGTGAATGACATGGTGAACTTTACCAAAAACTGATGGTTGGGTTCGGATGCGATACCATTCCAATGTTACAAAGTACCCCCACAATACCTGATATGGGTAGGGCTTAACTAGAAGTTTATGTATCTTAGTATGGGTTCCCTCTAAACAAGCGTCATCGGGGTTATGCCAAGGGCTGCCTCCAAAGAAATATGAAATGATGTAAAATGACGTGAAATGAGGTGAATGTCCGGCCCAAGCCCTGTGCAGTTCCCAGTGCTGATCGTCTGTCTTCACTGGGAGGCCAAGCTCATGGGGAGAGGTGCCTATACTAGGGTATGTAAGTGAAAGGTTATGGTTGGTAGTCCGCACACGGAGTGTGATAAATTAGGGCCAGTTAACCCTGACGGATTATTGCAAATGTTGTGGCCCAAGTGTACGACCTCTGCAGAGTGTAGAACTATTCGAATAGCCGCGTCCACGGTTACGGACGATTGGAAAGGCCATACTGTTCCGTCATCAGACCATTTTCAAAAATATGACATATGGCCTATGACTTGAAGTTGAAAGGTGAATGGTGAATTTGACTTGAATCACAACAGAGTTTTGGGAATGACACTAATGTTCCCACTTGAGTTAGTTAGCAAATGAAGAAGCTTTTACTAAATGCTTATGAAACAAAATTGGCTTTATGCAAATAAACTTAGAGCTTAGCACCCCCCTTACTATAGTTGATAGTGCTTACATTAGTATTAGTTTGCGAGTACTTTAAAGTACTCATGGCTTTGTCCCTGGATATTCAAATGGCCAGACTATGAAGGAGAACAGCAGTACGAGGAAGATGGACAGCAGGACGTCTACGACAACTAGGATCACCCCCGACGTCAACGGCTTGCTCGTGGAATAGATGGACCGCAACCGTTACTTCGCTTCCGCTATGTGTTTTGTAATAGGATCTATAGATCCACTATGATGTATTAAGACTGGATCATGTGATCCCTCTATGTAAGACAATTATGTGTTCTAATGAATGATGTGTTGTGATATCAATCTATTATGTCTCGCAAAAACAATATTCCTGGGATTGCGATGAATGGCATAATAGGCATCTGGACTTAAAAATCCGGGTGTTGACATGGGCGGTATGCGACAGGAGAGGACAGGGCTGGGGCTACGGACGAGGATATGATGCAGATGGCGATGCGTCGTAAGGCGGCGAAGAACTTGGATGCATCAGTTACGAAAGTTCCTCCACGTCTTTTACTAGTTTTTCATATTCCAAAATTTCTTCTACATTGGGTAGTGTAGGCGTTTCTCTGGGTCGCACTTAGGAGGAGATTTCAGTTTCAGCCAAAGTCTCGAGGCATTTGGAATATGACCGTATTACGGTAATTGCGAAAGCTTCGGCGGGGGCTGACTTATCTTCTCTAGTGGAGGAGGAAGACGATGTCATCATAGATGGTCGTATTCTTTCTACTCTAGTAGGTGGTATTTCGGAGGTGGACTTAGAACAGTTGGGGTTAGAGTCATTTTATGACCTAAAAGACTCTAGACGGTCTTCTAAGTCCTCTGCGGAAAAGAAGAAGAAGCATAGGTCAGATTTAGCTACAAAATCTAAGTTAGTTTCGAAATGAATGGCATGTTTAGGAATAGCATAGGTCTTCATGAGTTGGCTAAGCATTCTCATATTGTCGATTGTTGTAAGGACTATAATTTAGATTTTATTGCTATTTCTGAGACGGTGATACGTCTCCAACGTATCTATAATTTCTTATGTTCCATGCTAATTTTATGACAATACCTACATGTTTTGCTCACACTTTATAATGATTTTATGCATTTTCCGGAACTAACCTATTAACAAGATGCCGAGGTGCCAGTTCCTGTTTTCTGCTATTTTTGGTTCCAGAAAGGCTGTTCGGGCAATATTCACTACAAGAAAAGTTGCCATGGCCGACGAAGTTGAAGTCGCGCCGTGGTTGCTGGTGTACCATGGCCGACGATTTTGGTCCCTCCGTGGTGCATGTCAAAACTTTTTTTTCTCGTTTTTGAGGCCACCTAGCCCGACGAAAGCGGCCAAAACGTCGCGTATGGTGGCCCGGGACGTGGTGCATCTCGAAATCTCGGGTTCGCCGGCCGAGTCAACGCAAATCCGCACCGCCGAGGGATGTAGGGCCCGGATGGCAGCCTCTCTCGGCATTGTTTTTTTCTAGATCGCGCCATCTCGTTCAACGTTCTCCGATCGAGCCGTTTACGATGCAGGATCATGGGTCCCGCATGTCATCCTCTATGAACCAAAATTCTTTCTATTCTTGGATTTTTTTGACCCCCGATTTCTCGGCTACTTCCTTTTTCTTTTGATCCCTTGCCGCCTTGGAAACGTTGAGACCGCTCGCTGCTAAATGGGACCCGCATGTCATCCTCTATGTGCAATCAACTTTCTTTTCTTGGAGTTTTTTTTGGCACCTCAAATTTGGTCACTTGCCTTTTTCTTTCGATCCCCCGCCGCTTCTCAAACGGTGATACCGCCGTCGCTAACCGGGACCCGCATGTCATCCTCTATGTACTATAAAACTTTCTTTTCTTGAATTATTTTTGGCACCTCATATTTGGTCACTTACCTTTTTCTTTCGATCCCCCGCCGCCTCTCAAACGGTGATACCGCTGTCGCTAAATGGGACCCGCATGTCATCCTCTATGTACTATAAAACTTTCTTTTCTTGGATTTTTTTGGCACCTCATATTTGGTCACTTGACTTTTTCTTTCGATCACCCGCCGCCTCTCAAACGGTGATACCGCTGCTGCTAAATGGGACCCGCATGTCATCCTCTATGTACTATAAAACTTTCTTTTCTTGGATTTTTTTTGGCACCTCATATTTGGTAACTTGACTTTTTCTTTCGATCCCCCGTCGCCTCTCAAACGATGATACCGCCGCTCGCTAAATGGGACCCGCATGTCATCCTCTATGTACTATAAAACTTTCTTTTCTTGGATTTTTTTGGCACCTCATATTTGGTCACTTGACTTTTTCTTTCGATCCCCCGTCGCCTCTCAAACGATGATACCGCTGCTCGCTAAATGGGACCCGCATGTCATCCACTATGTACTATAAAACTTTCTTTTCTTGGATTTTTTTTGGCACCTCATATTTGGTAACTTGACTTTTTCTTTCGATCCTCGCTCGCCTCTCAAACGGTGATACCGCCGTCGCTAAATGGGACCCGCATGTCATCCTCTATGTACTATAAAACTTTCTTTTCTTGGATTTTTTTTGGCACCTCATATTTGGTCACTTGCCTTTTTCTTTCGATCTCATTCCACGTTTGAAACGTTGGGGAACCTGCTGGCTCATGGGACCCGCATGTCATCCTCTATGAGCAATCAACTTTCTTTTCTTGGAGTTTTTTTTTGGCACCTCATATTTGGGCACTTGCCTTTTTCTTTCGATCTCATGCCACGTTTGAAACGTTGAGGAACCTGCTGGCTCATGGGACCCGCATGTCATCCTCTATGTGCTCTAAAAGTTTCCTTTGTTGGATTTTTTTTCACCCTCTGATTTTTGACTTGCCTTTTTCTTTTGATCCCCTGCCCCTTTGGAACGTTGAGTAAGCTCGTTGGCTCAAGGGACCCGCATGTCATCCTCTATGTCCATCAACTTTCCTTTCTTGGATTTTTTTTCACCCCCTAATTACTAGCTACTTTCTTTTTCTTTTGATCTCAAGCCGCATTACAAACATTGAGACCGCTGCTCGCAAAATGGGACCCACATGTCATCCTCTATGTACAATAAAGTTTCTTTTCTTGGATTATCTTTTGCTCCCGATATTTTGTCACTTGCCTTTTTCTTTCTATCTCATGCCGCCTTTGAAACGTTGAGTAAGCTGCTGGCTCATGGGTCCCGCATGTCATCCTCTACGAACAATAAAAGTTTCCTTTCTTGGAGTTATTTTTTACCCCTAATTTCTGGCTATTTGCCTTTTTCTTTGGATCTCCTGCCCCTTTGAAACGATGAGGACGCTGTTGGCAGGTCGGTCCCACAAGTCATCCTCTATGAACAATAAAAGTTTCCTTTGATGGATTTTTTTTGAACCCCTAATTAATTTCTGGATATTTCCTTTTTTTTTCTTTGATCCCCTGCCGCCTTGGAATCGTTGAGGATGCTGCTGCCTCATGGGTCCCGCATGTCATCCTCTCAGAACGGTAAATGTTTCTTTTCTTGGATATTGTTTACCAAATGATTTTTGGCTTATTTTTTCTTTCGATATCCTCGCCGCCTTTAAAACGTTGAGGACGCTCGCCGGCTCACGGGTCCCACATGTCGACCTCTATGAACAATAAGCGCCGAGGACGCCGCCGCCTCATGGGTCTCGCATGTCATCCTCTCGTAACGAAAATGTTTCTTTTCTTGGATTTTTTACCAACAGATTTTTGGTTTATTTTTTCTTTCCATCCCCTGCCGCCTTTAAAACGACGCCGTCGGCTCATGGGTCCACGATGTCGCCCTCCCGTACAAGAAACATGTGATATCTTGATTATTTTGCATACAATAAACAGTGTATTGCGCTCTGAGCTATTTCAACGGATAAATTAAATCTTTATTTTTACATAAACAAATTTATATGCTGAATCTCCTTGTTTTTTGTTTTTGCGAAGCATAGGACTTTCCCTGTTTTTTTAGAAAAATCCGAACTATCCCGTTTTGGAGTGGGCTGAAATTGTACGAGTCAAAAGGGCCAGCAGGATAGTTCGAATGCCCAGGTGTCCACATGCAGCCCAATTGAAATCATTCTTTTTTTGGATTTTTTTCACCCCCTGATTTCTGGCTACTTCATTTTTCTTTTGGTCCTGTGCCGCCATGGAAATGTTGAGACCGCTGCTGCAAAATGGGACCCGCATGTCATCCTCTATGTACAAGAAAATTTCTTTTCTTAGATTATTTTTGGCTCCCGATATTTGGTCACTTGGCTTTTTCTTTTGAT